>NW_008751772.1:1262711-1328236 GCF_000715545.1 Opisthorchis viverrini | reverse complement strand
ACATATTTTCCGAATAGTTTGAAATTTCTGATCCGGACAGAGTAGCAGCTTCTGCCGTAATTCGGGCAGCTGAATGCCAGCAATGAGTCTATCACGCAGATGGTCTTCCAATTGGGCACCGTAGTCACATTTGGCTGCCTGTGTCTGCAGCTGCAACACGAAATCACGAACCGACTGACAATGGGAGCGGGTCAAATATTGAACCTAGCTCTTTCGGCTGCTACAAAGTTAATCGGCTTGAAGTGTTGAAGAACATTTTTCTTCAGTGCAGTGTAGGAAACATCGATTGGAGACTCAGGATATACTAAATTTTTGGTCAACGTATACGCATCCTTGCCAACGAAATGTAGGAAATATGCAGTGAGTTTCTTATCATCCATATCGGATTTTGTGAGGCACCATATGTTGAATCGTTCCAAATAATCCTCTACGTCTCGCGAAGTTGAATTAATATCTAATGGTTCCATTTCGGCACACATGATGAATAGTTCAAATCGCGACCGCAAAATGTGAGAATTGAGTTTCGTACGTATATCGGTATAACCCGACAAACTAGAAATCCAGAATTCAGCGAAGAGTGACAACCAGCACGTATGTATTCGAATTGGCGAATATGGGCAGCATATGGGATATTAAAACAGGAGAATAATGAATAGAGCAACGAATAGAGTATCAGTAATGTTCATCACACTGACTTAAAGCCACGTGTTTGTATGATAGCGAAACCACGTGTGAACTCTAAAAACACATTCGATTAAAAGGTTAAAAACGGTTTACGTTTAGGTCAAGAACGAGAAGGATGATAAGTCGCAAAATCAAAATAACAAAAACGGGGGGATTACGTCGTCCAACACAAAAATGCAAGGAAGGAATCAACGTCGATCCTCCAAGCCAGCATTGCTTTCCCTCTTTCACCAACTAAATCTACCAGAGATCAACGAGAATGGTACGACTGCGATATCCATAAACGCTTCCCTCAGTCTGCAGCTTACGCTGTTATAGGGCTAGCTGTCTTCTACTCCTTCCAACAAGTAGATGCGATGTATATCCCGCCTAACCGTACCCGAGGAAGTCTTATTAATACATTACGAATATGGCCATCAATTCCGGACCTGGCCCCCACTATGAGGCCTTTCTCCCAATGGTCAGGATTTGGATTCTTGCCGCTAGATGATACGAAGTCTCCGACTCAAAATTCTCGACGGTTTCGCATTCACTTATGTCATACCTGCAATGGCATAAGTACTCCTTCAACCAACAGCGCCAAAAAGTGCCGCCAACTCTTGTCCCTGTCTCCAACATTGAGTATATCTGTCGCGTTTGTTGAACATATCACCTGACAATTCAATCTCCCTCCGCAGCAATAAAAGGTGACTTGGGGTCAGCATATCTAGGTATGGATCATCGTAGACAGGTCAAAGTGGACGGTTATTTAAAAAACCCTGCATTAGTTGGGAAGGATTTATCGGTCAACAACTGTTCGAGGGAGATTGCACTCAGTACTTGGTGGATAGATCGTATCTGTCGTTCCCATAATCCTTCACGGTGACAGCTTTAGAATTGGTTAAACTGTCACCCATTCCTATTGGCCAGAATTCTCCTATTATCTGGATCGCAGTCTGGCAATTTAGGAAATTGCGGAAGTTATAGTTTGGCTCCAACGAAGTTACTTCCTTTATCACAGAGCATTTCCTTTGGTGAACCACGGCGGTAAATGAAGCCGGAAAGTACCATAAAAAGAGTCAACCGATAAGCAATGAGCTTTGTCAATGTGAAGTGCACGAGACTTCAAACATTAGAAGGTACACCCTATTGTTCCCTTGACTGTCGTCCGTCGCGTACGAAAATGGGACCGAAACAGTCCAAACCAGTGGCAGCAAAAGCGTAACCGGGTTCGGTTCTTCAAAGTGGCAACGGTTCCATCAGCTGTTCAGCCGGTTGCATCGATCTTGCCTTACACGACAAACACCTGCACAGAAGCATATAGCCGCGGCTGCACCCTTGATAACTCAACGGTGCATGACAGACAGAACTGCGACGTGCTCTTATGTCCTTCCGTAGTTCTAGAGCTTCTGGTAGTCTCTAATCATGGTAATTTCTAATCAAGCAATGTGTGACGGGATTTCGACTCGGGGGTATGATGGGGTGCTGTCGGGATTGGAGCAAACCACTATTCTGCAGTCTTCCTCTGACACATATCAGTCCTTCAAGGTGTACTGGAGAGAGTTTACAAAACATTTTGGACGATTCTACATTAATTGTCTCATTAGGACGTGAATGTTCGATGGGAGTATAATATAAATGAGGCGTGTTATTGCACGCACTGCAGTAGTGAATCTTCTGCTCCTCTCAGGTCATCAAGCCGTATAGGGCTAAAAAGGACACTTAACATTCACTTTTGCTCACGTGTGCTCTGGGCAGGGCCATGAGACCGATTGTCTGGAACATCCATGCGGCTACTAGTGGCTACTCTTGATGCGTGATCTCCTGAATCGTCTTGTGTTGGCACATGCTCTACTACGACAACTCGGTATTCTCGTGAATGAATCCCAGCCTACCAGCAACGAACGTCTTACATTTGGACTTTTTGTTATTGATGTAATGAAGTACGGTCATAGAGACGGTCCGCAAATATATGCTCTATTTTCAAACTCAGATCCCTCAGGAAGGGGCTCTTTAACTTTACGGACAAGATAGCAGCTTGTAATATCAGTCCCGGTATAGTTACAGACTCCGTAGGGGCAACACGGGATTATCCGGTCAGAAAATTACAGCATCCGAGCCAAGAACTGCATACACAGCGTAAATAAACAACGGATCCGTATCCAACTTCTGAGGCATCCGAGAAGATATGCAGATCGGAATGACCTACATCAAATGCAGTAGGCAGGCGGCAACGGGGAATTTCCAACGACTGGACTCTTTGCATGTCCCGCTGCCAACAGTCTCGTAAAGTGTACATGGCCGTATCAATGCGTTCGCCCTAACAAAACCTCTTCTCACACAGTTGCTGTGAGAATCGTCTGGGTTGAAATAGAAATGGGGCCACTAAACAGAGGGAGTCCTTATGTGAGGCGATGCAAGGAAGTATACCTCATTTGATCCCTGGGAGTGTTGGCAAGTTGACCTCCAATCCAAGGTAGTCAGTTTTCATAGACCAGTACAGGCCTGGCGTCCTGTGCAAACTCGAATCTGAAGTGTAGCGGTCAACTAGCTGGGAAGCTTGCTCGTTTGTAGGGATGACATTCAACAATTGCGGATTGTTGCTTACCTACCTATGTGAATGGAACCCGTTAAAGTTCAACACCAAACTGAGTTTGCAAGCCAATTTTTAGCTATGTCGACAGATTTCACAGATACAAGGAAATCACCCACGTAAATGTTTTTCTTTGTTCCAGAAATTGTCCCTTTGTCTCCGTTGTTATCAACAACTGCGCGGTGCAAAGACAGCGCAAAACGAAGTGACTCGAAACAGCTGTATGTTAAGGTGATTGATGTCTGAATATTTGTCTAGATTGCAGCCAATGTACCACAGAAAACTGAACGCTGCACCACTCTCCTGCGGCAAGCATACTTGTATAAACATCTGTTCAATATCTGCTGACAAAGCAGTTTCGTGTAGTTTGAAGCTCATCAAAAAACCCCGTTGATTTCATTCTTAGGGTTTGGTCCGGACAATAAGGACTGGTTGAGGAAAACACCATGACCTTTCGCAGTGCAGTCAAAAACTATACGGAACTTCCCAGGTTCTTAGCTTTCGAAGACCATACGAGACGGAATGAAGTGCAAGCCTTCTGTTGAAGAAACTAGTGAGTAGTTAGGGTCTCGATTTAGTGTCTAAGAATACCATCATCCTTCAAAAAGTGGGTCTTTTCTCCGCCACAATTAGGTTACTGGGTCGATTGTTCCAGTCAACCTTCCAAGGCAGCGACAACTGATAGTGACCGTGCGACAAGCCCACAGACTGCTCTGTGTCCTTCATAATCTTTTTGTTCTCTATGGACAATGATTTATCTCTACCCTTACCTTTGTTGAAATCCGATTCAAACATCGTCACTATGTAATCCTTAACACTAGGTTCCGTGCCCAGGCAATTCACTCATATTCGTTTAGGTCCTGCAGGAAGGCTGGTCTGAAAAGTGCCCATCCCAAGGCCGTTGGATATGTGTAGGGATGTCTTAATGAACTCAGAGGTGAGTCGATAACCCAATGATCCTCTGTAACATTGGTTCCTGTCAAAATCGAGACATTATTTCGAGGAATTCGTGTGGGGTTAACATCCGCAAAGTGAATCCGCTTGCTCAACAGCAAATCGAAGACTTGGTAATAGGAAGCGACCCAATAGTGTAGGAACAGTCGACGTCCACAACACACCCGTCATGCAAGGACTGTATGGCAAAGCTGACTGTCATGGTATCCTTGATGTTGGGGCCGTTTACCGATGATAGTTCTACGCGCGTCGCCTCCCCTTCCATCCCAAGTTGCTTTGCCACGTTTGCCGTTAGTAGGGTGGAAGCAACACAGCATGAGTTAGTGGAGGCCTCTTTGGCACAATAAGCCGAACTGCTACGAACTCAGGGAAGCACGGGTTCCCCCAACTACCACTGAGTTGATGTTGGCACCTTTCGTAGTCTCGTTCACCACAAGATGTGTGTTGTGAAGCAGACGGTGATGTCTCTGGTTGCAATTCGAGACGCCGCAACGTGTGAGGACGCCAAACTCAAATGCTCCATGGTTAGGTTCTAGGTAATCGAAGCACAATTTGAGGCCTTTCGGTATACTGTGCTCCTTGACTTAAGGTAAAGTGCCAAACACTCCACAGTCTGAAAGTCTATGAATCTAGGAACAGTGAGGATAAGCCGTACTCGCTTCGGTAGTTACGACGTTGATGCGGGCTTTTTAGGTTGGCGTTCTAAGCCTGCTTCGTCAATCTGATTATCACATCTTCAGCTGCCGATAACGCCATAGCGATTTTAAGCAATCGGGACACTTCTGTTAAGAAAGGATACCAGATGATCGAACTCTGGCTGTGACCCCGAACGCAGTATCTGTTTTGCCGCCTCAGTCGAACTTTGTTACAAACGCCCAGATGGACGTTCCACTACACACTTTAAAATGGTGTAGTATTTCAAGTCCGCCACGTAATGCATTTTTCCACATATCAGATAACACTTCACAGTTTTCTTTATCAGTCTTCTCAAGGCATCGACGTCTCTAAGAGCAACAGACCTTTCAGCCGGTAGTTCGTTCATGAACGACTGTGCAATGTCGTGTGGCCTACCGAACAGCGTCCTTAGGATATCCATGGTTTTTTGATAGCCTGCTTTCCCAGAAAGGGACGTACAAAGTTCAATGATCTCCTTTGCGTCTCCACAGCAATAATGGAGAATGTAGATGAACTTATTGGTGTCATCAAGAAGGGAATGCCTTCACAAAATTCCAAAATTCTGTCAGAGTATCGCTGAACTTATCTATCTCTACTTTCGGTAGGTGGAACCCTTGTGCTGTGCCCTAGTGGTTAGCATGTATGCCGTTCATTTCATGCGCCGCGGTATGATTGTCAGTGGCGTCGCCCTTTCTAGGCCGATTAGCTGATGACTACGTGGATTCCATCTCCTATGAGTTGATCTTCGCTACAAGTTCCTCCACCCCCTCTTCACTGGATAAATACCCCCTTTCACAGTCACCGGATATCGAGCTTTCATCATCAGAAGACTCATAGGACAGTGGCATCTGCCTGCTGTACGGTAATATCCGCTGTCTAATCTCTAGCTCCTTCCACTCAATTGCGATCTATTCCCCCAGTATCTCATTCTCTAACATACCTTTTTCTACGCGTGTCTGCTGGACCTTACGCTACCGGTCACGTTTGGGCTAGGGGGATAATGTTGACATACTAAAGGAGGATGAGAAATGCGAATGCCACAATCAACAATATTAGCCGAATTATCGTTCCTAAAGTTTACAAGTTCTAGGTTCAACGAGGTTTCGAATAACTCGCCGCTTCTTGTTTTGGTGAAATTGGATTCAAAGTTCCAAGCTTCAATTCAGGGGGACGTCCGACATCCATGAGGAACTTGAGCTCTAAGATTTGAGTACCATACATTTTCTCCGGCGATCTGTTGGACCCCAAAAGATAAATCTTTCAAATGGAAGTTTATCTACAAAGTCTATCTATCTGCAATACAATAATAAGGTAAAAATTTAAAAACATCAAATCGTGGGCAATGTCCGCTTCTATACGCCGTTAGGAATAAATCCTAACGAATCTCAAAGGCTACACTGACTCAAAGCCATGTATTTACATGGTAGCGAAACTATTGTGAACTTAAACAACACATTCGACAACAAAGGCAACGAATGGTTTATGTTTAGGTTAAAAACAAGAAGGGTGATATAGGCGTAAGGTCAAAATAACAAAAAAGGGGGATTCACGTTGTACAACATAAAAGGAACCAACAGGCAGTCGGTGGCAAGGCTCGTTCGTTCTAAAATACCGTCTAGAGGAAATTTATCTGATTTAGGACGGTAGATGATCAAACAGTATGCACAGTTCTTAGCTTCGAAGTGCAATGACTCACACTAAGAAGAGCTGAACAGACTGGCCGCTGGGGCCTACATATGTAAAGCAAGTGGAACATCGTTGGTATGCACGGGACCTATGGAGGGAGGAGTGTGTAACAGGGCATGGAGTATTCTATAGGTTGCTGTGCAAGCCCCGATCGGGTATAATGTGAAAGGAGATTGTGGAATTGCTTTCGATTGTTCGATTACCATGTAGTGACGGTCAATGACCATACAGGAAGTTTCAAGGGGACGCGCGAGCATGTTTAGCTTTCGAGGACCATGCGTGTGTGAAATGTTTGCTTTCCTGCTTCTTAGCTTGCAGCGGCTAATTTCGTGTTTGGCGGTACGTGAACTCGCAGAGCAAGGCCTCTCTTTTTGTGTACGTAGTTGAGGTCCTAAATACATGCGTAACGACTTCGTTTGCAAGTGTCTATGTTGAGGAATACGTGGGCGGCCAGTGACCCGCGGTCATGCCAAAAGGGTTGCCATCTGGGAAGTTCCACTAAGGACTGTGGTGATGGTTATTTTGGAATCTCGAAACCTCTTACCACGACCGAGAATGTATGTTCATTCCCCCTGTGAAAAGATAGTGGGCACATTAGGCTTGATGCAGTTGTGCAGGGATACTTCTTTCATGTGTGGTTGTCTGGCTACACAATAGGTTAGTTTCCCAGGAGTGTATGGCAAAGAAATAACAATAATAACGCTAGGATGGGTGTACAAAAATAAAGAGGTCAGATGAAACAGGCTCACTAAAAGTTGTTCTGTTTAAAATATTTCGTCGTTGTACCAGGTCAGTGAATAAACAATAATCCAAGTACCGTGGCCCAGGGGCCTTCTTCTGCACAGTTCATAATTATATAATAGATTCCAAAGTTGGTCTGAAATGTTTTGATACCAGAGATAGCACATGAGACTCGGGAGTGACCGCTGCAAGCGCGAACGAAATCAGAAGACAGAGCCAAAGCACGCGGCCACGCTTGTATTCTGTGAAATTGTACAAGTGCGCGTTTTTGTAGTTTTTTTCGTATTCGAACAAAAACGACTATACAATTGATGAAATACGTAGTGTTATAGTGGGAGCAAAATAAAGGTACAAAACACCCCACATGATGCAGCCTGTCAGCTTGGATGGTGAGGCGCACTGGACGCAAGCCGGCTGGTGCAGGGAGGACAGCATGGGCCGGGCAGGCTCAAAGGTGTAGCATTCGTGTTTGACTCAGCAAGTTTGTCCCAATGAGCGGTTAGTTGCAACCAAGCAGGAAGGTGACTTAAGAGCGCCCTAGGAACAGGTCTGCGAGCGGTATCTATCTGAGAGTGAAGTTGCGATGAAATTATCGCTTTCACATAAAACGGTGTCCACATGGCAACAACCTTGGTATCAAACGTGAACAAGTCGTACGAGGTTTGGTTACACTGGCATAATTACGCAGTAGTGATATGCATGTAAGGTGACTTCGCTTTACACGGTACATTCCGGCGGCAGGAGCAAGGGACATCAATGCCTCAGTCATCGCTCCAGTTTTCACCACGCGGTAGATGGAGCTTGAGCCAGGACACTGTAGGGCGAGATAGGAAAAGAGTAATCCAAAAAAATGTCCTGGTCATTCTACGAGCACCCTTGCAGCTTATGCAACTTCGGATGACCTTGGCGCTTTTATGATTTATGGCGTCCTTGGATTCCAAATGTCGTATCGACTGTCCGCTATAACGAAGGTAACTTTATGTCGTTGAAAAGAATTTTCCAGGAAAAATCATTCTTTGTTTTGAGCTGGATAGTAGTCAAAGCAACCGATAATGCCTCTCTGATAGAACATATTCATCCAGTGGTGGAAAATTTAGATGTAAGTCATCAGCGTCAATATCTGATGTGTAAATTCAGGGAACTTGGAATATTGAAAGATACATTTCGATTCGTCTATCATCATTCGACTTTTATAAAAGGGTCTCAGCACTTTTGAAGACAGAACATTTAGTCAGTGGTAAGTGATATATATATGTGTATATATTGGGATAAAACTTTTTCTTAAATACTGCGACTGCAAATAATGCCTGAAAACCGTGGGCTGACGCTATTACCAATTTATCGTTAGTTCGTCGCATAAAAATTTGGCCTGCACGATAACTACCTCATTTTCGACTGTATATTTACACGCTGAACGGCGCTTTAGGTGTCACTGATTTGTGTCAATACCACTCCCATCACTTACGCGTAGAGACCGTGTAAGTCACCGGAGATTATATTTTAAAAAGCGTTACACCTTACGCAAAGACCGAGAGCGATTGAAACAAACACTTAAAAACGCTATTGCAGTGCATATAAACCAAATTAAGTTTCTTTTTATTATTAAAATCCTTCAGAGCCTTTCACGAACTCCTCATAAGTCACAAAAATGAAAAATCGGGAAGTAGTGGTAATAGTGATATTCAAAACCGTACGGTTTCCAGAAAGTATGGTTCTGGTGGCTGCTTGAAAACTTTCTGCCGCTCCCTGAATCACGACTGTCTTGACAACAGTGCTGCGGTGACCGTTTCAAATTTGTTGTTATATCACGTGAAGTGTCTTGAAAATTTTTCGTTTGCATAGTAGACGATGAGACATATAGCTGATCGTGTTTCTGAGAAGGTTCGTGGAGAGACCACGAAAAACAGATGCTGACGTAATTCCATGTCATCAAGTGAACAATATTAATGCATAGTGTTCCACTAATCTACTTTCTGTTAGCCTTACAAGATCCACTCTCGTATTTATTTATCTATTTATCTATATTTAGTAGCATGCCTGTTTATTCTCCGCTGGAATACAGACTGCTGGCCAACTTTCAGATGTTGAAGGCAAATTTTGAGAAACCAAGCGGAATTCAGAAAACAGCTATCTAGCTTCCCTTTAGGCTTAGGAAAAGGTTTTGCGTAGATTTCAGATATGTAGGCAGTGGTGTACTGAAGGACACATGTGGTCGGTTGCCAAAAATTACCAACTTTTGTTGATCACTTCCCGCCTGCCAGAATGTGTCATACCAGAGGTCACCACTACCAGCTGCAGAAGCGATAACTCCCGGCCCAAAAGGATGTCGAGTGTGTAAAACAAGCTCCAGGATGGTAAAGTCAATTTACCCGATGTTGGCAGATCCTAACAGACAATATGTGAAAACCCATCGTATGGACACAAGACTTAAGGTAGTGGTCAAAATTCGGCAAAACTTCGTGTGCTTCTTCCTCACACTTAATGTAAAGCAACCATGTGCGGTAACACTCCTAGAAACAGTTGAGCAAACTATCCTGGCCAGGGAACATAATCACTGACCACTGTCGTGGTCACGCTGGCAGAAGAGGGACCCTGGCTAATTGGCAGGTCAGACTTGATGACGCAGTGCTTTAGAAAATGCAAGACTTGTAGAAGACTGGAAATATGACTGAATTGGTTCAAATTTAAGGAACCGGCTGGTGATTTGCCTGTCAGAGGAGGCCAATGCTAGTCCCCTTTAAGCTTCTCTGCTTTTATGCTAATCATGTGGCAATGATTCTTTGCTGAGGGCTGTGAAAACGTTTGGATGTAAAGTGCGGTAAAGGTGATCGCCTTCATTGGTCCTCCTCAAGGGATATCACTCAATATACTTTTGAATTCCTTCATTGAGTTGACAACTGTTATATCGTTCAACAGAGGTCTAAACAAATTGACTACACTCAGCCACGTGGAAATAAGTTAAAATTAGTCTGTTTTCGAAAATAAACTGAGCCCTTTACGGTGCTTCTGTCAATCACCCAGAAATAGTCACGCAATCCTCATCCAAGCTCACTCCATATTATTTTTATGCATTCAGTAAATTAGCCCTTATTGAAACTAATCAACCAAAAGCAATTCGGAAGCGTTTAGCTGTGGTACCCTTTCGGAGTCTAATCACCATGCCACCAGGAGAAAGCACAAGAGCCGGGATACTGCCAAGTTGCTCAAGCCTATACAGGGAAAGTCGAAAGAGAGAGGTCGGGTTTGGACCACTTACAGCCAGTAAATTCGTACTCCAACCACTGGGCCTTCTGACCCCCAATATGGAATATCACTTTCCGCACGTATAGGTTATATTTTAGATGTTTGCCGCTGCTTTGAGCCCTCTTTTTCGGGTCTAATGCAAGAAGCTTCGTAACTTATATAAAGATGGTGGAGGAATTTGTTATGTGCTCGCTTTCTCATGGTCATTATCCCGGGCAGAATGCTAAAACTGCAGCATTAACTTAGACTAGGTCCACCGAATTTTGTTTGGTTAGTAAGACTGCGATAGGAAACGTTTACCATATCTTCCAGTCGACTACATCCGTGGTTGACTGTAAACATTATGGAAACGGCAACCCAGAGTTTGATGTCTCAGTATATCCTCGAAGTGTGTTCCAATACGTCCTTTGATTGTTTGTGTTAGACAGGCCCTACTTTATAGGGAAGTGTCCCACGTATTTGTTCACTTTACCCTGTTTGTCCGAGTAAACCCAAGTTCGAGTTGCGAATGCTGGGAAAATTTCTCTTTTGCAGTCTAATCGATCATCTACAACGATTTCATTCCGCCAGGCTTGCGTAATCCTAGGTCGTTTTTTAGTACAAAGCACATGATAGTTGTGGCCACAAGGTGGAAATAATAGATACTTTGATGTCTTATATGGACCGTTCTGCGTTTCTGGGGTTAGGTGGGAAATCTTTTATTGTTGACAAAGAGAGTGAGATCATTTTAAGTCAGCATGTTTTACTCGGTGCTACAAGTAGAACACCATATTTCTGAATATAAATTGTGTTGGTCAATTCTGTTGCAGAGGAATGGTTTTTCATGTCTGAACTTATCAATCTAGAGCACAGGACTGGATTCGCAAAACGTCATTGTAAACAGCATTCAGACAGCTCGTACTGCAACTGTTCCGTTGTTTAGTTAATGAAAAACACTACTGTGAATTTTCCAGGGGCCTCAGAGATGTGGGCATAGAGTCTGCTACCTCCGGCTCGTTAGGCACTACTTTCAACAAGCTGGTAGCTATTACTAGAAACCTATACTTTCAGTTAATTGGTAAGCCACTGTCATAACACCTTTAATCAGTCACATCTCCTGCAATATTTGCACGAACATGCATGAAATATGAGACATATTGATTGTTTTGTAGTTATCTGATCAGAGGCTGTTACCCCATTAAAAGGTGTAGAGATTGTAAGCATCCCATTTGCTTTAGCTAGCCTGATTCAGCGTTTGGCACCCCTTCTCGTATAATTCCCTTTTTATTATAAAAACGTAAAACTGACGTTCCAAGGCCATATTTTTTTAAAACTTGTGTTCCGTTATTGGGGCAGGGATATTGAGCCAGTTGCTGTTGCTGAATAACCATTTAAATGAGCGTTGCGTTTGCCATTCCTTCGAGCATTGGAGCTCGTACTCAGAAGCTCTTCTTTAACATCCGAATAACCTTGAGACTCTTGGCTCATGTCAGCGCCGGCCAAATGTCAGTCTTAGGGTTGCTTCGTGTAGCAACCCAGACCTGCATTCAAGCTACGGGCTTGTATCCTAAGCTTTGCGTTGCCATCTCACCCTCTCGACTAATCATCACCACTGAATAACTGTTAGTCTCGACCGACGGTTGGAATCTTTTACATCACTGCGCTAGCTTATTTAGGTGGGCCTATAACTCCTTTTGCTTCCACCTACCTTCAAGAGCTTAAAGTCATCAGAAAACATCCAACTTTCTGGTGAGACGGATTGACTGAAAGTGTATGTATACAGTGTAGAATGAGAACCGTTCGTTTTAAGTCGTGACCTCATATTTTGTGGTGATCCTGTTATCTGAGCTTCGCTTAGCGCAGCATCGCCAGCACTAAACACATAAATACTGCATAGATTGCCCGTAGACGTCCCGGACAGTGACTCAGGTTCGTTTCTTTACCAGCATGCTTGTGATGCAAGTCCGTCCGTGAGCGAGTCCATTTTGTGACCACTTGAGTTCTCTTTATGAGAAAACACGGGTTTCTGATTTTGCGGCTGTTTTTCCTACTGCTTCACGAGCCTCTGGGGCCATGCGGTTCGGATTTTAGGCACTTACCACCCGCAAAGTGCGACCTCATGGCTGAAAGATCCCTCAGTAGCAAGGTTTATTTTGGTGACGAACCGGTGATGGTTCATATTTTAACACTAAAGGTGGGATAAATTTTGAAGCTATGGCGACGGGCAATTTTTTGTAAGCAAACAATTTATGGGGACTTTGTGGGTTGGAGACAAAACCTATAGTAGTCCCAACATCTGGTTTCTCATGCTCTGATTTGGCGCACTCACCTGCACCTGTATAATTGCTGTTGTCTTTTGGCGCTAAGCATTGTGGCATTTATCTAAGGACCAGACATTCACAAGAAATCTCCCTTTTCGCCTGAGCTCAGATAAAGGAGCTCGCATCGTCCCACATTACTGTTCCAAAAAGAGATGCCTAGCCTTAAGTTACGGCTCTTGGCAAGCGTCATGCACTGCATCCGATTAGCTGACCCCATGAGTGTGTGCCAGTGTTTGCCTACAACAATAAGAAGTGAAAAACACATTGAAGTGATGGTCTATCCAAAAGCAATTGAACTAGAAGCAAAGTAACACAAGTGTCAAATTCACAGCTTCATGGACTAACATAAAACGGAAAGTATTCAGCTTTAGTCATTCCACTGTAGTCTGGAGCACTTTTGAGAAGCTTCCTCATAAATGTTGCCATTTTACAAGCAGTTCTCCTCATTGGCTAAGTTTTGGTTGATACTTCCGTGCAGCGACATAAACTCTGTCTAGGTTGTATTTTGGCCAGTATTTGCTCCTTTGTATGACTAGTTGCTAGGCAAGATTTGACCTCCCACCGGTTGCCCAAGAACGGTTACTAAGCACCCACTATGTGAAGCCATCGAACAAGCTCGTGGACCCTGCAGTACACCACGCCAACCGCCCGTTTCTCAACCTCATTTCCGCGGCATATTTGTGGCCTTTGATCGATATAAGGTTGATCTCTCAACATCAGAATTAATAACTTTTTACCCAGAGCCAAAATGCACAAATGTGTAGATTCCCTAAGGCCCGCGCAGAATTCCACCATGTTATTGAAACCACCACTTTGGAAAATAGGGCGGAATTTCCTTCCAATCGGTTTGGACTCAGCACACGATCTCCGTTCGATGTATTCCATCTCTTTGATCTATTGCTCATAGATATCTGCCCACGTACTGTTAAAGTCAATATCAGCATAACCGCCAATGAAAGCTTGGGACACTCCATCCTGCAAAAAGTATGCCGCAGCTTGCCAAACTTGCTTCCCATCTTTTATAACTTGCACCTAAATACAGAGTAACAGTAGACTGCAAAAGCCATCCACAACGCAGGTGCTACACGGCCATTTGATATACTTTCCAGCCCTAAACGACCGGATTTACTGCTTTATCCGGTTTAATCCAGGCAACATCTTTGCACACTTTTCTCACGCAAGAAACTTATGAAAATTTCTCAACTGACTGTACCGGCGGGTTAGAAGTCTCGAAAAGGCTATGTTGGGGCCAACTCTCTGAAGGTTATCATGACTGATGGTTCCAAAAATAGGTAAAAGTGGTTTTACTTTTAGGATGTCGCATCTAGGTCCAGCGTGCTTCAGTGGTATCTTTGATCCACAGCTGCCGAGACGGATGTTTGATGACAGAGGACTCAAGGCTGCTGCGCATACTTGAATTCACTCGAGTCCGCTGTAATCAATAGCGGGTAGCGCATCTAAACGCCTTAGGCAGGGACGTTGTCACATTTTAACGCAGAATTCAGGGCTTGGGTGTCCACATTGTCCCAAATCCAACCATAGACCAGGAATAAAGAAGCAATGTTCAAAAAGGAAACTACTCTCAGGGTTGCTGAAAACTCTTCGACAGCCCACGGCCGGTTTCGCCCTTTACAACAAACTTGTAGGAGCAATTTCCGGACATCTAATCTCTACTTGGAATACAAGTGTATCAAAGGAAATTAGAGTGGTTCAGAAAACGTTCGAGAAATACACTCATTTGCAAATCAATTTGGTTTTTAAGAGGGACTCAAATGAATCGCTCGTTTATGCTGTTCTACAACTGAATGTGCTGCACACAGGCCACTTCACGATTCAGTTGGCACGATATTCGAGATATCGCAGTATATTTTCATGGAGGAAACTGCTCACAAGTTCGCTGAAAACCCTTCGACAACCCACGACCGATTTTGCCCTTCTTGGGGCTTATCAAGTAGGCACAGTCCTCGATTTCGTGTCAACCTTATGTTATACTTGAACCTGAATGGGACTAAACAAGAGATTCAGACTAGTCTCTTGTGAAAACCAAATTGATTTGCAAATGAGTGTATTTCTCGAACGTTTTTTGAACCACTCTAATTTCCTTTGATACACTTGTATTCCAAGTAGAGATTAGATGTCCGGAAATTGCTCCTACAAGTTTGTTGTAGTTTTTAGCTCAGATTTTGTCCCATTTCTGGTTAAATCAACTCCCCCCATTTACAGCGTGGGGAACTGTACAGGGGGACTTCAAGCAAACTGTATAGTCACACAAACCAAGTAATATGCAGAGTATGCTTTTGACATGCCACTGATGTCCTGAGCTTTCTGTATTGAGTTCCTGTGACGCTGCCAAGGTCCGACTGAAGATGATGAGTTGTATGATAGCCAGCCAATATCATTAACGCCGTAATATTATGAATGGGCTTTTTGAGGATTTGGCCACCTCCTACATCTTGGTCCCTTTCGTTTCCAATTCTTCTTTCTTTTATTTCAAAGCTTCATCTAAGTGGAACCACATGACTGTAAGACATTTCGCTCTGATGTTCTCACATATCTGTTGCTATTGGCGGTGGCGCTTACAAACAGCTCAGCGCAGTTTTGATGTCCATCAGCGGCTTATAAGCTACACGGTGACGATCGGCTTGACCTCCTATTCCTCGCAGCTCTTCCGGCTTTAAAATACTACTGAATTGCTGAAAGAGGTGCAGCGCGTGAAGACATGTAATAGCACATTACACCGGTGCCACGAAAAATCGCAACCGTGAATGAGTACTAGTCGGCCCCATGTGTACCGTTCACTTAAACACATCAGTTAAGTAAATAATTGATCGGAAAATATTCATACAGCCACTAGCGTAAAGGTGAACGCTACTGTTGAGGCATGCGAGTAGGACGTGGTTTTCCGGCTTGATCTAGTGGAAGGTGGGGTTTATTACCGAATTTATGGAACTGCTTTGCAGCATTTGTTTACAACTGAGTGATATTCAATGAATATTCAGGAACGTTCAGGAAAGCGCGTTCAATAAAAAGACGGATATGCAGTTTTTATAAATCCGATGCATATGAGAGTCTTGCTTTCCTGTCCAGTAGTCTTTAACTGTTTAGTTGGTGTTTTTTAGTGCGTAACTCCGCGGCAAAGGGATTCCTTCCTTTCACCGGTATCAAAATACCCCGACACATTTTTGTAGCCACTCATGCCGGAGAACCGCTGTTCTGCAGTCCATTTTACCTGACCTCTATACTGAAATCACACATGTTAGTTCATAAGCTAGCCCCGTTCGCATGAATAATTTTGCAAACCATTTCAAAATAAAGAGTGATAGGTTTTTTGCCATGAATAGCCATAGTGAAGTTATAACCATAAAGCGATTGGCTCACCAATTTATGTAAACGAAGTTCGAAGTAGTTCAGGCGTCTTGCGACGCTAGTGAACTAACGCAAGAAAGGGGCGCCTCGGGGACTAATCACACAGGATTTACTTGTCTCGCTCGAAAATTTCACGTTTTTTGGACAGTAGCTCAGATTTTTTGGGCACAGAGGCTTTTGAAGGCCTAGCCTCTTTTTCTTCGCATTAAAGGTCTGATTAAAAAGTTCTGACAGTCTTTCTGACCCATTCTAAAAGTACATTCCTGACACTTTCCGTCCATTTCGAAATCCACGTAGAGTTTCAGACGCTGCTGGATGAACTGGCGTTTTTGTCCGACGGCCGAAAGGTCATGTTAGATCCGTCCATTTTGGATGATCAGGCGACGCGACAGTCCAAACGTATGACCGGAGGAGGGACGGAATGTGACCAAGGCTTACACACACGCCCGGTTACTGCCACCGATCTCATGCGTGTCCCGGGAGGTACAAACAAGGAAGCCCTATTTTACAATCTGATATGGTTGGCCGGACACGTCGCCACTGCAGAAGTTTTACAGCGCATTTATCTGTCACAAGTGGTTACTCAACAAAGTCTCTGCAGTTCATTAAGGTGAGTCTTTTCAAAATGTTGCCTTGCGCTCCTCTAGTTGGACCCGTCAGCTTGTATATCGACCAAAACGATTTAGTGGAAAAGGTATTGAGTGACGTCGACCAAACGAAGGGAGATTGCTAATGGAGATTTGGTCCTGTAAATGAAGCCGGTCTGCGGTAAAAAGCTGGAAAGTAGTGTACGGGTGTTTCATCCCGATTTGGATTCGTCAGCAGTGCGTGCCTCATAAAAGTCTCAAAACGGCGATCTCCCTTAAACCTCCGGCACGAGGGGCTGTCATCTAGAGCTAAATCTGTGGTTTACGATCGCTCTTTAGCGTAAATAGTCGGGCCTAGGATAGAAGACCTTGTAACCGGCTTTTACACTCACCTGCACACCAATATGGCTTTGACGAAGGACTCACCTGGAATCAAGCTGTTTACGTTGATCCTACTCAGCTGAATGTGCTGCGTAAGGCCGCCTCATGTTTCATTTAGTACGATATTCCAGATATCGCGATATATTTCATAGAGGTAATACACTACTCGCAAGGTCGCTGAAGACTATTCGACAGCCTTCGACCTGTGTCACCCCTTGGGTTTTCATCAGGTAGGCAAAGTCCCCGAGTTTCCGTCAATCTCATGTTTCACTGAAACCCATGTCTCCCGAAATTCCGGTTATATACTCATCATAGACGAGAAATTCAGCTAAGTTCTAGGTGAGTCTCTCGTCAAAACCAAACTGGTATGCAAATGAGTGTATCTGTGGAAATCTGTCCGATTTGGGTTCAGTTAGAACTTGAGGTTGACGGAAACTCGATAGCTGTGCCTATCTGATGGACCCCAAGAAAGGCGTAGCCGGTCGTGGGCTGTCGAAGTGTTTTCAGCAACCTTATGAGTAGTGTATTACGTCTATATCTTGGCACCGAGTGGAGCAATTTTAAGTCAAAATGTTTGTGCTGATATGGCACGGTTAATGTTTGGGTACACGTCGCAACGACAGCAGTGGGGATTTGAGTATAGTTAACTGACACTCAGAAAATATTTCATCGCGTATTCTAAGTGAGAGTTAATCTTGATGTTGATCGGCTGCTTGTTCAAACTAGGGGCCGAGTGGTCGCGGGTTCGAGCCTACCTGGAGCTCCGTGAGATGCGCACAGTTGGTGGTTAACAAGTACAAGGAAACAGCTGTACACTGCTTCTCGGCTTCTCGGTTCAAAAAGGCTTCGTGGCAGAGTGAAATCCTGAATGGAAATTATAAAACATTCTCATACCACTATTAATTACAATGGGATCTTTAGAAGGAAAGCTCAAATACCGGTTACGCCCCGGTATTATCGTTATACAATAAAGCTCCTTAACAGAAGAAGCTTTTCAAAGGAGACGGATCTCTTATTCACGAATACAACTATGCTAAACTACCCCGATACAGTTAGGTCTTCTTGGCACTGTGAAACGGAAACATCTGGGAAATAAATGTGTTTAGTTGCTCTTCAAGCCGAAGGAAGCGTTAGGATTGCGTTTCTCTCAGGCTGACCAAACCTTGGCGAGAACAGCTGGGGAGTCAAGTTTGGATTCGAACCACGAATCTTCCATAGGATAGCCCCTGCCTCACTCACAAAGTCTGGTGATTACGCGACATCCAAAAAGTCACCTTGCAGACTACAGCTCTCGCGGAACTAATGGGGAGGAGGGATTTCAAGATCTGAAAACACAGGCTTGCCCCGACAGGATTTTACAAAGTGACCTTGAAATCCGCGAATGACCCAGAATTCCTCAAAAGCAGCGGACACCATTAGAACAGTCGCTTAAATATCCACTCATTACAGAACAGTATTCCTGAACGTTCAAGCGAAAGTGGAATCAGGAAAACCGAATATCTCATCTAAAATTGCTGTCTTTCTGAAACGTTGACGTACGATGGATTGTCGCCCGTTGTCTTAGTTTAACTACAGTACATCCAGTTTTAATTCCTATCAGATGAAGATCGGTTCATATTGAAATAGGGTCAACCAGGCCTAGCTGCCATGCCGCCCGAGGGAAGCACACGGACTGTAATAATGCCAGGTTGCCCGAGCCTAGACGGGAAGTCGAGAGGACAGAGGTCGGTTCGAACTCCGGAACTTCCGGTCAGTAAATCCGCTCTCTAACCACTAGACAGATCAGTAAACAAATATGTTTCAAAATTTCGGTAAGTGATAGCAAAGCAGAAACACAAATAAGATCAGCCAAGTGGAAGGACTCGTCTGGAGACATTTCTAGTTTGAATGAAAAAACTTGCTGATTAGAAGCTTACATAACAATGGTGGGGAATCTCATCCACTATAGGAGAGTGAAACTGGACGTGAGGGGCTGGGACAATTTTGAGTCTACCCTGGCGAGTACCCGTCTACTGTCAAGCCACTCTTAAACGGACGTATGCTTTTCCTAAATAGTCCTGGAAATGGGTGGTGAAATATGGGGACTAAATACATTGAATGTAAATATAACATGATAAAAACTGAAAAGGCCTGGCCATCTTCTGAAGGAAGTTTCATCACTCAAACTGAGATTTAGTATGAATCGCGGAGTGAGTATGCTCACACATGGGAGGCTGTGTTGCAAGTTCTTTTGCAAAAAAGGGGACAACACATTCAATTTAAGACGTCAATCTTACGTTTTCGAATAATTTGTAAAAAAACTATTCATAAGGTTACTGAAAAACCTTCAACTGCCCACGACCGGTTTTGCCCTTCTTGGGCTCATCAGGTTCCACTACAGAGTTCTACTTGAACCCGCATTGGACCAAACGCGAACGAGAGATTCACTTGAGTTTCCTGTGAAAACTAAATTGATTTGCAAATGAGTGTATTTCTCGAAAGCAGTCCAATTTGGGTTCAAGTAGAACATAATGTTGGCGGAATATCGGGAACTGCGCCTACCTGGTGAGACCCAAGAAGGGCGAAACCGGTCGTAGGTTGTCGACGAGTTTTCAGCAACCTTGTGAGTAGTTTCCTTTATGAAAATATTCTGCGATATTTCGAATATCGTACTAACTGAAACATGAGGCGGCCTGTGTGCAGCACATTCAGCTGGACACCATAGACGAGGGATTCAATTGAGTCTCCCGTGAAAAGCAAATTTATTTGCAAATGAGTGAGTGTATGTGTCGAAGTTGTAGGTTTACTTTGGAACAGATGGAGAGTGAAGAAAGCCTCAAAGTGGGTGAACGAATAAACGCTGGTGCGAAAAGTAGGTCGCGAACAGGATTAATTTTTCAGCTTAGTAATCCACGCAAAGACCATGAGTGTAACGCGCGAATGATAAGCTGCGGCTTGTAGGAGTTGGAAAGTGTAGCGGACTAGGACCTAATCAGCGTGTTCGGATAAATTAACAAGCAAAAGTAACCAATGCAAAATCACAAAAATCACAATAGGAAAGGAATGAGTAGTCAAATGGGGACTCACGAATGCGTAGGTTCAGTAGTCCACTACACCGATCCGAATGCAGTAACTGGCTGTGAGAGGAAAATATTCACTCGTCGAGATTTCCTGCAGATGGCTCCGTGTGAGTGATATATTCCACGGTAGGAAAATTATTCACGGCTAAAAAAATGTCACAGGGATTTATTGTGACGTTTAACAGTTGACACAAACANAGTTTTAATTCCTATCAGATGAAGATCGGTTCATATTGAAATAGGGTCAACCAGGCCTAGCTGCCATGCCGCCCGAGGGAAGCACACGGACTGTAATAATGCCAGGTTGCCCGAGCCTAGACGGGAAGTCGAGAGACAGAGGTCGGGTTCGAACTCCGGAACTTCCGGTCAGTAAATCCGCTCTCTAACCACTAGACAGATCAGTAAACAAATATGTTTCAAAATTTCGGTAAGTGATAGCAAAGCAGAAACACAAATAAGATCAGCCAAGTGGAAGGACTCGTCTGGAGACATTTCTAGTTTGAATGAAAAAACTTGCTGATTAGAAGCTTACATAACAATGGTGGGGAATCTCATCCACTATAGGAGAGTGAAACTGGACGTGAGAGGCTGGGACAATTTTGAGTCTACCCTGGCGAGTACCCGTCTACTGTCAAGCCACTCTTAAACGGACGTATGCTTTTCCTAAATAGTCCTGGAAATGGGTGGTGAAATATGGGGACTAAATACATTGAATGTAAATATAACATGATAAAAACTGAAAAGGCCTGGCCATCTTCTGAAGGAAGTTTCATCACTCAAACTGAGATTTAGTATGAATCGCGGAGTGAGTATGCTCACACATGGGAGGCTGTGTTGCAAGTTCTTTTGCAAAAAAGGGGACAACACATTCAATTTAAGACGTCAGTCTTACGTTTTCGAATAATTTGTAAAAAAACTATTCATAAGGTTACTGAAAACCCTTCAACTGCCCACGACCGGTTTTGCCCTTCTTGGGCTCATCAGGTTCCACTACAGAGTTCTACTTGAACCCGCATTGGACCAAACGCGAACGAGAGATTCACTTGAGTTTCCTGTGAAAACTAAATTGATTTGCAAATGAGTGTATTTCTCGAAAGCAGTCCAATTTGGGTTCAAGTAGAACATAATGTTGGCGGAATATCGGGAACTGCGCCTACCTGGTGAGACCCAAGAAGGGCGAAACCGGTCATAGGTTGTCGACGAGTTTTCAGCAACCTTGTGAGTAGTTTCCTTTATGAAAATATTCTGCGATATTTCGAATATCGTACTAACTGAAACATGAGGCGGCCTGTGTGCAGCACATTCAGCTGGACACCATAGACGAGGGATTCAATTGAGTCTCCCGTGAAAAGCAAATTTATTTGCAAATGAGTGAGTGTATGTGTCGAAGTTGTAGGTTTACTTTGGAACAGATGGAGAGTGAAGAAAGCCTCAAAGTGGGTGAACGAATAAACGCTGGTGCGAAAAGTAGGTCGCGAACAGGATTAATTTTTCAGCTTAGTAATCCACGCAAAGACCATGAGTGTAACGCGCGAATGATAAGCTGCGGCTTGTAGGAGTTGGAAAGTGTAGCGGACTAGGACCTAATCAGCGTGTTCGGATAAATTAACAAGCAAAAGTAACCAATGCAAAATCACAAAAATCACAATAGGAAAGGAATGAGTAGTCAAATGGGGACTCACGAATGCGTAGGTTCAGTAGCAGGGATTTATTGTGACGTTTAACAGTTGACACAAACACAGAGATTTAGTCCCACTGGTTCAACAGTCAACAAACAGTTCAACGGGCGTAAATACAGTCGTTCAGCAAGAAGTCAGCAGGTCGCGCCGGAAAATTGTGTATTCGTAACATTAAAACAAACGTCATGATACAATGTGAACGACAGTTACAAAGTGTGGTTCAAGTTCAGGAAGAATGGTAAATGTGACAACGGATTACAGACACTACAAAAGAACATTACCGTCTAATCTTCGTGTACTCTGAACGAGAAAAAAGGGCAACCATTAGGTCAACCAAATGCAGGCATAGGGAACCCAGGTAAGTTAAACTTAGTTAAAAGTGTTTACTTCTTTCAAATAAGACACGCCAAAGTCGAGAAAAATCACACTGAATTATTGAAATACCTCTGTTCAGAGAGGAATCAATAAAGTAAACCGGGGGAGCCACGGTAGCTTATATGGTGGACGTTCCAGGACACAAAGACATTTAAAAATGAATAACGCATAATACTGACGTTACTGGGATTTTTTAAAAGACAAAAAGAAGCCCTGGTCAATATCTTTTGCTATTTTTATAACTGTCCTGTGAAATTTCGTGCTGTTTGAGAAGCCTAGAAGCACTACAAAGTTGTCGCAGTCTTTGGTACGCATCTGGTAAAACTCAGAAGCAAAGTAACTTCACAGTTTGAGTGAAACTTCCATCTGATAAGTCGTCGCTCGAGGAGCTGATCAATACATGTGACCACGTGATGTCTGTGGTTGGAGAATGACCGACACTATGTCCTATCTAAGTGAGTGCTAATCACACTACAGTTTAACAACTCGTGGCCAAACAAATAGGAGTTTAACCACTTGCCGGAAGGACGTTGGTTTGAAGACTCCCACTGGAGTTTCGTGAGACGTGCACTGCGAAAGATTCCCGATAAGGGTAGAGAAGCCGCGTATTAATTCTCAGTTTCACATCCTAGATGAGCTTCACTGAAAGGCGGAAATTTCAACTGGAAAACTGAATTGTTAGCTGCAGGGCTTCAGCACAACACATTAAAAGGACGCTGTCTTCCACAAGACGAAGACGCCTAACGAAATTCGAAAATCCAACACCACCAGAAGGGGTCGTGGTTTTCAGTGAGTGAGCATCCAGGCTTAGGAATTAGGGAGGAACGACAGCGCAAGGAGAGATACACGACTTGAGTAATCAAGGCGATGAAATGTTTGGTGATCCAAGAAGCTCACATGGTCATCAGCGACTAAGCTAGACCCTGTTGCTGATTGGTGAGTGAAACTGACAACGCAGAGCCAGAGTGAAGCCTGAAAATCAGAGAAGAAGTCCTCAAAATATTTACTTCGCCTGTCAGTCGGATTTTTTTGGCACAGGAGGCTCAAATTATTCAGCATTATCCTGCAAAAGTTTGATAAGAATCAGGGTCCGTCAGTCATCTCATAGAATTGCAAGAATCTTGGACAGACGAAGTTTAGTTTGAGTAAACAAACAAACAAAGTGTGTTGCCTGTCCTTTAATAAACTCCGAAGTAGGATGGAATAGTTATAAAGGTGATGTGGCATTTACTGTCTAACGAAGCTTCTTGACTGCACATTTTTTGTGGAAGATTAATTTATAAACCGTTAATCTTGCTGACAATTGACCTCTCACTGGCCGAAAATGTTTGTTGAACTGAAAAGACAGGCGAGCTGAAGGTGTCCCCCTCGGCGACGGCCTCCCTGACGCCCTTTTGTTTCCTGTATCCAATTGCTGTCTTCAGTCAACTGTCACACTTTTGAAGTCTTTCAGGCATATTTCTTACGAATGCCTGCACTGTACTCTATCGAACCCGAGAATAATTCCGCTTTTGTCCTTTCATCAGCACTGTCATTGGTCGCAAGGTCGATTCCCCATCATTACACCTGCTCCACGGGGCGGACGGTGCCCTATTCTGGCTCGTTGTTGTCGCCGCACGGACTGTCAGTCTCCTGGGGATCATGGTAAGTACTTCCAAGGATAAACGAAACTACTCACAAGGTTGCTGAAAACTCTTCTATAGCCCGCCCACCGGTTTCGTCCTTTTTGGGGCTCATCAGGTAGGCGCAGTCGTCGAGTTTTCGTCAACCTCATGTTCTACTTGAGGCTCCAAAGATATTCATTCTCACACGGTTGTCCGAAGGAAACGTCGGTCACATATCTTTTGAGGTCTGTGACAAATTCCGCGTGTCAAATGGGCTGTGCTCTCGGAATATGAAAGTATTTATCTGCCATCCTTTCAACCAAGTTCTTCTTAGTGGCGTCTCATGAGAACCAAGATGTAACCATGGGATACATCTAGAATACTTCCACCATTTCAGGAAACAAGCGCTGACACATTTTAATGGGGATGCCCATAAGCTTGTTGTCTGAAACACGAGACGGTCTCCACGCGGAAAATCCATCTGAGAAATGTCATAAACAAAAGATCTCCCGCTGGCACCAACAGGATCGGGAAGTAAGGGAATTCGAACGAAAGCGGTCATTGAAAAACCAAATTGGTGTTGACCGGAAACTCAAATCAATCTAAGGAGAATCTCTCTGTTACCATGTCTACCAACCAAGTGTGTCACATAAGGCCACCTGACGTTTCACTTAGAAAGATATTCGATATATCTCAGGAACTGTCTAGACAGTTGATAGAAACTCCCAACAAGCTAGCATCCGCTTTCGTCCTTTCTGTAACCCATCGGGCGGATGTGGTCACAAAACTTTGATCAAACTTTGCTTCAAATTCGATAGTTTGTAGGTGAAATTATGCACCCAGTTGCAAACGGACGAATGAATTTGAAAAGTAGTGCCTAACGTCGGTCAGGCACAGTATGGCGCATACGTTAGAAATGAGGTAGATTTCAAACTAATTTGGTCTTGCGAAAGACTCACCTGAAACCCAGCTGAATCTCTCTGTGATGTTCCAGGCAACTGAATGTGCTGTACCAGGCCGCCTCATGTTTCAGTTGAGATATCGCGCTACATGTATATTCCTAACGCACTACTCATAAGGTTGCTGAAAATTCGTTGACAGCCCACGACCGGTTTCGTCCTTCTTGAGGCGCAGTCCCCGAGTTTCCGTCAACCTTATGTTCTGCTTGAACCCAAATTGCACGAAATTATCGAGTATGCACTCATTTGCAAACCAATTAGGTTTTGCGAAAGACTCACCTGGATTGCATTTGCCACTGATGAACCTTTAAAAACGAAACCAGTAGTGGGTTATCCAGCGGTTTTGGCTCGTCACTGTATCACAAGAAATCCTCTGATAAGTTGAATCCCTTCCCAAAGAAGACAGGTGCTTATCCGACCTGTTTCTGTCCTATCTGCGCAAACCGATATGACACGTAGCGATTGAATGATTAAATGTGCTCGATAATGAATGGTTTCTTCATCAACTGCTCTTCTACGATTTACTTTTCACCAAAGGATTGTTCAAAGTGGCTGGCCTCTCATCTGTTGGATTCCACTGCTGGCTCAGTATCCTCTGATCCCGTGACGATGACCCCAGATTCTCTGGACGAGTCCGCAGATCGCTTTCTTCGTGGACTGGCAATGGCTAATTTGTTGGCGTTGGCATTCCATTTTTATCGACCAGACCAAGCTCCAGCTGAAGGTACTAACTACGTTACAAAATAAAGTCTGGTAATTTCTTGTTTCGATGTATAAGATTGGTGAGATCTTTGGATCTTGTGCGACCTTTTCTAACCGAGTCTAAATGTGGTTCCCCCAACTGTTGGGCTTTGCAAATTGCCACATGCATTCAAATTTAAATAGGTAGCAATCACATACCCAGCATCGTTCAGATTTTTCACTTTTTTGTTTTTGAAATAAGTAATAAGTAGTAATAGTAGTAGCTGTAGCCCCTTTGGGTGCCTAGCTGTCACGCCATCCGCAGGAAACACAAGGGCTGGGATACTGCCAGAATGTCCAACCCTAAACAGGAGAAGTCACGATGCAGAGGTCCGGTTCGAACCACGGACCTTCCGGTCAGTAAATTCACACTCTAACCAATGAGCGATCTCGCCCCCTAAAGGTTGACCTAGGCTGTAACAATGACGGCTGCTGTTTACATAGCCACCCAACATTAATTGAGACAGAAAATATGGCGGATAACTTGACGCGCCACTGGGGCGGCTTTCTCGAATTCCCATCAAGTAATATGAATGTCGTTCTCCGTAAAAAAACTGCAATATTTGTGAAATAGTCAATATCAGCTGTCAGAACCGCGTAATTGTCGTACAGTAGTTGTGGCTGCCACAGTTTCGCCCACCGATGAATTAGGAAGGTGGGGTAAGCGGCTGCGCATTGAAGGTGAGTGCTGGTAAATTGGTGCGTAAATACAGCGCTGTCAGTGGACTTTTAAGTGGGGGGTTGGGAGGGGAGCTGTGCATCGAAGGCAATAGCTTCGAGGACCGAGCCCCAGTGAGGGCGACTATGCCATGTATGACAATGTCTCTAATCATCGATATGTCCTGCCTCGATGTCCCCATCCAGGGGGACGGCAAGAAGCCGGAGCAACTGAGTTTGCTGGTAATTGCTCTCACACTTCGCTGCCCAGGCGCTTTTTGACCTCCCCTGGCTCGTTTCCACCCTTTGCGGGGTCCTGTAAAAAGGAAGTCGATCGACTGGCATACGGAGCACGTGGCCAAGCCAGCGCAACCTATGGATTGTTATCAGTTCATCTATCGTTGCGAAATACACTAAGGTGCACAGGAATTTGTTTTGAAGGAATCCAGCTGAATCTGTAACTTATCATGTCCATCTTCAATTGAATTTACAGATGGCCCACATTCTTGATACTCCTTGATTTTAAAAGTGCGTTTGATTCTGTCGATCTCCCAGTGCTGTTAACTACACATGCTCAACAGTGTTGTGGATCACAGTTTTCCTAGTGCCTTCTTAATACCGTGAACGTGATTCTGGATAGTCGCTTGATAGACCAATCAGCTTAGGCCATGCCAGAATAGCCAATGAACGTGCGAATCAGCTGATCTATTGAACACTGACGCGTACAGGCGCGTCATGTGCAGCCGAAAACGGGCTGCTCTAGGCGGGCCAAAAGGTTATACTAAAAATAGAACTTTTCTGTCAAGGGAAAGGGAATACCAACCAATTTAGTCTGCCTCAGAGAAAACGGTTATTGACTGTTGTGTAGTCCTGTTACGTTCGGAGCCGGTTCTCCTAATAAACAAGGTATGGCCTGGATGTTTGTAGTCAGTCCGACCCCTATATTCACATACTTCTGGGCGGATGAGAGTGTATGGAGAGCTCTACAAAAGCTTCTCTAGAAAAGTGGTGCTCGATAAGGATGCCCACTCTCTCCATTATCGTTTGTCTTCATCACTGATGAAATAATGGGAGAACGCTGGAAGGCCTTCAAAACTCCGGAGTTCAGATTATTGCTGGTGAAAGCCTTGTCGATCCGGAATACGCAGATGACATCGCCCTTATCTATGAAGACCAAAGCACAAGCCCACCTTGATGCCATCTTTCGACATGCGCCATGCACCTTCAACGTGCAAAGTCCTGCTTGAGAACCTACAGTCTCTGAACATAACCCTTACAATTCAGAGAGAATCACAGGAGGTTACAGAGAATTTTAGATATCTCGGTAGTTTTTGGAGCTCCGATGGGTGTCTGATAAAGTCAGTGAATGAATCCTAAAGGCGCGAATCACGTCTGTTCATGTGTGTCACTTTTGGCCTCGAAAAGGCACATCACTTGTATTAAAGTGTGCAGGTACCGGGCCACAGTAAGGGTTCTATTGTTTTATGATTATGAAGCACGGTCTTTGCGGACAGACGATGTAATAATGCGCCTTCAGGTTTTTGAACATCGATGCCTCTGATGCGTTGCTGGTGACGGATGTTATCAACAATTTCGTGGCGAGGCAATTAGAAAGCAGATGTTTGGTGGTGAAGCTGGTACTTTGAAAGCGGAAAAAATTCAGAGCGAACACATGCCACTCGACCGCAAACAACTTCGCGCGCCGACTAAACGGTGGGTCGATCTAGGTCACTTAACTCTGAAGACCACTGCATCATGAATCAGGTTACCTTCTTCATTGGCGAATACAACCCTGTAAAACTAACGTGCCCCAAAGCGATTCCCAACCTACATGTTCCCCGGACATGATCTTTGAAATCAAACGAGTCAATCTCATCAAATGGGCTTTCCATCCAGGGAAGAACTGTTCTTGACAAGTACGGGGTAACTCTCTTTTTGTTGTGTTATTGAACTGTTATCCATCTATCGTGCAAATCCGGTCTAAAAAACCTCCTACAGGAGGGTGAGAAGTGGTGTAAACTTTAAACTTGCGAATTAATCACTCGAAGGTTCCATGCAAACCTGGCAACTTTATGCAAACTTTGTAAATGGCTGATGAGCGTTGCTACCTTCTGATCAGCATTTGGGGGTGGCGCGTTACGGACACTAAGTACTAGCCCGGAGGTTGTGAGGAAAACATCCACGTGTCCAGTGACATCAACTGAGGAAAAAACACTTCCACATCTTAGTGAATATACACTCATTTGCAAACTCATTTAGTTTTTCGAGAGACTCACCCGGAACTGAGCTGAGTCTCTCGTTTGTGGTGTTCTCAGGCAAAAAAAACAAATTAGTTTGCAAATGATTGTATATTCGCTAATTTAGTGAAATTTGGTTTCAAGTAGAACATACGATTGACGGAACCCAAGGACTGCGTAAACCTGATGAGCCCCTAATAGGGCGAAACCGGTCGTGGGCTGTCGACAGGTTTTCAGCAACCTTATGAGTAGTATATTACAAAAACTTCCACATCTTGATTATCGATTTCCACCGTCCTCAGTTACACTGGATTTGTGTATAATTGATTTAAGACTCTTTTTGACCGTCCTGTCACAGGCATTCGTTTTTAAAGACACCATTTTATTGCATCTGCCGATGCATAGCAGTATGCGATCGAGCCCGATAACCATCGTAATCAGCTGCTCCAAACCTGCTCTCTGACACAGCTCAGCTCATCTTTAGTCGGAAAAAGAACCTCTTAAAACCAAAACAAGACTGCTAACATGAAGTTGAAGGAAACTCGTGGACTGCGCCTCTCTGATGCTTCCTAAGAGGGACAAAACCGGTCGTGGGCTATCCAAGAGATTTCAGCAACCTTACCAGTAGTCTGTTACGTCTAGGACCGCTAACAGTTTTCACCAAGGCAGTGTTATGCCATATCAAGCCAGTCATGACATAAAAGGAGATGATTTCAGGTCATATGTTCCGTTGTGAGCGTAGCAATACAGATAAGTTTCTGGGATCTTTCGACTGAAACCGGTGATGCCCCCTTAGATTGCCGCCTCTGCATTTGCCCGGTTGAATAATGGAGTTTTTCTGATGTTTCCGGGTCGGCTGCCTTTGGACCACGCCAGTTTTATTTGAAAACCAGGAATTTCAACTAAAATTGATTTAGCGAACTATACCCACTTGCACACCAACTTGGTTTCCACAGCATGTTCAGCTGAATTTCTCATTTATGGTTTTCTTACCTGATGAGCTCAAAGAATGGCTGAACCGGTTCGAAGGGATTTCAGCAAACTTCTGAGTAACTTCTGGGTAACATAGAAAACTGGTTTTGGTTCTCATTCACTGGCATTTATTTATAACGGAAAGGAGGTCCATTCACAAGCAGTGAAGCTCAGTTCTCAGGTCACAAGTATATTACTGGTTATCAGTAAATCTGACGTATAACTCATCAGAATTACGAATGTTACCCCCTCTGTTTGCTTTAAGACTTTTACTTCAACTTCGGTCCGGGAGGTGAACTGGAACCCGCGGCATCTCAGCACAATGCACGTTTGGTGGCCAATTTATGTCGTGGCCGAAGGGAACTCCATTCGGTTTTGTCTCTCATGCCGGCTGCCTGCACCGGATCTGGAAACGAGCCGAATGATTCGCAAAACTCCAACACCGACTTGCATCACGTGAACCTGATCGGATTCTGCTCCCAAGGTCTGGCGAGATCACCAGCACACCGAAGACTCCACAACGCATCACTGGCAGCGGAACTCTACCAATGGTTCACCCGCGATATACCAGATCGTCAGATACCACCGCTGAAGGTTAAGGGCATCAAGGCGTTGGGAACGCTGAACGAAATTCAAAAAACAGGTAATCATTATACATGTTTTTTAAATATTCCCGAAATCGTAGAGAGAATTGGAGAGCCCCAGTGTATGGGACTCACTCTAGAGTGGAGAGTACAGTAAGTTCTAGAATGGCTATATTCAATCGTTTACCTTGATTTCTTCAAGGTCCTTCAAACAGCGGGGAACGACTGTTCGAGAGTACAAAACAAAGCGCACGCACAGGTCGGGTGGTTTTGATTCCTTCATCTGCAGGAGTGTGAAAACTTGAGAATCAGTACCGCTGGAAGTGTTCCCAATGTCTCCCTCCAAATGAATATCACTTTTTGCGTCTGATTTTTTCCAGTCGTATCCAAACCACCTGCTTAGAAGATGGGTGACGAGAACAAAATCTTGTTCCAGTCTAGAGATATGACCCAGAGGAATCAACTCGACTCTGTTTCTCCCTTCAAAAATTAGTAAAATGGGAAACGTTTCCCTATCACAGCATCTGGTGGTACACTTTCACCTCCTTGTGGCATGCATTATTTCCCTGTTTATGCGGGTTTTTCAAGCGGAATCTGAAGTTTCCCCCATCAGTTTTGCCTAACCGGTTCCAATTTATTTGATCTACTGATGAAAGTTTTTTGACCTACTTAAGTATTTCGGGCATCCCGTGACTTGCTGGAGTAGGGACGTATCTGGATGTAGTCAAACGAGGTCTTTCTTAAATTTCTACAGTTCTTCAAAGTGGACATTCTTAGCATCTATCCTGGAAAAAAGCCTAGCGTGACTTAGATTGTGCGATCAAAACAACGTCTCGTTATAATCGATCGCTCAAAATCAACGCTGATTGGTTGACAATTATTTGATTGAAGAATAACGTTTCACTCTGACTAATATGGCCTGGATTAAACATCAGTTCAATAGTTAATTTGATAGTTGCATAGCAGGTGATAAGATCACTCCATCGTGAAGAGCTGGTAGCGTTGAAGTGACAGACAAATGATAGACGGTAGACAAACTACTCTCAGGGTTGCTGAAAACTCTTTGACAGCCCAAGACCTGTTTCGCCCTTCTTGGGGCTCATCAGGTAGGCGCAGTTCCCGAGTTTCCGTCAACCTTGTGTTCCACTTGAACCGAAGTTGGATTGTTTTCGAGAAATACACTCATTTGCAAATCAATTTGGTTTTTAAGAGGGACTCAATTGAACCTCTCGTTTATGATACTCGACAACTGAATGTGCTGCACACAGGCCGCCTCATGTTTCAGTTGGCACGACATTCGAGGATACTACTCACAAGGTTGCTGACAACTCTTCGACAGCCCAAGACCGGTTTTGCCTCTCTTGGGGCTCATCAGATTGGTGCGCAGTCCCCAAGTTTCCGTCAACCTTATGTTTTACTTGAAACCAAATCACACGAAATTAGCGAAATACACTCATTCGCAAACAAAGTCGGTTTCTCGAACGACTTCCCTGGAACCTACCTGGATCTCTCGGTTTTGATGTTTTCCGGGCAACTGAATGTGCTGCACCACGCCGCCTCATGTTGCAGTCGCTACGAAATTCGAGATATCGCGATACATACATACTTGTAATGTACTGCTCAAAAGGTTGCTGAAATTTCCTCGACAGTCCACGACTGGTTTCCCCCTTCTTGGGCCTCAACAGGTACGCACGCTCCCCGAGATTCCGTCAACTTTATGTTCTACTTGAACCCAAATTAAGCGATTTCCACAAATACACTCATTTGCATATCAATTTGGTTTTGACGGGAGACACCTGAAGCGCAGCTGAATCTCCCGTTAATGATATTCTTACTCAACTTAATTAGCTGCACCTGACCGCCTCATGTTGCTCTTGGTACAGTATTCGAGGTATCGCAGTATACTGTATTGAAGTAATACACTACTCAGTACACTCAGTTTCTTTTGAGAACATCATAAATTAGATAGTCATCCTGCTCCAACTAAGGCTATGAGACGAACCGTCCAATCATGTTTTTCAAATACTTGATTGGCAGTGATGCACCTTAGCCAATCACAGTCAGCGCAAATATTTACGCGGTACGTTTAAATGCAAAGCAGTCACAAACGAACTAGGGACGTGATGGGCATCGTTGTGGAAGCATTGGACACAGTAACTCACAAAAGTTGACGGTTCAGTTTTGAAGGTGTCTCACTCACTCAAACCCTTTCAAGGTTGCACTTGGCGTCGTTCTGAAAAGTTCAAGTAAATCAAAATGAAAAAAATGCCGCTTGTTTTGCAGTAGTTCGGCAGCTGTTTGCGTCGAAAACCTTGGTATGAACTCACATATATATTATCTGTCCAAGGTCAAATGTTTCTTCCTGGAACCAGTCAGTCGTGAAGTCTTCTGAGAGAAGGCCTCGCTTGAAGCATGACACCCGAGTGAGAATTTCAGTTTATTAGTTAACCAGTACACAATCGAGAGGATTTTGGGCCTCTCATGTTTTTGAGAACATAAGATTATTTCGTTTTTCGTGGCCCGCTGTTTTGTTTTCGTATCGGGCCTAAGTTATTCTCACTAAACCCACCGCGGAATAAAACACCACAGTGATAAAGTACACATTCAGAAACTTTACATAGTAAAAATTTTTGTAACCAAGGCAACGCATTGGTAATCTTGCGTGACTCAGCAATTCACCTTGAACAACGAATTATGAATAAAAGCTGAAAGTTTAGACCAGCGAATAACCAAGAATTTTCGAAGTAAGAATGTCCTAATGGCTGTTTGAAATTTTCGCCTGATGGGGTGTTTCTTGGGGTTGGGCTTGATTTTTCTAAAAATTTCAGCTACTTTCTTCTTAAGTTGATGATTTTGACATCTCATGCGATCTGAGAGTCTTTTTCACAGTGTAACCTATCCAGTTTTAGCGAATATATACTCATTTGCAGACTAATTCGTTTTTTTTTGAGAGACCCACCTAGAACCCAGCTGGATCTCTCGTTTGTGATGTTTCCAGGTAACTGAATGCACGAGAGAGATTCAGTTGGGTACCGGGTGAGTCTCGTGGGAAACCAAGTTAGTTTGCGAATGAGTGTATTTCGCTAATTTCGTGCAATTTGGTCTTAAATAGAACACAAAGTTGATGGGAACTCGGGGACTGCGTCTACCTGATGGCCCCCAAGAAGGGCGAGACCGGTCGTGGGCTGTCGACGAATTTTTAGAAACCTTATGAGTAGTGCGTTACGAATATAAATATATCGCGATATCTCAACGGAAACTTGAGGCGGCCTGATGCAGCACATTCAGGCGCCTGAGAGCATCACAAACGAGAGATTTAGCTAGGTTCCAGGTGAGTCTCTCGAAAAAATCAAATCAGGTTGCAAATGAGTGTATTTCGCTGAGTTCGTGCAGTTTGGTTTCAAGTAGAACACAAGGTTGACGGAAACCGGGGGACTGCACCTACCTGATGAGCCCCAACAAGGGCGGAATCGGTCGTAGGGTATCGAAGTGGTTTCAGCAACCTTATAAGTAGTGCATTCCAACTATACAGATTTATTTCCTCGGAGTTGCTTATTGGCTGTTTTTTCGAAGTTCATGACGGTTTGAGAATCTCTGTCATCAACCGTTTCCGCTTGATCTGACTTGCTTGTTCACTTTTCAACCTAAGGTCATCTCCATCTGTGGAGTGGAGACCATTTTTAACAAGAGATCCCTTCCCACAAACGCAGATGTCGGATGTCACGCAATTCCTTCCACAGGACGGTTGATCTTAACTTTCCCAGTGGGCAATCGTGTGAATTTGCGTATTGATTATAGGGCACGTGACCAAACAGCAGATCGAATGTTGGCGAGCAGCCCAATTTAAAACCCTGCCACTGGGGCATTTAGATTAGTAACTCTATAGAACAATCATCGATTTTATTACTCTGTTCATCGACTTTTGTTATAGTACAAGGTTTTACAATGAACTACTGTTTACTGACGTTGGTTGTCCTAAATTGAATTTCGGACGCTCGCAGCAAGTCCAAATCTCAAGTCCTCAACGTACTTTAGTTTTCATCGGTGATTAGCGATTGGTAGACTGATGATGAAAACGTGGCTGAATTTTGTCGATGATCGCTTACAGTTCTTGGACTTTCAAGAGATCGTAAGAGAACCTATACCCGGTTGTACTTGGACGAACGTTAGTCTGCTCCCAAATAAATGTGTTACCATGGCGATCGACATTGTAGTGACTATCCTAGCGACCGTTAGCCTTTTCCCATCAACATGCGACTGGTTCTAGTGTATCACCTGTTGGTTTGCTATGATTTTTTTCTAAATTGGAAAAAACCCAAGCATGGAATATGCTGAATAATGAAAACGAAAGGGACGTTGTCTCCCAAACTGAAGGAGTTCATGAAAGAAAATACCAGAATGTAAAAACTCAGAGCCTGTGACCGATGGTCACGTGGTCAGGTCACGTGAGCGGTAACGCTGTACTAACGGCCTCTACAGATTCGGCTTGTTTGGGATAATTGCTGTGGCCAAACTTTGACAGTAAACAAGTCCCACTGGATGAGTGGGTCTCATTCATCCACTCAACCCTTCACTGACGATGTCACCTCGATTGGTGATGAAACGTCTGCACTCCAACTGCCAAGCTCGGCGAACAGACCAACAACCAAACAGCGCACCCGAGCTACCTACATTCCACAACAGTGCTGACACAAGACTTGTATCAAATAACCAAGGAATCAGCGCGCCTGAAAAAGTGACTATCAGTCAGAAGAGGTCAGCATGTCTTAAGCTCTGGCAAAACTGTCATGCCGCATACTCTAGGTCTTCTGTTGTCTTTGAGTAGTTCACTCCATATGAGTAGTGGAGTCTCTGAAAAGGGTGGACGCCCTGGAGGTAAAACTGACGAAACTAGACTTCCAGTCTACACTGACTGGCGTCATTCTTTCCACATGGTGTATTCCACAGCCTGTTCTCTGTTGAAACATGGTAGCGCAGTGACGTGAATTCCGCTCAGTGAGCTAACACTTCGGGGTTAGTTGATACAACGTCCCGACCAAGTTGAAACGTCAGAAACACCCTAGGGGGTCCACGAATGTCAATAAGCTTGAGCCCTTCCCTTCATCCCAGTAAGTTAAACAAACTGTCGGGTGTGTTGCGCTTCCATGCGCTTCAATCTTCCATGACGACGAGTAACTGTCTACACGGCCAGTATTCTGCTTACCTATTTGAGAAGGAAACCTATACGTAAATGAAACAGTGGCTGGACTGCACCGCGTGAACATTTACTTTCGTTTGGAAGTGGTAAGTCCGCTGTGTCCAGCGTGCGTTTGTGGGGTAGTGGAATCACATTCACACGTCCGGAGTTCGAACTCCGGCAATGACTCTAACAAAATCAGAACTCAAGTGCCGTGCTTCCTCGCTCTTGATATGGAATCTTCTGAGTAGTCGCTCCAGGACACAAGGAAGTTCTCACGCAGGCAAGAGTGACCTGAAGACTCTTCTGATGTAGCAGCCCTCTGATTAGTGAATACCATTCAACCCGGAAGAAGCGCGAGGGTTGGGATACTGCTAGGTTGCCGCTGTGGACCGCAGTCTCCTTAATGCCTTCTTATTATCGTGAACCCCGGTCTGGCTAGCAGATCGATCGCCTGCTGCGCTTGGCCAAACCAGAAAAAGTCAACGAACGTGCGAGCCAGCTGCTCTATTGATCACTGTCTCGTACGAGCGGGTCAAAAAACAGCGATACTAAGAATACAACTCATCTGTCAAGGGCGCGTGAAGAACAACCAATGAAATCTGTCTCGACGGAAAAACGGTTATTCCATTGGCTGTTATGTAGTCCCGTTACGTTCGGAGCTGGTTCTCCAAATGCCCACTGGGTAAATAGACGGAAAAAAAGTTGTTGTCACGACAGCCTTGGATACGGTTTCCTAGTCCTAGACGCAGTCATAGGTTTCAACCTGTCACGTGGCCTCATCAGATTTCTGGCCCTGGTTTCTCGGGGAAACCTGATTGCAAGCTTATGTTCTAATTACAGGATGAATCCACACCGTCCCAAAATGTCTTGATATGATATCCCTAATACGGGGAGAATGCTTTGGGTAGAATAACCTCACTTGCGAGGCGACACGAGCACTAACTGATTGCATTGCAGGTGTTCCCATTTACAGCACAGATATGCATGGTTCGGTTGCAACAAGGGTGCTTAAAAACGCCTTCCAAAACGGTCCAAATTTGCAGATAGAATCCCGGAAACACGGGAAAAATATTCTCGAAACAACATTAAATTTTTTTGGTCTGTCGTCTCCAACTTACTTCCAACGACTCGCTCTTGCGATACTTGAAGCAAACTCAAGAGCCCCCCCCCGAGGTGCCCAACACTTAACAGGAGCCGCCTCGAACCTTTCGTTCCACCGAGTTCTTCCGAGTTAGAAGAAAGATTACAAGAGAATGCGTTGTTTTCTGTAAAATCATTGAAAAACTGCAAAGCACTGCGCAATAAAGATCTAGTTGAACAGATGTCATAACGAATACCATTCAGCGCAGCTTGTTGCCTTGTAAACCAGCCTCAAACTCTTCAAAACGGCATCTTTACCCGCGATGTTTCCGCGAACAAACGTATGTGTTATGGGTAATACTTGAAGCGATATTATTACTACAGTAATGGCGATGTAGTAAAATACTTCTCCAGCCGTAACTCCCTTCCTGGGCCTGGCTACCAAGCCAGCTGAAGGAAAAATGATGGCTGGCATACTGCCAGTTTATCTAAGCCTAGAAAGGAGCAGTGGAGATGCAGAAGGTGGGCTCAAAATATGGACCCTTTGGTCAGTGATTGCAGCTCAAATGACGAATATGAACTATCCCTTAATATTTTCAAATTAGTGATTGTAGTCTGAAGGTGTGTGCAAGAATGTTACCCCCGAACTGTGATGGGAAATTTCCGCGTTCATATTCGAGTACAAAGGTAACGTCCCAATGAAACGTATGAGGTGCTAAAACCTGAATATAACAAGACGTTTGGTTGCCGAACACCTGACGAGTTCTAATTCTGCCTTCAGTTGCATCTCCATTCTGATTGTTACCACGTCCAGTCCAGTGGCCATTCTTACCATCCACCTAGGTTAGTTTCACCTATAGACCAGACTAAACCAAGCCAATCAGACAAAACTGGGACATCCTAATGGGATGATAGAGAGATAAAGTAGTTTCAGTACGAATTACACAAGATGTATAAAGTGGAAATTACAAAGTAAATGGTATTTCTTTGAGGAAGCATTGCACCAATTTTGTACAGAGGTTTAGAACCTTGGGGTTTATCCTCTCACGTGACCAGGGTCGTCGTGCACCTGATGTAAGTTAAGAGACAGTCAGGCGCAGATATAGAGAGCGTGATTTTAGATTATATATCTACAACGTTTAGTCCAAGCGATTTATGAATTGCCGCTATCCCGGTCGGGTTGAAGATGCACCGGCCGGGTAAACCTAGGTTGTCCTACAGTTCGTTCGTGATTGTTCGTGGACTTTTGTGCCCCCGTGCTCATCATCATTTGTAGCTGAGAAGGTCGTGGCGTCAAAATGAGTTTGCCTATGTGAGATTTCTTTCGTTGTTTTCAAATATGGATGTTCTAGATCCATATCATAGGTTCTGTGGTTTTTCCGTGGGGGCTTTTTATTCTACAATCTTTACTGCTGTATTCTCCAGATAGATTCAAGCACCTCATTCTGGAGCTTCCTGGTCACAACATAGCAAAAGGAATGTCAATTCAAACTGATACTAGTGTGCACGCAGTGGGGCTGTAACTCTGTTCTATTCTAACCAGCGAAAACTTCAAAATTCTTCCCTGAATAGAGGTCGTTGTTCCATTTTTTTCTGTCCGTTCAGTGGGAACTCGAGTCCGGGATTGGATTAGTTATCTCTAGAAAAGTTGCACCAAAACCAAGAATATTTCTTAAAAAAAAACAATAAACTCTTCTCTGTAATTGTTCCGCTCCAACTGTTTATTTTCCAACGCTGGGTTTCAATGACTTTGAAATCGTTTACAACACTTTTTCCTTTCATCCTCTCCGCACGGACTGTGATTAAACTTTCCGTACAATTTCCAAACTGGACACTTTGAGTAGAACTGAACCATGTCCGTCGTTAGGTTAGATTCACACGATAATTGATAAGACAAGTGAGTACCACTTTGAAGAATTGAATGAGTAAAATCAGTTCTTGTTCATAGTCACACCACTCTGGTTTGAACGGCCGTGTTCTTGTTCTGGCGTAATTATTCCGGTGAGTCCACACCAAATGGGGGAAGCACTGGACTCGAGTCTTGCTCTTATTAGAGCTCATCAGCAGTGCACTGCCAATGGCCGTGTCGGGATTCGAACCCCGGACATCTGACACGAGGCGAGCGTGTAACCACTACTCCACCAACGCACGTTGGACGCATCTGAATTATCACGTCTGAACAGGCGAACGTGTTCACACTTGAGCGATGTGATTGGTGTGCCCGACTCATCGAACGACGACCCAGTAACTCGGGTCCAATGCTTCCCCCATTTGGTGTGGACTCACCGGAATAATTACACCAGAACAGGAACACGACCGTTCAAACGTGAGTGGTGTGACTATGAACAAAAATACCTATCCCGCAAAACCCTAAAATCAATTCGCGAATCGATTAATCACGTGATTTAAGCACTTCCCGCGCGATTGGTTTCCGTACAATAGCCGTTTATACTGGCTTGTGACACGGCTTCGGCCAACAAAAAGTTTAGCCTCAGGAAGTAATAAGGGGAAGCCTCACCAGATTCCTAAGAAAACTGCTTCTGAACTGTAACTTCTAGCGTCGTAATCCTTTAGGAGGTGCTAGCCTAATCTAACACTAGCCAATGTTCATAAAACGTCAACATCAAGCAAGGTTCACTGGTATCTGTGATCACTCCACATCAGGAAAAACAGAATAAGCGTCATCTGTGCTTCAGTACGGTAGTTGTCACAAGAAACTCTTGATCTAGCTGGTACTCACTTGGAGGCTCTCTTTATACTACCGGTTAGCATTCCATTGCACAAGCTGTTAGAGGTGAATGATATCATACGTACCATCGTAACTCGCTATGCACCATGATCTCATCTAAGAGCCACGTCCTGTTCTTGAGAATGTCACTGCCAAGAGCAACATCGTTCGACTGTAGCATTCCTTTGTTGCCTAGCTACCATGCCAACGGAAGGAGGCACGAGCGCTGGGATACTGCTAGGTTGTCCAAGCCTAGACAGGAGCAGTCGAGTGGGTTCGAACCACGAATCTATCCCTAGCCCATAGTAATGATTTATCGTGCAGCGTATCCTCAACCATCGATCAAGGCATTGATTAACTCATCTGACACCGAAAAACACAGCAAAACTGTTTGCTTACCAATGCATCGAGTTGTTCACTTGTTCACAAATTTTGTCTAGTGAACGTATATGAGGAAGACCGCAATTTGTGACGATATGCGACCTAGACTACTTTATTTCGTTCAAGAAACTTGCAATGAAGCCGCAGTACCTAGAATTCAAGGGTCAGTTCTAATTGGTTCCGCATTCACTGAAGTTGGCATAAGACGTCACCTCTGGGATGGCGTTCAATGTGGGAGGTTACTTGGCTTAATTGAAGCTTTACCAGAATAGGCTTGACATGACTGTATTCCTTATACATGGCTTCTCTCTTGTTCCAGGTCCTGAAGCCAAAAGATCTCCGGAACAAGCAGGGGCGCGGAGCGAGAACCATCTATTCGAAGAAAACAAGCGGACATTGGAAGTCCCAAATGGTATGGATAGACGAAGTCCGCCAGGAAGCGACCCCAGTTATTCTTCAGCCGGAGGACGAGGGACATATCGTCTGGACAGCACAACCATCTCTGATGAGTTGAACAGTCCAAGTGGAGGACAAATTGTACCTGACAGTCATGTGAGAACAGAACATTTCAATGCAGAATCGCTTCAAAACCGGTTAGATGAGCTTTCTACAAGCTGTCTTATTCAATCTACCGAAGGTGGAGTGTATCTTCCACCTGCTCAAAGCGGTAAATCCGCTGCGCTGTCGGGGGAAACCAGGCGTCAGGACAACGGAAATCGATGTAGTACGAAAGCATCCCACGAACCAAAGTGAGTGGAACCCATTCAACACCCGCGTGGAGGCATTTTGTCTTAGTTCATCAGTGGTAGGAACGATTTCTTGGACTAAAGGAAGCGGTCTGTGTATCGACTGCTTGTAAATAAACGTCCAGACTCCACAATGTTTGTGAATATAAACGGTCAGTACAACTCTATACACTCTAACGTGAACTAAACTATACTTGCTAAAAGCAAGAACTCTGAATGGATCGTGAAATATAGGGCTGCAGAACTGTAGATAACCCTGGTCTCAGTGGGCGACCTGGCTGTGAGTTCTTGATTCGGACGCCACGCACCGTTAAATCAGAAGTAATTTGAACCCCAGTTTGCACAGTTCGATGTACATCCAAAAGATTCAACGTTATAGGTCAGGCAGCAATGTTCTTGAGGCGTCTGCATTGGAGATTTCGTTCTTTAATTGATGCGTGTCTATGCTGAATAGCAGAGAACCAGTGAACAATTGTTTCAGTTCTATCGGGAATAATCGGCAGGGCAGAGAGAGCTTTGAATTTGCGATCTCCCAGCTACTCACTTGATCATTCGGCCCTATCGATTGATGGGCGATTAACTGGCAGGATCTAGCACCACTCGTGATTCAGTCATGATATCCACATCTCATGGTCACACGTTATTGACTGGTTCCGCGAGTGAGCACTGCTCAGGCTTTCGTTAGGCTGACAAGTCAAACCATGTTTACTCCTGAGTTGACCTTGAAACATTCTACAAAAGCGTAAAAAGTAAACGATGAATTATCTAGCCTAGATCATGTTTGGATGAGTCTTAGACATCCCTGAATGCAACTTGTACACTTTAATTTTTACCTGGGGATCAACAAAACGCGATACATTCTCTGCTTTTCCATAGAGAAAATTGTTGGTAGCTCAAGTGGCGTAGATGTTCGTTGGCTTATTCACTGACCTGGGCAATTTGATTGCGTAGCGTTACGCACTACTACGCTCCCCAATAACGCACTGATGATGTCACCTCGATTGGTGATGAAACGTTTACAATCAAATCACCCTGCTTAGCGAACAAGCCAACGGCCACACACTCTACTCCTCACTGTTGAACTTCCAGTGTGACTACAGAAGTGATTGGATGGGCTTGAAAGAGTACACCCCGTATTCTCCAAGTATCGCTCTGATTTATTGTTTTTCAGACATAAACTCACTTCTAGGGTGGACTAGTAAGTGCATGCTCCTTGTGAAAATCTCGAAACCCTCCTCATTCGCCTTGAACTTCAAAAGACTTGAACACGGAAACAATAAGACAGTTTACATATTGTTGTATAAAGTACTACCCCAGTTACATTTGGCTTTGAGTGCCATACTGCAAAGCACATTGGTTTGTCACCCTGATGGTGGAGGTAACCTAAGACCGGACATCACTGGAAAACGTAAAAAGCTAATTTTTCACCGCGGAGTGCAGCTTGGGTCCGTTTTCCGAGTTCGTTATAAAAAATGGCCTTAAAAGCGAACTGGTGCTTTGTAGCAACTGGATCCTAACCAAGAGACTACAAAATCTGTCGTTTTATGAGTCCTGATTGAATTTCCAATGTTCTGTTTCCTAAAAATCGATTTCAGTGCGCCGTACCATATAACGGAAAAACGCATGCCCCTCCGTTCTAATAAGACCCTTCAGACGACACGAAAACTTTTCAGTTGTGTTATCCAAAGGATGAATTTTCTGTGATCTTCTAGGATCTTTAGCGAGATTTTCATTTGATCTTATGATTACTCTGAGGTGTACTTCACTTGGCAGATTTCAGTTTGGGGAAGTATGTTGTCTTGAAGGTCATGTTTGGTTGAAGCAAAAGTGTAAGAAGGGCTGGTTAGTGCATAGGCAAGCAGATTTCGGCATGGGGAAAACACCTCGGACTTCACCTGCCCACACAGCGAGTACCGTCCCTCCAAACAAGGAATACCCCCGAGAAGATTAGATTTTCACGTGCCAAAAATTTTCCGCCGCAGAAGATAGGGAACTTCGTTACCTTTTGGCGACAAACCTAATCGTTACAGAAACTCGGAATGTATAAACTATTCCGAACAATCGATATTATTCTCAGTTTACTTGGCCCACAGATGTTTTCTACGAACTAATCTGTACTCTTACTCCTTACGTGTGTGATATAATGAATTACAGTTTTAGATTGGGAATCTTTACTGGTTTTCGTTTCGTACCATATTCAGTAATTGTATTTGAAGAGGGGTAACGATGCACAAGACGGCAATTACAACACAATGCTTGCCGGTTTAGCCATTGCACCCAGGACTGTCTTCAAGATCGAAAATTGCTGATGACACCGAGGGATTACGGTTCCTCTTGGGACGGAGTTTACTCACGCACACACTTGCTTGGGCGCTGGCGTCACACTTTCTGAATGGACCATGTCATTGCTTACTCACGCGTGCATTTAAAGTGCTGGAGCGTTGGGGCTCACGTAAGCGGGGGTAAGGTGGATGGAACTTGGAAGACGATGACACTCTTGGTGTGTGAGCGTGTGTTTTATATAACGCAGTGAAATAGGACAGCAACTGTTTGCAAAAAACAATCAGGCTCTCTCCGCTCGTCGGCGTCGTTTTAGATCGCATCTGAACTTTCATATGGTTCATGCATGTGTGGCGTGTACGTGACTATGGTCGTCAACTGCAGCAGTTCAGACCATATGTTGGTCTGGTCATTAAAGCGTTTACATCAGATGGATCATCGGAGAAGCGACGCTCAACGGCTTTCAGTTTGTAGGAGCTTTTTCCGTGGTCCGATGAAGGTGAGATATCTGAGACAACAAAAATACCCCCAGGGACTCCTGACTCTCAGTTTTAGTGATCAGTTAAGGGGATATCGTTTTAGCATGCAAATCCTTAGTTGGCACTGTTTGTGGCCCTTTCCAACCTCTGAATATACAGCAATGTCGTAACAAAATAGGAATCAGTTTTATTCAAACGCGCTCCCATTCACTGTATGATTTTCCCCTTTTTGTCAGCCATGATCCTCTGCAGCGAATGTTCTTCAAAAACCCGAAGCCGTTTGTTTATTCCGACAAAATTTTGGTAAGTAATTTCCACTAAAACCTGCCTTCTAACGGATAATGTTATGCACCGGTGCAAAAAATTCATTTGAAGCGAAGATTCATCCTGTAGTTGGAAGGATTCTTGGCTTTCTAGAGTAGCTACCTCTCCAATCCCCCACTTAAAAGTCCACTGACAGTGCTGTATTTACGCACCAATTTATTAGCTCCCACGTCCAATGCGCAGCCACCTACCCCATCTTCCCAGTTCATCGATGGACGAAACTGTGGGACCTAACCCCACTGTACGACAAGTACGCGGTTCTAACAGCTGATGTTGATGAGTTCACAAAGATGAGCCTCTGATCATCGCAGCTTTTACGGAGAACATCATTTATATTACCTGATGGGAATCCGAGATAGCCGCCCCAATCGTGCGTTTAAGTTATCAGCCACATTTTCTGACTAAAATAATATCAGGCGGCTACGTGAACAGCAGTCATCTCTTAGAATCCTTGTTACAGCCTAGTTCAATCTTCAGGAGGCGAGACCGCTCATTGGCTAGAGCACGAATTTACCGACCGGAAGGTCTGTGGTTCGAACCCGACCTCTGCATCTTGACTTGTCCTGTCTAGGGTTGGGCATTCTGGCAGTATCCCAGCCCTTGTGCTTCTTTCGGATGACGTGGCAGCTTGACATCGAAAGGGAGCTACATCAGAACCATTATTATATTACTCATTATTGAGTCTTTATTTCAAAAACGAAAACGTGAAAAATTTGAACGATGATGCGTATGTGGTTGGTACGTATTTTAATTCGAATGTATTCGGCAACTGGCAAAGCCAGGGACCAACAGCTGGGGGGCATTCACATTCGGACTCAGTTAGAAAAGGTCGGACAAGAGCCACAGATTTCGCCAACCTTATACATCGAAACAAGAAATTACCAGACTTCATTTTGTGACGTGATTATTACCTTCAGCTGGAGCTTGGTCTAATCGATAAAAATGGAATGCCAACGCCAACAAATTCGCCATTGCCAGTCCACGGAGAAAGCGATCTGCGGACTCGTCCAGAGAATCTGGGGTCATCGTCACGGGATCAGAGGATACTGAGCCAGCAGTGGAATCCAACAGATGAGATGCCGGCCAATTTAAACAATCTTTTGGTGAAAAGTAAAGCGTAGAAGAGCAGTTGAGCGCACCTACCCAAGACAACTCCCCGAATCATCGTTGGACGAAATTGTGGCAGCTACAACCACTGTACGACAAGTATGCGCTTATTACAGCTGATAACGATGGTCGACGATGGTTTTTATAAGCACTGAACGTCCGGAAGGGTGATGCTTTAATCACGTCATGTTTACACGAAGCATCAAATCAAGCTTAGTGGTTTATCCTGACCAAAGCGTTCGCTGCAGCCCGTATGCAATATCGCTTATGAATTTGTTTAAAAGTCTTGCACACCCTTGCATAACGATCGTACCAAGCTTGTGTGCGTCGTTTGGCATGAGTCTACAGATTTTCATCGATCTTATTCCATACCTGAGTACAAACTTGGATGTATGTGCATATAAACACATATAAGGTTAGTTTTGTTTTGGGGATAATTTGGCATTTTCAATTGAAATTTTGTCTTGCAAAGGAAGCCAGTCTATGCCGAAAGGTAAAGAAGTACTACGCATCCCCATTGCTCATTGATCAGCCGCTCGTGGCCAGATGTTCAAACGACTAACTGGGATGTCGGATGCGTACTGTCCAGAAACCAGATAAGGATGGAAACTATGCACAGAGTTTCTCTACTTTTCAGCACCGATCAGATTCACTAACAGGAGAAGGTCTCAACTGAATTTAATGTTTATTGGGACGCTTCATCAACTAAACGAGCTGTTCCAAACGTTGTTCAGTGCTGTGCAAAAATTTTAATGCGGTAAAGATCCTGGTCGATCTGTTTCTGAAAGGCTATTCATCAAATGCCTGACACTACGCAGCTGTCAAATCCTAGTACAGTTCAAAAAGAGTTGTCGAAACAACTGCGTAGTTTTACGATGCAATCTCACAATGCGTTACTCATAAGGTTGCTGAAAATACTTCGAAAGCCTACGATCGGTTTCGCCCTTCTTGGGCTCATCAGGTAGGCGCAGTCCCTGAGTTTCACTAAACCGTCAACAAAAAGCACGAAATTAGCGTAATACAATCATTTGCAAACAAATTTGGTTTTGCGAGAGACTCACCTGAAACGTATCTGGATCTCTCGTTTGTGATGTTTCTATGCCACTGAATGTGCTGCACCAGACCGCCTCATGTTTCAGTTGCTACGATATTCGAGATATCGCGACAGAGGTGATACACTTCTCATAACGGAGATTCAGCTGGGCTCCAGGTGAGTATCTCACAAAAATAAAGTTGTTTGCAATATCATTGATAACCTGCTAGCCAACCACCTGTTTATTTAGGTAAAGGCGTCCGGGTGACCTTATCGGACAACCAGCCTACTCACAATGTGACCTTGAATGCTTGAAGCTTTCCTCCTCGCAACAGTTTACGCCCAATCACGCAATAGTTGTAAGGGTGCTACGTTCGCCACCCGGTCGGGGACACTGTTGGTCATGTGAACCAACTCCCTCCTTATGAGCTGACCGTTTGTTTTCCTTACGGCCACGGATCTCGTTTCACACTGTGCCCAGTTTCTCAAGGTGGAAATATACCAAGAATTACTGCGTCATTTTGCCTGGTCTGCGGGCGATCGCTTTCAAAGTAAGCTTGAATTCTGGCATTGACATGAGCCATCAAGAACGGTTTGTTGAAGTATTTAAGGCCCCGACCTTCGAACATAGTTCATTCGAACAGAAAACGTATAACTATGCCAACGCAACCACTCCCTGGTATGAATGGAATGCAGCTGACAATTTTGGCATTCTCGTCAGTCTGTTTTGCAGAATGATCGGTTTCAGAAAATCAGTCGGTTAGAAAAAATCAAAACAGCCGCACTGTAGCACGAAGATTGTGGATGAACATGACTGATAGCGGATATTAAGAGAAGGACAGGATGAATTTAAGTGTATGGGTCGTTCAGAATATCTGTTTTTTATATACTACTTATTACTTACTACTCAATTTCTACTGCTATACGGCACGTACATGCTTGCACGTCATGCTTGAACAGAAAGCCCGAACCCCCTTGTCGGTTTTAGTTCACCGCCTGATTCGAAAGAACAGTGACCGAAGAAATCGGCAAAGCAAATTTCTAACTCCAACCCAAAGAAGGGCGATTGGAGGGGACCCCGGGCCCTGCCTTGTCGCCCTGACGCTTACGGTTGAAATGGCATTCAATGGATGAGTGCACTGTCCTCTGCTCAACGCCGCAGCATAGGTTGGCTCAAACGCAACGGAGATTTTTGGATAAAATTTTGAGATCTTCCCACCGTCGATAACCCAAAAAGCATCTTCTGAGAATGAAACATTTTCCAACTGCTGCCTAATCACACTCGTGGCTGAGTGATGCTATCCGCTCTAATCGCCCCAGAGGTTCACGGGGCGTTACATACCGCGAACTAACAGGAAACGGGTGTACGAGGCTTTTCGGTACGAATTGATCGAACTGTGGATTCCCACGGTAGCAAGCAGATTGAATTGTGCCCAACAGATTCACTTGTGAAGACCAGACTCATTGCGCGATAATCCAAAGACTAGGAATGATGAGGGCAAAATGAAAAACAAATGGAGAAATTAATGAGCTACGCTCATCTGCATACCAATTTGGTTTCGACGGGAGACTCACCTGTTACCTAGATGAATCTCTTGTTTACGATGATCGTATAACTCAAATTTCGTGGCATCCGGATTCAAGTGGAACAAAAGGTCACCCCAAGAAAAGTAAAACTAGTTGTGGGCTGTCGAACAATTTTCAGCAACCTTATGAGTAGCGTACTACATATGCATCGCGATATCTCGAATATTGTACCAACCGAAACATGGGGCGGCCTGGTGCAGCACATTCAATAGCTTGGAAACACCATAAACGCGGGATTCAGCCGTGTCCCAGATGAGTCTCTCGCAAAGCCTAATTGGTTTGCAAATGAGTCTATTCGGACAATATGGAACCTCTGGCCTAAAAGCCTGGCCGCCATGTGGCTTTTTTGCCAAACTTTTACCAGCTTTAACCCCTGGGGAACCAGGTTCCTGCATTCGTAACACTTCCATTCATTAGCCATCGCAGCATGAGAAGCTCCAGAGTGATTTAAAACCGCAGGTTAGATGTTTCCCCAGTCAAAACTGACAGTGATAGGGCTAATGGCATCTAAACAGCGTTTGGTTTGACCATCGACTGGCTGAGCACTGTCGACAGCTCTTCGTCCGCTTTGAAAATGTCTGCAAGTTAAATGCGAATGCCGGCGAATAGAAGACACTTTCCCTTCAGGAGCTGGCTAATACACTGAGAAATTCAGAATTTTTTTTACAAATACTAATGGGTACTATTTTAGCCGTTGCCTCAAAATTTACTGATTCTCTGGTGAAATTCGCCATCACGTTCTTGACGGTGTGGAAGATGCCCACGTGGAATCACCTCCACATGAGTTTCAAGACAATCTTGACCACGCTTCAGTTTTCGAACATTAGCTGTTTAATCTGACTGATGAGAACGTCGTACGATAAACTGCATTTAGCAGCGTACATACTTTTTATGGAGGCATCATTAAAATGTAACATCATGTCTGTGTTATAACCATCAGACTTGGGTCTGCGTTGGACAAGCGTCGTTACCTCATTGTTCACAGTCTTCACTCCGTCAAGTCTTGTGAAAGAACATTCCTCTTTCGAAAACAAAAAACACTGCCAAAGAGAAAACAAAACTCCTTTGAAGGCGATTACCAGAATCCCACCGATGGTGTCTCTGAGGATCACGTAGACAGCACATTGATTCACTCAAACAAAGCGGCTAGAAAATTTTGCTTTAACATGTTCAGGTTCGCTTAACAAATTGATGTAACACTCTGCTCGCTTCGACGTTTTCTTATTGGGAACGAAAACCTGGACGGAATGATTCTTACAAATTCTTGTGTCGTATGAGCAGGGCAGATATCAGTGGTTGATAGGCCGCCTCTTGGTTCGTATTGAAAACAGCAGACCGTTTTGTATTCAGTGGACTTACCACAAGAGGAGCTGAGAATACCCCGCCACCTTGCGGTTCTGCAAGGCAATCACAACTTTATGCCCTCTATCTCTCTCTCCGTTCGAAATTTAGCTTGGACCACTAGCAAAAAGTGCAGAAATCGCCGTTTTTCGTGATCCCGGTTTATAGAATGCATCTGTCACTCAATTGAAGCTATAATCGTGACCCGGCAGTTTTTGGAATAATTTATCATCTAACATGATTGGACTCCGCCTTGCTGTTTGAAACGTTGCTGTATTGATTTCTTCTGTGCCGCTTTATCAAACTTGAAGTTATTCGCATAACAAGATGATCGTTGTTTAGTCGTAATACACTACTTATAAGGTCGCTGAAAATGCTTCGACCGCCGACAACCGGCTTCGTCCTTCTCAGGGCTCATCAGGTAGGCGCGCAGTCCCCGAGTTTCCGTCAACTTTATGTTCCACTTGAACACGAATTGCACGAAATCAGCGTGGTACACTCATTTGTGAGAGACTCACCTGGAACCCAGTTGAATCTCCCTTAAGAGTAGTGTAGCACCTCCATAAGTATCTCGCGATATCTCGAATTTCGTGAGAACTGAAACATGAGATGGCCTGGGGAATTACATCGAATTGCTTATAAAGATTCAGCCCGGTTCCAGATGAATCTCTCGCAAAACCAAATTGGTTTGCACATGAGTGTACTTCGCTTGATCGTAGTTTCTTTTGGACTTTGTAGTACAGTTGAAGATCCCAATTAGAAGAACAGTTGTGTACAAATAACCAACGACCTTGGGGACGCTTTGCGCAGTGACACAATTAGATGCCCGAAGTGGGGGTTTTCTGTCGCGATCACAGTGGGACAGGGTGTCCTTTCCACCATCAAGCTGATAACAATGAACGAAGTTGACTTTAAAAGTATCTTACTGTCAAGTTCATATACCATAAATAATTTTGGCCGGGTACAATAAGAAACTACTTGGAGTCTATCAGCATGTGAATGTGCTTGCGAAATTCTGATCTGTTTCGCCCTGAATGTCGACAAGGTTGACCCTTTTGAGTACATCTTCTTGAACTCACAAAGTCCATTCGCACGCATGATTACTATAAAAGGATTTTGCCTATTTTTCAGTCATAATTCAATCACTTTTGACCATTGTCTCCGTTGTGTTCATTTTCTATTTATTAAATTTTGTGCAGGAACCACAAGATGGTCACAGATCTCGATCAAGATCTTCGGTCGTCACCAGGAGACCAGGAGACCGAAATAACGTCCCAGGAAGAGGTGTGGATCCGTATCATGAACCGTTTTCCGTCGCCCAGTCGGTAAACCGCACACGTGACCACGCCAGAGCAAGACCGAAACTATCACGACCAAACAGTCGTTTATCAGGTGATACTGTGGGTGCTTCGGAGCTATATAATGGTGGTGGAACTGGAAACCACGGATGGCTACCTGTTGGACGATCGCAAGATCACCTTCCAGATTCTTTGAATGATAGAATGGAACCTGATGAACGGGCCGATGACTATACTGACTGTGAACAGGATTGTTATGATCACGATGCTTTTCAAGACGTTCATCGACCTCACAGAGCATCCGCACCGGTTGGGAGACGAAGCCGTAATCAAATCCTTCGAGAGGCAGACACACTGTCAGCGAGGACAGCACAGCTTTGCCACTTTCGTGGCCCACGAAGATCACGATCTCAAATAAGTCATTACAACTTGTACCCACCAGATGCATTCCATCCCTCGGCTGGTGGTAATTCTTGTATGGTGCCGGTTTTCTACCCGGTCGAATCAACACCGGGTCAATTTGTCCAACCAGCTTTTGCTTACAACCCGGCCCCCCCATTCCATCATCCCCGAGCAACATGGGATCGTCCCTCTGTCGTTCCGACATTGATTGCTGGACCAAACGGCTGTGGTATTCCATCCAACTACTGTTTTACCAACTCAGTGCTTCTGGCGACGGAGAACAAGAATGTATCGCCATTGGTTCCCAACACATCCACGGACCAGATGTGTCAAACCAGTGAAGCACTGGACGAGATTCAAACGCTCAAGGGACCAACATCAGTAAGTCTCTCTCAACTGTCTGGCTGCCCGACATAAAACGGTCATTTCTAAAGAGCAAACACGTTGACACCCGTACACTTATGTGGTCTGTGGAAGCTGTCTGTCTATCACATTTTGTCTGATTACAAAAAAGCCTGTAGACGAGATTCAAACGCTCAAGGGACCAACATCAGTAAGTCTCTCTAAGTTACCAAGTACCTTCATCGCTCAAGTGAAAACACTGCCTGAATAAGACACTAGTCTAGTTCAGTGAATAATGTCTACCTCCACAAAGGAATATGTTGGTGGAAGGCAGATAACGGTTTTAGTCTATTCGTATTCCCAGTGGGCTGGTCACGATGACCTGAACAGAAGGAGTTTCTCCTAGTTGGTTTGATTTTCCCAGGTTATGACAAGATGCATTCCTTTATTGTACTTCTTTACACCCAAGATGATCTTCATTAGAAGGGATTCCAGAAGGAACGGGGGCTATATGATGTTACAGATCTTACAACCTTTGAATGCATCATCCCCACGAGATTTGATAAGTAATCAACAGAAGCCAAACAACATTATGGGAACAGCGGATTCCCTTCTCGGTGGTTCCCAAAATGGGTAAAACCGGTCGTTGGTTGTCGAAGGGTTTTCAGTAACCTTATGAGTAGTGTACTTCGTCTATATAGAAGATAATCCATTATTTTCCAAGAAGTCCAGTATACATTGCTTGCCTTCCAGTTTCTATTTGTCCACGTGCCTTACTCACCACGCCTAGCCACATTTCGACCCCTGTGCATCTAAATTCCAGAATACCAGTCCACCTATAAAGACGGAAAAGATTCCACCAGATATCCCGGCAAGTTCCCCAAATGCAGAGGTTGAAGCTGTTAGTCCGGACTCCAAACCCGAGCAAAAGGAATCCAACGGTTCAAGGATCCAATCCTTTTTCATTCCGTTCGATTCCGGTCGCCCTGCGGTTCCCATACACACGCTGCCAAGAGCACTGAGTCGCACGAGGAAACAGCCGCTGAAGCATTCGAACAGCCAAGACGAACAAAGCTTCGGAACGCTGCTTGATGCACGAACCACGTTGTCCGCGAAAATGTCCAAAGCAATCGGGAACAAATTAACCAAACTGCCACCAAACGGTATACTGCCATCCAAAACTTTCTCAGCTGAGGCCGCACCCAAAGATGTAAGTAATATGTCTTGTCTAAAGGGGGTTACTTTGTGCATAGTGGACAGTTTGTTTACTGCAAGCTTTGGATTGACTGAACTTGTGTTCGACTTGAAAAAACAAGTTTTCAGCAAAGACAGACGGTCCCTCCCTCAAGTGGAATTAAGTGTGTGATGTCTCCCTCGAAGGAATACTGTCGCGCCATCTCTCAGTTCCTAGAATTCTAAGACTAATCTCTCTCTATAACATTGCTTACTTGATGTAGTACAAACCATCTGGGTTCGATCTTCATCACAGGTCACGTTTTATTAAAAGTTCCTTGCTTGCGAGAACCAACCAGGACGTGCGACGAGACAGAAGAGCTTTTTTCTCTGTAGTTTTTGTTCGATTTTCAGACAGGGACTCTGCAGAACAGAAACAGGGCACCTGGCTCACATTGTTTACTTTCGACCTAGACACTGTTTCACAGTTGTCGCCATTCCCCGACTTCATCCCCCGAATTTCAGTATGCTAACAACGCAAGTTTATGCTAAATTTCCTTAGTTTTGTTTCACTGTGTATGAATGACAGCCATTGAGGATATGAATGATCGTTGGAACTAGCTGGATTGAAGTTAGCTGCCCCGGGGTTCGGCAAGCCAATCCTGTGTCATGTTTCATGGGGAAAGCATGAGGTTTCAGATATCGCTAGTCTAGACAGGAGCATTCGAAATCAAGAAATTGGGTCCAAAGCACGGGGTTTTCAATCGATAAATTCGCGCCCTGACCACTGGGCCATCTCGTGTCATCTTGATACACCCAAAATTCAGGATGGAACCAAAATTTTACTCAATTCTGAGCTGAATTCAAACTCCGAACCCCCCTAAGAATTTAATAACTGAACTACTCCTGGCAAGGACCTGGAATAAATTCATTGACTTCGGCGATGCCCACTACTGATTCTGCAGTTGTATTTTGAAACTTGGACTCACAAAGTAGCCCACACAGTTCAAAATAACTGTGTCGAAGTGCTCAGGAAGTGGTCTCGATATCGAACCCGCTACCAACCGAAGTAGTTCAAACACGTAACAGATGAGCATTTCTTGCGGCATTTCCAGTTCTCAAAGAGTATGCGAACCCCTCCGACCGAAGGTTAACCCATAAAGATTTGAGGTCGTTTATCACTCCTCCGATATGTTGATTTTCGATGTCTGATGCCACGAATCTGAACGGGCGCCCTTCAGTTATCATCGAAAGGTTGGTTGTTGGTCTGTTCGCTGAACTTGGTAATGGGATGGCAAACTTTTCATCACCGATCATCAGTGCGGGCTTGAGTGATGACCCACTCGCTGACATTGTCACCTTGATTGGTGATGAAAGGGTTACAATCCAACTGCCAGGCTCGGCGAACAGACCAACAACCCATCAGCGCATCCGAGCTACTGGAAGGCTTTGATCATCCCTAAATCAAAAGTAGTTTTCTCCGTGAGAAGAAATCCCGGTTAAATTGGGGCAATATTTCTTCCACAGTCAAGATTTATGGAAAGATTGCGACCGCTGATTGATTTAGTCCCTTGTATCGTGAGTGGCCGTCTGTTGGTTACGCCGGTACTGAGCCTGCCAGACTAGGCGATAAGGAGAAGACAGAGAACTTGGGACACGACTGTATTGTCAGGACAAAACATACAGAGATTCTGTGTAAATATATACAGAGGATGACTAAATGGCCAAATATGGTCGTTCACTTGTTCGTTCTGTACAGCAAGTGGCGGCATTGCGGTCGTGAACAATTTCAGCCCCACTCCATTGGTCTCATGTTGCTAAGCCGTGTTTGGTGAGCTCCGCCAACGCACCCGCTTTCCGAACGAGTCGTACCGATGGTGACCTTGGGGACGCGCCACTCTACGCATGCACTTTTTCCATGTCTTGGCGCGTCCTGACATGGTCAGATACCTTTTTCACAACCGGAGTAAAATTTACCAGCCCAAAAATTTTGTTTTGGGCACCTGCCTGACCTGTGGAACGGCTAGTCACTGTATGACGTTGACAGCTGTGTAAATACACCTTATAAGCTTTTTTAGGAAAAAAATATCTCAAGGGAACCACTCACAAGGTTGCTGAAAACTCTTCGACAGCCCAAGACCGGTTGCGTCCTTCTTACGGCTCATCAGGTAGGCGCAGTCCCCGAGTTTCCGTCAACCTCATGTTCTACTTGAACCCCAATTGGACTGTTTTTGTGAAATATACTCACTTGCAAATCAATCTGGTAAAATATCATAAAAGAGAGATTCAGTTGAGTCTCTCGTGAAAACCAAATTGATTTGCAAATGAGTGTATTTCTCGAAAAAATATCTCAAGTCTTAATCAACTTACGAAGTATCACGCAATTTATCAAGCCCGTTTCACCTGTGTTTTTATCTAGGTTCACAAAAGGAGTATTCCGTGCTCCGAAATGCCGCACCCATCCTCTACATCCAATGCGTTGTCACCCTCGGGCACAGTGGCGACCAACGGTACTGATTCATCGTCAAACGACAAAGCCTCGGATGCCAAGGATCAACTGGAACAGCGGGAGAGAAAGCGAGAACTCGAAAAGCAGCGCAGAGAGATGATTTTTCAGGTAAAACTTACCAGAAAGTAACCAGTTCAGTAACGATTTTGAACACTTATTGCAATAACTTGACTTGTATGATCCGGTCGGAAAAAAACCTTTTGACCTAAATCACTAAATCTTTGCACTGCCTGAGGTTTTGTCTGTTGTTTGAGCGATCGGAGATTGTCGTTCTAACAGATTAACAAATTAACTATCAAACCCCCTGTTGTAATTTGGAGGTTTCCATATCAAAGATGAGTTTGTTTTTGATAGCTCCGTCTTTGGACATTCAGCAACATCATCTGCGGTGGCTCAACATCATTTACCGAGACAGTTTTTGTCCACCGTGCCTCCTTCAGAATGGTACAAACCATGATGTTGAGAACGCGTGACCTGGTAGAATGGTGCGAAAGAGCTTATAAGTCTTTTGTGTTGTTTGCCTTCCAGGACGGTCTTCCCATGACCTTTCCTGAGTTGGATTAGAGGCTTTGCAAGAAAAGACGGCCTGTCAACGCCAGTTGTTTCCCCATTAACAGCGCTTGCGGATAAAGTCATCTCAGAGTGCTTGCTATACACCAGCAGCGAGGCCCTTTCTAATTTTTTCTACTCATTTTGCTTCGAGGTTTAAAGTGACGCACCATTTTCAACAGCCACGTTGTTTTACCTGACGATCATACCTGATTCATCATTTACGTAACTTCAGGTTTAGCTGTAAAGTAGAGTTTTAGGTGGGTTGCTGGTCCACAGAAATGACCGCCCAAAAGCCACACCCTATCGTTATGCTTCCTTGTGCCAATAGATCGATGCAAGTAGAACTTGATTCTTTACGTTATCAACCCGTGCTTTTCTCAGGAAGATAACCAGATGTAGCAAATTCAGTTGTCTGGGAACATAACAGACTAGAGATTCAGCTGGGTTCAAGTTGAGTCTCTCGCAAAAGCAAACGTGTTTGCAAATGTGTGCACTTCGCTGATTTCGTGCAATTTGGTTCCAAGTAGAACATAAGTTTGACGGAAACCCTATCTGATGAGCCCAAAGAAGAGCGAAACCGGTCTTGGGCTGTCAAAGAGCTTACAGCAACCTTAGAAGTAGTGCGTTACTTATAAACATGTATCGCGATATTTCGAATATCGCACCAACTGAAACATGAGGTGGTCTGGAACAGTACATTTATTCAGCTGAGAACATCACGAACGAGGGGTTTAGATGAGCCTGTCACAAAACCAAATTTGTTTTGCAAATGAGTATATTTCGCTAACTGGATTTAAGCTTTCAGCCGAATGTTTTAGTGCATCTGAACCCACTGGAAGCCGTGCCGTGGTTGGCACACAAGAACAAGATCTAGCAATGAGACCTCCAATATTCCTGGTTTTAGAAAATATATTTATGAAAAAATTCGAACAGAGAGCTTTACCCGGATCCCCGTACCCACCCAAGATATTATGGTGGTATGTAGATGACAGTTTCATACTGATGAAACGAGACAAGTTGAGTGAGTTTTGCAACCGCCTGAATAAACTGAATCCGCAAATCGAATTTTGTATGGAGATAGAGTCAACTTCCAGTAATCTGGCCTTTTCAGACAGCATGACACAAAATGTCGGCAGAGAACTAAAGACTACAGTGTACGAGAAGGCAACAGACACTGTGGCTATAAGGAACTACTCGTCTACCCATCCGAAGTCGGTTTCCCCAACAATGTTTAGGCGGATAACGGCGCTGTGCACAGAAGAAGCTGATCGGACAGCGGCCCAAACTGAAAGAAAAAACAAACTTCGGGGTCGTGGATTAGGCGTGGATTGAGTAGGCGTCAATTACGAAGGGTGCTGGTACCGGTAGTGAGACCCAACAGAGAATGGGGTGGGACTGCCGTGATTCCATATAAACCAGGGACATCGAAGGCCATTCACAGGATTCTAAACACGGTTAACTTAAGATTGGTGTTCCAGGAGGGTAATACTCTGCACTCTGCACTGGTGCAACTGAAGGAACGCCTACCGGCGAACAGAACCAGGGACTGTGTCTGCAAAATTAAGTGTAACGACTGCACTAGAGTTCATATGGGACAGATGGTCAGGGAACTTTGCACAAAAATCGGAGAGCATAGTAGAAGAATAAACAGGCCACCGAGAAACGGAGATGAAAGACTCGGCAATTGCGAGACACGCACTGAACACGGGACTGAGGTTTTGATACGAGCAATACGGTTCATGTCACAGAGACTGATAGCCGAATTGGTAAAAGTTGCCAAGCGTCCCAGCGTTAACAGAATAGAAGGTGTGGGACTGGCAAGCGTATGGAGAACGATCTTGGGTCAGTCGAGCTAACACGATTATCAGAACGCGATTAGGAGGAGGATGAGGAGTGGTCACTTAACGTTGGTCACTTAACGTTGGCCATCTCCCCTTCCCCCAACTAAGTAGTCGCAACACTCACAAACCCACAAAGACCAGAGAAAATCCACCAGTGGCGTTCGAGGTGAATCATCAATTGAAGCACCCTGAAGGGGAAGATTAAGGAATCAAAGCCGATCGGAACTAATTTGATACTCACCAAACTTATCAACGCAAGATTTTGGCACGCACACTAACCGACAAGAACCGTTAACATTCAACACGGATCTAGAACGCTAATCTGATAACGTCTTAGTGATTGATTCTCTGTCTGCTTTAAGATCCGACCAACGTGGTGACGTGCTCATTATCATCATCATCATCATCATCCGAATCATCATCATCGTCATCATCATCACCATCATCATCACCATCATAATCATCATCATCATCATCATCATCATCATCATCATAATCATCATCATCATCATAATCATAATCATCATCAACATCATGATCATCATAATCATCATCATCATCATCATCATCATCATCATCATCATCATCATCATCATCATCATCATCATCATAGTCAGCTGTAAAAACCGCGAACTTGTCGTACAGCGGTTGTAGATGCCACAGTTTCGTTCACCGATGATTTGGGGAGGTGGAGTAGGTAGCTGCGTATTGGAGGCGGGAGCTGATCAATTGGTGCATAAATACAGCACTGTCATTGGACTGTCAGAAGGGCGTTATGCATTCAAAGCAATAGTTTAGATTCACGAGCGCCATTGAGGGCGCGACTGGGCCATGTCTGACAATGTCTTTAATTATTCGTATGCCCCTTTCGGGGTCCACTTCGAGGAATATGGCAATGACCAGCGCAGCTGAGGTTTGTTGGTAGTGGCTCACTTGCCTGATGAAGCTTCTGTGTCAAAAGCGAAGCGTTGACCAATTAAAAACTACCGCTTGTTTATCAGACCCTTCTGAAACGGTGCTTTGTAGCTGTATTGCACCATAGCCGTGAGAATATGGGTCACATTGTAGGTGTCAGGGTTTATAAACTTTGCGCTATTTGCGTGTGAACAAGCATATGGCGCTGTATTCCCCTAAGTACGAGCTAGTCACAATGATACTCAGCCCCTCGGGGCCTAGATTTTGAGTGGTTCGATCACTAACCCGAAGTTCGCAGGTTCGAAATTCTCTATAGTGTCGTGAAGTACGCATTTCTTGTGGCTGCCAATGCGGCAGCTGAACAGCGTTTCTGGGCGATTCAGCACCTGAAGGACAAAAGCTCGCATTGGTTCATTGAATATCCGTGCCCGCAGTTTGGCGGTGAGACCCACTGAGTTGTAGACGCACTGCTGTCGTTTATTTCAACCACCGCTCAACCAGATCTAAATGAACGCGACATTTTAATCTGTTTTTTTTTAATTTTACGGTTTTATCCTCGTATTTGGCAAGCCAGAAATACTTGATTTTTCACAGAATGCTATCTAAAGGGTTGGGACAAAGTAAAAACCACCTGTTATTTGTAAAACGTTTGTGAAAGTCGTATCAGAGCCCCTGAATATATGTTTATCGAAGTCGCGAATTTGAGCAGCTTCCTTCTTGGTCGCTCTGTTTTGATACGTGGCAGTATGCACCAAGATTACAACGCAGTTGAACGGTTCGATTTTTTTTAAAGGGAAATACACTCATTTGAAAACAAATTTTGGTCTTGCGAGACACCCACCTGGAACCCATCTGAATCTCACGTTTGGGATGTTTCCAGGCAACTGAATATTCCGCACCAGGCCGTCTCATGTTTCAGTCGGTACGATATTCAAGATATCGCGATAAATGAATAAGCGTTAATGCAGTACTCATAAGGTTACTGAAAATTCTTTGAGGTTTCTTTGATTTTGTTATTTTAGTTATGAACTATGATGTGTCCCCTTATCTAAGGCATCTACTCGGCAAACATTGAGTTTTCTCTCATCTTACCCGGCGTTCTACACCTTCCAGGTATTCCGAAAACCTTAAGACTGTGTCTACTTTTGTTTTGTGACATTTCAAAATACGATTCAAACCCACGGTTCCACCATTGCTTTTGCACTTTTAGGCTTATCTGAATAGAAAGTTCAACGTTTCCAATGACAAAGAGGGGCAAAGTGACCAGTCAAGACCATCAAGCGGTGCTTCCCAAAAGAACCAATCAAACTCCCAAGAGAAAACAGACAAGTCAGAAGTTCGTATACCCCGAAGGACTTCAAGTATCCCTCGAAGGAAGAATGTGGCAAGCGCTCGGTCCGGTGAGATTGTTCGAATGTCTAGTCATTTGGTTCTGAACGATACTCGTGTTTAAACGCTTCAACTATGTCACGATGAGTTTCATTTGCCTAATAATCTTATACTTGTAATGGAATAAAAGCATAGGATGGCGGAAATTCCATTAGCTATAGTCACGGCGGATTCACAAGCCAAGAATCTTTGACCTTGAGAGTTTCTGGGTAACGATCGGTTTCCAAATCAACTTGTATTAAGTATTTATTCCAACGAACCACTTCACAAAAGTCACCTGAATTGTTTCTGCTCTCTTATCCCTAGCGAGCGTTCATAAAAATCTTTGTCGATTGTTAGCCTATCATGAACAGATCCGATCGATTGTGGCACCGTCTTACAAGGTCGTGTTATTTCACATCACTTCTTTTTTAATTTAAACTTCCCGCACCGAACATCACATGGCGCTCGATTTGTTAAAATCAACTGACATCCTGCATTTGGCTGATTTCAAAGCGGTCCAGGGAAACCACGATGAGCCGAAAGAACTTGAGGATTTCCCCTGCATCGTTGCCAAAATTTTGCCAGTCATTTGGGTGGGACAAATCCTACCGCCGTTCAAAGCATTCCGAAACAGAGATTCCACATGGGCGCATTCCAGGAGAGCAGTACAAATCAATACGTTGTAGGCAGTTGTGAATAGGACGTGAATAGGGAGACTACCACACCCAAGCTGTCACGTGACTGAATAATCTAAAGTAACTTGTCGTCAAAGGTGAGGAAACACAACCGTGGCCATACAAACATTCTCAGCAGCTATTGCCCCCATTTTTGCAGAACTGAAGAAAAATTCAAGTTTTGTGATGCGTTGATTATAGACAATAAAAAAATCGTTCAGCTGTAACACCTTTCCGGTGCCTAGTTGCCGTGCTACCTAAGGAAAAGCACGAGGACTGGGATACTGCCAGGTTTCCTAAGCCCAGACAGGGGAAGTCAAGGGGCGGAGGTCGAATTCGAACCACGGAATTGCCGTTTAAGCAGCTCTTCGAGTAACATCACACTATCTAGGCTGTTAAATCATGCCTGTCCGTTCAAAAAAAGTCAGCGGAATGGAATTTCTGTCAAATTTTAGTCTTCCACTACAACACCACTGTTGGTCGACGATTGATCACCTAAAACGACTGCGTCATTTGATGCTGAACGACGGTCTAAAGTTTGTTTCCGACGGTATCTTCAAACATCCATTTTCGGATCGTCTCATTGGAACATTGTGTGACAACCATATCCCATTCTTGGTTCTGCAGTGCCCGTTACCAAGTGGCCCTAGGCCCCTCGGATCCTACTTTAGTATTTCTCTGCCTCACTATTAAGCGATGAGGCGGTCTCCCATAACCTTTTCATTTCCACGACTAATTCCTGTTCAATTAAATTGGCTGCGGCCCATATTCCCGAACAGACTTTGTCCATCAAGTGCCGCTGACAGATACGCAAGAAATGAGTCCAAACGGAGTGTCTACTGACAAACGGGTTAGAGGCTGTCTGATGCCAGAGACTCAGAGACCCCGGTACGTCTTCTATGCTGTCATATGCTTTCGGGAAAAGAACAGTGTTAATGAACAACTTGGCTTCATGGCGTAATAGTGGATACTGCTGATGAGGCAAGCGAGTAGTATGTTTTCTCGTAAACCCGCTTCGCGTCTCTTGAAAAGTGGGATCTATTACGGAATTCGTGGAGTCGCGTTTGCTTGCATTTGAGCAACAGTCAGTGAAAATCCAGGAAAGTTCAGGAAGACAGGAGAAGAAGGATAGTTAGTTTTTATAAACAAGATGCATGTGAGAGTTTTGCCTTCCCCTCAAATGGCCTCTAACTGTTCAGTTGGTGTTCCCCCGATAAACAACTCCGCAGCGAAGGCCTTCTTACTTTCAATGGCAGCATTTTGGAGCCGTTGTCATGGGGACACTGAAGATTTGTCCATTCAACGCACACGTCATCCAACTTCTACAAAAGTGTGACGCGGAACCTCTATCTCAGTCAGTCCTATTCTCATGTAAGCATGTTCTCACATGTACACAAGTTCGCACTACCAAAAATTGCAGACTGTTAAAACATTTCTTGCTGCAACAGTACGGTTGGATCCACCAACAGATCTTAGTGTAAAACTACGACCAGGAACAGTGAAATTACTTGTGAGTAGCTGTGAAATTTATAGAACTCACGCTCTGTCGTGAAATGTCCCAACCTATTTCGGTTTGCTCACTCCGAAGCGACCCATGCGTTGTTCTAATCAGAGTTCATATACAGCGCAAATCGTTGGCCATGTCGGGGTTTGTGATCTGGGCACTTACCACACGAGATCCGCATGGTACCACCACTCCACTAGATCGCGCTATCCTCACTTAAATCAGTACGTGTGATCAATCGAACGATGCGACTGGTTCACCCCGACGCCTCCACCCACAACCCGTTAACTGTCCTGGTTTGGACACACTTGTTGATCAGTTGGTCGGTATTCTATTCTCCGAGTTTGTCGTGTGTGTGTGTGTACTGCGAGATCCCCATCAAAAGAGACAAGTCAGTAGTTATTCGTGCGATGGGTTGAGGCTCACTGACGCGTGATTCCGGTGAGGCCCGTTCCATTCGGCAGAGGTTACATGCTTCCACGTTCACAACCTTATCAGGTGCCAAGTGAAGAGTACTGCTTCGTGAACGGATGGCAGCTTTCGGTTCCCCGTAAGATATTCCACAAATCCCGACATGCTAACAGAAACCTTTATAGGCCAAAAGCCGTCTTGCCCTCACGCTGCTCAAAAAGTACGTCTTTGAAAAGCAACGATCCGAGCTCGCCGTTGGCATAGATCCCTGAGGTATTTTTGCCTCTGAGCAGTCACTCACCAATAGCGTGACTTCCTGGTAATGCTGTGGGACTGGCTCAAAGTCAAGGTCAACTGTTCAACATCAACTTTACGGTAATCTCCAGGTAACTGAGCGACCTAGTGAAAGGTAGCCCATCTAGACAAAGTGTAAACAAGGTGTCTTTAAAAACACTTCATAACCGTCGTCTAACCATACCGCTCGTCCAGTCCACTATTCAATGTCATTCGAGTATTCGATGCACTCGAATCAGCGAAGTATTATCATACTTGGAGGTGTCTGCTTTTTATAGACGTCTGAACTCAGTGAAATGTTCCGTGTCAGAAAGGATGCACCCAAAATCTTGATCTTCGATTTTAATCATCGACCGTTTTTGGGCAAGACGGACTACCGAAACAGGCACACCTGTGCGCACCTATTTGCTGTGTCCAGCCGAAACATCCACGTCTGTTTGATGATAAATCAAGGATTAGCATGACTGGATAAGATGTCATACACTACTCATAAGGTTGCTGAAAACTCTTCGACAGCACTACCAGTCTCGCCTCGGGCTGGCTCATCAGGTAGGTGCAGTATCCGAGTTTCCGTCAACCTTATGTTCTACTTGAACCCCAGTTGGACAGATTTTGACAAATACACTGATCTGCTTAGCAGTTTGGTTTTGACAGGAGACTCATCTGAAACCCAGCTGCATCTCTCGTTTATGATGGTTCGTCAGAACCATGCAAATGGGTGTATTTGTCGAGAAACTTTTCTTCATTACCTTGTTCAAGATTTGTGAGCCCAGGTTGGCTTCAAATGGTCTCTGATGGACATCCGATTGTGACCACTGGTTAGCCTCTTGACCTTCCCAAGACGGCAGTAGGTACGGATAAGTTCTTTGGCTAAATAACGCTGAGGCACCAATGCTTCTTGTAAACCTCGGTGTTCTTGACAGGACTTCACTGTTGTTGAAGAAGAAAGCGAAACGTAAAGAAGCAAACAATTCGCGCAGATTGAAAACTATCTCAGCAGACTGGTACTTCAAACGTCCAGTCAGAATATCAGAACGGAAGCCGACAGTGCGAAAGTCCTTAGCATCGGTTCACAACCGCTTTCCAGAACGATGGGGCATAAAATGGCATTGAAAATTTCTCTCATTTCAAAGAGAGTTGCTGAAAACTCTTTCTGCATGTTAAGTTAATCAGACTCTCCACGGGTTCAATTCAGAGGTCTGTCTACAGAGAGCCCACGTGGACGGAATAGTGCACGAACTTTCGGAGTTTTTTTGCCACTGAGGCGATAACGAACCCCGATTCAAACTTTAACGAACCGAGCAAAACGTATTTGCTCTGCCGATACAGCTGACTTTGAACTGCAGCCCATTGCTAACGTGCTCCGAGCCAATGGTTACCCCGAGAGATTTGTAACCAAGATTATGTCCGATCGCCTTATCACGAACGTTGGAAAGAAGCCAATATACTTGGGTTTACCGTATAAAGTCAATCTGTTGGTGGATATGGTCGATCGCCGCCTGTCTCCATCGCTATAGGGCACGTTTCCGCCTGGAACACTGCGGTCTTGGTTTACGACCAACCCTTTGCTCAACTTAAACCTCAAAGACAAGATGCCACTACTCACACAGAATATGGTTGTGTATTCTTTCTCCTGCTGTTGTTCAGCGGAGTATGTTGGGCCCACGACACGGCAACTTTCTAAGAGAATACGCGAGCACCCCTATTAGCGGAATACCACCAACCTCAACAGTTCAGCCAGGAGCTCAATCGCATCCCACCTAATTGACACCGGGTGTGCATTCATCCCAAATGAGTCATTTGAATTCATTCACCGTGTACCAAACAGACTGCCATTATCTATTCAACGACGTTGCTTGGCTAGAGCCGAGGCAGTCGCTATACTTATGTGAAACCCGGTACTGTGCTGTCAAAACGTTTCGTACGAACAATGAGTCTGCCTTGATCATGTGACACAAAGCAACCGGCCAAGTCACTCAACGGCCCTCTAGACTGTCTCACAGCATTCAGTTGGGTGTGACGTGCAGGGGGGGCGTCGCTGCGTATTTTACTTTTTGCTCCTATTTTAACCGTTGGCCTGGTGACGAGATTCCAAACTCATTAACGTTCGTGAGTGTGTTCTTGTCCAAACCATGGGGATATTGAAACAAATACTTTCCCCTGGTTTTGAGAGGCTACTCAGCGGAATTCACGACAAAGTTTGGATTCAGCCGGATCCAGTTCAGCATCCCGTCAAAACCGTTTTCGTGTGCAAATTAGAGCACACCCATGCTACTTAATTCCTGTCTAGGCCTGGGCGACCTGGCAGTATCCCAGCCCTCGTGCTTCCTCCGGGTGGCATGGCAGCTAGGCACCGAAAGGGTGTTACAGCTGAAGGATTATTATTTATTATTATTACTTAATTCCTGCATTGTTCGGGAGAATGAGTTTTATCTCTCATTTGCAAGGGACGACATAAAAGTGCGGTGAAAAGAGTGTGATAAAGAGGAACGTTGGTTGAAACCTCACTGAATCGGTGGCCCAGATTCCTGAATCCTATCTTTCAGTTTCCGCCAAACGAATGCGCACTGATTCACCGTAGAAGTTACTTCTTTCCTTGCCACTGTTTCCTGACAGCTGTATGCTCAAACTGTGTTGTTCAGGTATCACTCCACGCTGCTTCATCGATACAGCGTCCCGTATTTCAGAAACCAGGGAAACCGGGGCGACACCCTCAATTTCAAACTAGGCCCTGATTCACGTGGCTCAACTTATCAATAACCTTCACTGACAACGCACTGGTGTTTACCGCAAAAGGTAGGCAGACATTAGAACAGTGGTGTGGTGTCCAAAAACTCACAGTAAACCGACAAAACCGTCGTTCACGCCACCAGGGCTGATACACAAAGTCGTTTTTCACACTAGCGACCAACGTACACAAAAAACAGCAATATAGCATTGATGGATCGTGCATCCGCTTGGACAAACTAGAGCTAAAAAGAAGCATTTCGCCCCTAACGGTTGCTTGCTTGATCGCTGAACTGGATAGTTCTATTCGGTTAGATATCACCGCCAAATATTTACGAATTAGAGAAAAGGACGTCGATAATAATTTGTCCAGAACCCACCTTGGAATAACATAAATTACAAATGGCAATCGTTCACCTATCAGATAGGGCCATGGTAGAAGCGTTTATTCGAGAAGGAAACCAAATTAACTAATTTCCTTACTGGTTCAACTACAGCTTGGGGAACCCTGAAAGTGTCAAAGTCAAAAAGCGAAAAACACGGTGCGGGTGGCATTTCTCAAGGTATCCATTTTCGGGAAATGCACTCCTTTGCGTACGGAATCGGTTCCGATAGCATACTCAGCTGAATCTAGCTGAATTTTCCGTTTATGACAGATACAGTTGAGTCTCCTGCCAAAATATGGTTACAGTGCAGATGTGAGTATTTGTCGACAACTTGCTAGTACTTTATCAAAATCAGTAGTAATTTGTGTCTCCGAGCATAATCCACAAGTTCCTTTGTTTACAAGCACCGTCTGGAGTACTGAAGGATTTGCTCAAACAAGTCACACCGATATGGATGGTAACGACGTTGGACTGGATCCATTCGTCGTTTTCAACACGTTAGTTGAGGATTCTGTTCCCTAACGCGCTGGAGCTGACAAGGAAACAGTTTGACCGTAGCTGAAACCGCAGTGTAATCGCTTTCGATTTAATTAGACCGCCTTCCAAGACAAAGTACGCCGATCCATAAAAGTTCTTTGACATTCTTGGTGACTGAATTGTTCAAAGCAAGCAATAAAACAACCCGATTTGAATCAGCAACATCATCACCGGCAGCATGACATCAGTGTTTATCACCAATGCTTCACTGCCGTACAACCATGATTTATTTGAAAGCCTTACTGTAAAGAAAAGAGTAAAGATGGAC
>NW_008751772.1:1257448-1262472 GCF_000715545.1 Opisthorchis viverrini | reverse complement strand
CTCTCTTCGGCAAACGATGGTTCGGCATACGCAACACATGTCCCAACCAACGCAGCTTCTGGTGCTGGACACATTCTTGAATGGAAGTACCCGTTGCACAACCAAAAACGCGCATTCTAATCACCTGGTTACGGACTCACTGACGCAAACCCACACGAGCTAAGGTTTTGAGACAACGAATGTCTTACACCTGAAGACGTCTCACTTCCGCAGCTCGAATTATACGCGTTGCTTGAGAGTCGTGAATGATGTCGGGTCTATTCTGCTGATCCCATACTTCAATGTGATGTTCATTCGCGTTTATTTCATGGGCTTTGCAGGGTGTAGACACGTTGAAGGTTTCCCCTTTTTTCTTAGGGATATAAAGCTTCTTTATTTCAAGTTTCCACTCCGTTTTTCTTTAATCGTTGTATGAGAGTTTACCGCCAGTTTCCACTGCTTTTTTTATACGGCTTTTCGTTGTCGAACACCTGAAGACGTCTCAGTTCCGCTGCTCGAATAGGCCAAGTCTCACAGCCATACAACAAAACAGCTCGTACTGTAGCTTGGTACACGCGTCCATTCAGATTCAGAGATACACATCGAATCCTTGGATCGAAAAACGGTGCTAGACATGCCGTGACGACTACACAAATGTCTGATTTCTGATTTCTGTCCTAAAAAGCCAGTTTCGTGTTTTGGCTGCATGTCAGAGTTGCTAACATCTGAGAACGGTCAACTATGGGACCCAATTTTGGGATGCATCGGACAGCCGGACAGCCCTAGTTACCCGTCTGTTCGACAAACTGAATGGATTGTAGCACCTTTATTTCAAGAATCGTACATATATACGTTGGGAAGGGTACCGACCCCTTCCACAGACATAGGCCTCGACCCAGAGTACAACACCGCTTATCTGGTTGTGGGGAACAGGCAGCTGGAAATGCAGCTTCTAAGACGGACTTCCCTTATGGTCTGATATCGTCTTCGATTTGATCGCCATTAGACGGTGGATCCATTAAGATTTCTACCTTTGCAAGAATGCAAATCATATCCGATGGCGATTTGTTGTACTGACCAAGAGAACTCTCCGTGTGGCCATGGAAGAGCGAATTCCCCTCCACAAATTCAAATAACAGCTCTTGTAAAACAAATTTGCTGCCATAACGTTGTTTCAATGACGTTCTGAAGCAAAGGCTCCTTGTCTCAACAGATGCCTGCCTTTTTGCCGCGAAATCACGGTCTCGCTTGACTCAGTTTTCAACCGGAGCTTGGAAGATACGATGCGTGTGGAAGCTTCGGCGCACTAAGTCTGACGATATCAGCCCGGCCAACTCTCATAAAGGAGACAGCGCCGATAGTTCAGCTTCGAGGAGCACAACAACTTTTTTCCCGTCAAAACCACATTATTCCGCAGATTAGAGCACTTGAATAGTATCGTATAATGTTGGTCCAATCAGAATATGAAGTTAAGGGATCTTTGGCGGATATGCCTATCTGATGAGCCCCAAGATGTGGGAACGGATCCTAGGCTGTCGAAAAGTTTTCAGCAAATTGATGAGTTGTATATTGCACCAAGCCCAACTGTAATTTTCTCAAGATTCATCGACATTATACACCGCTGTCTTGTTTTACTCATTATTTACTCATTTATTCCTCATTATTTCATGGAGATTGATATCCAGTGGCTAGATTCATATGCACATGCACGCGCCAAAGTGGCCCTTTCTCTAAGACAACAGCTTGGAATAAGCACTTGAATGAGGAATTCGCGGTGCCTTACTTGACTAGGCTGCTCAAATCCTCCGAGAACCAAACAGTTCAGTCCTCAACTTCATAAGAAAGTGCTTACAATGCGACACAGAGGATTCGTTGCCTTTAAACATCTTAGTTTCGGAACGCGAATGTTTCGAAAAAAATTCTATGCCAAAAATTTGCTTTATTCAAAAAATGCTTCCCGATTGATTCGCTACGTTCTTTTTGAAACCCCGCGATACCATTACGGGACAATGGGGACTGATAAACACAGAATTTTCAGCATGAAGTTGTGATACAGCCCTAGATACCCGTCTGCTCTGCAAACTAGATCGATCGTGGCACCATTTTCTCAAGAATCGTACATATATACGTTGGGAAGGATATTGGTTCGTTCTACCAGCGGCATTGTAGACAGACATAGGCCTCGAACTTAGAGTACAACACCACCTATCTGGTTATAGAGAACAGGCAGCTGGAAATATGCATTCTAGGACGGATTTCCCTTTTTGTCCGATGTTGTTTACGATTTGATCACCGTTAGACGGTCGGCCCATCAAGATTTCTACCTTTGGGAGAATGCTAGCCATATCCGATGGCGATTTGTTGTACTGGCCGAAAGAACTCTCCGTATGGCGATTGAAGAGCAAATTCCCCTCCAAAAATTCAAATTACAGCGCTGGTAAAACACATTTTCTGCCATGATGCAAATCAGTGAGCTCCTGAACCGAAGACGTGTTTTCGTTACTCAAGGTATCAACAGATACCTGTCTCGTTGCCGTGGAAACCCGGTTCCACTGGTAATTCATGTGCTTAGCTCAGCTTTTGGCCGGACTTTGGAAGCTGCTGTGCGTGTGGAAGCTCCAACGCACTGGGCCCGACGGCGACAGATTGACCGACTGTCATGAAGGAGTCTGTCCTGAGCGGTTAGCCCAACTTCCAGGATCCCATCACAACCAGATTCTTGCTCACATCTTGAAGAATGTCATACAATTTGGGTTCAAGCAGAATATGAGATTTAGGGAGCCTTCGGGACTGTGCTTATCTGAGGGGCCCCAAGATGGGGTAACTGGTCATAGACTGTATAAATGTTTTCACCAAATTTATGAGTTGTATATTGCACCAAGCCCAATTATAATTTTCTAAAAATTCATCAAGATTATACACCGCTGTCTTGTTTTACTCACTTTTTCCAATGGCCTGATTCCTATGCACATGCGCGCCAAAGTAGCCCTTTTTCCAAAGCAGCCGCCTGGAATGACCACTTGAATGAGGAATTCACGTGACCTTACTTGACTAGGTCGCTTCAATCCTCCGAGTACCAAAGAGTTCAGTCCTCAATTCCATATGAAAGTGCTTCTAATGCGAGACAGAGGATTTTTTGCTTTGAAACATCAATATTTTATTATCGAAAAGCGATTGATTACACAATTTTTGTTCCGAAAAATCCGCTTTGTCTATCTATATTTCGTTTGCCGAACTCATGGTCTAGTGGCGGTTCTTCAACCCTGAATTATGAAACTCTCCCTGACTGCCTCACTGCACTACCTCTGCAACGTCGCGATACTATTACGGGACAATTAGGACTGATAAACACAGAAGTTTCAGTATAAAGATATGATATAGGTGACGAATCTCAGGCGAATGAAACTTTATATTTTCGCTACTACTCACTGGTGAAATAGTAGTCGACTGCAATTCGAAAAAAGTTTTAACATGTTTTTTATGTACCCCCATATTTGGGTACCCTTTCCCGGGGTCCGCCAAATTTTGCGACTGTTCTACTGTTGAGAACCGGTTTATAATTGATGTACTCCAGCATGGAATGGTTTTACCCCGTGCATAAATCAGAGTTTTTGCTGAAAGTAAATCCCAGCTAGGATGAACCAATAAGCATGAAGCCTATTTAGTAATTTTCTGGACCGTGCTCCTCAATAAACACGAAAGATTCCATTCACTTGTGTTCTAGACAGAAGTTTGAACGCTGAAAATCAACCGCGACTAACTTGCACTTCATAGGTCGCCGCCCTTCTCTCAGCCATTCGCGTTGCGTCGCGCTGGTTAGGTCCTCGAGTGAGGACTAATTCATCAGAGGATCCATGCTGTTCCGACTTTTTTCTAGGTCGCCGCCCTTCTCTCAGCCATTCGCTTTGCGTCGCGCTGGTTGGGTCCTCGAGTGAGGACTAATTCGTCAGAGGATCCATGCTGTTCCGAATTTTTTCTTTTTTATTCGGTCTACTTACAGCGTGAGAGTAGTGAGGAGGTTTTGAAATCTCCGTAGAAGTCATTTTGTACATTGACTTATTGCACAAAGGTCGAAAAAACTAGGCACTTGTTCCGGCCTTCTCGTTAGAGTTATCAGCGCGTACCTCATTCCCCGGAATTCCGGCTGGACTCTTAATCATTCGGTCGGGAACAGTTGATAGTTCTCCAACCACCTGCTACATGACATGTGGTTTGATGTCGGGTGACCCTTAAAGTTAACAGTTTTCAAATAAAACATTCGCTTGATCGAAAAATAATATGTTTTTCAATTTAAATCGTAATGGTCACCTTTATGAGTGCATTTCCAAACTCACTCGCTCACCCGCGGTTTGTTTCAAATTATTTAAGCAGCTCGGGAACCTCAGACGCAAGACGATGGTGCGCTGCTCTCCGATCGGGTCGACAAAATCAGCGAATTTATCAATGCGCTGAATGCAGCTGACACGAAACTCTTTGTACAACTCCAAAGCAAATCAAACAGAAGAGTGATTGCCAACGCCATCAGTCACTGCTGTCTCGCCGGTCCTGTGAATCAGGATGCCAAACAAACGGCGCTTACGGTGCGTACAATACCCACGCTGACTGGTACTCATACTTTATTGCCCGCCACGAAAATAAAGGTCCATAAATTTTTGCTGTGCGAGAAGACAACTGGATTTCTATCAAACGATAAGAGTTTTATACAACTGGGTTCAAAGCGGTTGTTTTTAAATCGAATAAGAGTCATCTTATGATATATCTAGATATAATACAGTAGCTTTTTTGTCGGTCGATTAACGTCTTATCATCGCATGTGAACAGAGATGTAGCGATGCCGTTACAGTCCCAGTCATGAAAGTTGATGTGCAGTGAATATTCTGGACGGTACAATGTGTATTAGGAGAACGAGCTCCGAACGTAACAGGGCCACATACCTGCCAATGAAATAACCGTTTTTCGTTGAAACAGATTTCATTGGTTGCTCCTCGCTCGCCCTTGAAAGATGAATTGTATTCTTAGTATCACTTTGTTGAGGTATGCGACAG
>NW_008751772.1:1216080-1256821 GCF_000715545.1 Opisthorchis viverrini | reverse complement strand
CAAGGCCGATGGAATTTCATTTCCGTCCTTGTGTTCTCAACGGCTGCTTCTGGAGTAGTAGGAGAGCTAGCTCCGAACCTGACGGGACTATATAACAGCCAATAGAATAACCGTTTTCGTTGAGACAAATTTCATTGGTTGTTCTTCACTCGTCCTTGACAGATGAGTTGTATTCTTAGTGTCACTTTTTTCACCCGCTTGTACGCGACAGTGATCAATAGATCAGCCGGTTAGCACGATCGTTGACTTTTTCTGGTTTGGCCAAGTGCACCAGGCTATCAATCGGCTATCCAGACCAGGGTTCACGGTAATAAGAAGGCATTAAGGAGACTGTGGTCCACAACATTGTGGATGTTAGTTCAGCCAGGGGGTCCGAAATATATTCTTTCAGGACGTTACAACCCCGGAAGGAAGTACTACTAACTGGAGAACAGTAAAATATTACCTCGTGTAAAATGCAAAATTTTAGAAGCTCTTATTAGCAAAAGATCTGAATTTCACCCAAAAGCATGCGCTTTTCAAACTTGCTGTGACTCACGAAGCCTATGCGTCTGTAAATAGCTGTGTACCTGTTTCCTTCTTCTTGTGGTTCATTAGGTATGTCCCAAGCCCGATTCTCCAACAATATTATTTTTTTCAAATTTTCTAATTCGCATGCCAATTTGATCTTGACGGCGAATTAGGTCAAATTTGGGTTTAGGTAGAACATAAGTTTTTGTGAAGCTTGAAGACTGTTCTTACCTGGTGAGCCCGAGGTCGTGGGATGCCGGGCAGTTTCCAGAAACCGCTGCTCGACGTCTGGACAAGGTTATTTCCTATTTGCTCCCAAAGTTTGTTGCCATAAATATACGCTTGCAAATCAATATGGTGTTGACAGGAATGGCGGTTTGCGCTAATAATTGCTTAACTCGCAGACGACACTTCAATGCACAGGGTTGATGCGGATCGAGAAACTGGACCTGCCCACGAGTCCAGAGGAGGGCGGCTCTTCCAGGGTTTCCATCGACCTTTCCGTTGATCTTCAAACGTAAGATGCCTTTTTGCATCACTTTTCATTAGAGAATACTATAAACGACAGATTAGGCTGAGCCTGCCGCCAATATCAAATGGACTTGCAAATGCGTGCTTATTGGAAAATGCCTTTTGTTGTGTCGTGTCAGCTGACCTATTTGGTCTGTCGATCCTTCCCTGAACTGTGTCATCCACCGCCTCTTTCTAACGCACAGGCTCTCGGCTGTTCGGACGGCAAACACTTTATCATTCTACTGCGAAGTCACTGCCAATACGGTGGACTGTATAGCTTCTCCGCCGCGGACGAAGTAGGAGTGCGAATCAGTGGCCTTGGTCCAAAACGAATCGAAACCAGTTTGGTGGAAAGGTTTTACAAGTGAGTAGAACTATTCCAATCAGATGTGTGTCAGTCGAATCGTTTTTTCTTTTTTCTTCAGTTTCATATCACTCTCGTTTTGAACAGTCGTCTTCCTGTCCTGGCACAATTATTCATGTAAATCCACACCAAAGGGAAGGGGGGACACTGGACTCGAGTTTCGCTCTTGTTTGAGCTCATCAGCAGTGCATATCCAATGGCCGTGCCGGGGTTTGAGCTCCGGACACCTGATATGCGGGGCAAACGTGTTACCACTATTCCACCGGCGCACGTTGGACGCATCTGAATTCTCACGCCTGAACGGGTGAACGTGTTCTCACTTGAGCGATGTGATTAGTATGTCCGACACATAATCGATCCGACGACCTAGTAAATGTCCAGGTTCTGACGATCGATGGTCTTTTTCTAAAAGTTTGGTTCTTTATGCTTTGGCGCCCTAATACGCCGGCAGTCCATGAACATTTAACCCCTCGATCTCTTTCCGTCAATGTGCTTCAAAATGCCGCCTTATGTTCCAAGTTATACGTTCATCAAAATACTGCAGCCTTTTTTCTTGACGGAGCGCGCCACTCATAGGATCACTGGGAAATCTCAACAGTGTCTACTCAGGTTATCATCTTATGTAGTAGTGTTTAGTTTTTCGGTCTGTTAAAATGGCTCTGCCCTCGACCTTCCCTGGAGTCAAGCTAGATCACCATATGTGACTTGTGTTCAAGTGTGATACGGCACCACTTTTAATTTAAACTTTCTATAATTTCGCTCCAGGTACGACAGTGGGTCCAAGCGCTTCGCAGAAATTACCTCCACTTCGCATTTGTCAACGGTGGTGGACGCTGTGATGCTCAAAGGAAAAACGCGGAATCGCTTTCCATCAGCCAGCCCCAATATCTGATCTATTTGACTGCAACCATTTCGATGGAGTGTCTTCTTACAAAACGAGTGTAGACCGCGCTTTCTTCCCTCTCCTATGTAAATTTATTTCCCACAAACTGCTTCGATGAAATTGTGAATTTTGAGTATTTCCTTCGCCAAGTATCATGGCTTTTAGCGACCAAAAAATTTTCATTATGTTCGATTTTCTGGTGAGTGGTTAAAACTGACGGCTGGGAGTCGTGACCAGTTTAAAGTTTGAAGTGTGTAAGCCAAAATTATCATAAACGAATGACAGTCAAGACTGAGGAAATGCTGTGCTCAATTGGTCCCGGAAGGGAGATCTACAAAGCTACCGGTGAACGAAAGAAACCCTTCGTCGCGGGGTTATTTATTGGAAGAACCAACTGAACAGTTACAGGCTACTGGCCATGTGCATCAGTAGTATCCACCGTTACACAGGGATGAAAGCCAGGCTTCATGATTTTAGTCCCGAACTACTGCGGTTTCGGCTGAGTTCGTTTTACTTTGCGTTTGAAGTGACCTTTGTTTTGTTCATTGGTGGAGCGCAGCTATGGGTTCGTGGTTGAGAATTGTATGTGTAGGTTAGTATACAAACTGCTAGCCATGGTTGACCGTCGGTTTCAGTGGAACCGACTGACCGAACAACCAATCGTGATTGGAGGTCAAAGGCGGCTAGCAGTATCTATTTTAAAACACACACGCCACACTGCTCAACGCACAACCACCAACCCGTCGCTACGCTCAACCACGCCCCCAACAACGCACTGGTGATGTCACCTCGATTGGTGATGAAACGTTTGCAATCCAATTGTCCAGCTCAGCGAACAAACCAACAGCCATCTGTGCTACCTGCGATACCTACATTCTCCTCTGGAGCAAACTTTGTTAATTCCACAGAAAAAAAGTGGCAAATGCAATCAGTGAAATGTTCATACTGTAAAGCCTCTGAAAGAGAAACACTCCCTGATCTTGTTGAGAGGTTACCAGTAAATACACATGAATACGGAGCTGTCGCCGCTGAAGCGCTCACCTTACTCGGTAAATAATGCAACCACTTGGTCATCTATCACCCAATTCATGGTCGTATTCCCATAAACGAACTAAAATCTAGTCAGTTCAGAATATCAATACCTCATTGAACATCACGCACCAAGGAAGCCGTGCATCCCTACTAGGACATGTGCAATCACCTAAACTCAAATTTAATTCAACTTGTCATCTTGTCCAAGTTGGGTCATTAACCTTTCCTAGTTGACACGGATGGGGCGTGTATTGATCCTTTGAGCGAGCTAGGTTCGTTTGAATGTGCGCTATGACTGAGGTGAGTCACATCTCACTAAGCATCGGCGGCCCACAACCCTACGTCAGTCATGCAAATTAACTAGGTCCTCCTTGTAGTATTGTGCAAGCAACGATAGTCTCGTTCAGCAAATTCACCTGGCGGTTGTAGGTTTTCTGTTGATATGTCGTCCTTGGGCTCTTAATGTGCATCCCTAGCCTCAAGGTAGCAGCGCCCAGGAGCCAATCACGGAAGATACTTTATTTTTTGTTATTCGTGAAGGAAACTTCTGCGGCTACCTAGCGTGACCTGAATGCTTTCAAGACTATATTAAGCGGCTCCCCAGAAAACTCCCAGTACGGGCGTAGGTCACATAAAATTCACGGCAACGTATACGTCTTGTATACATCCAGTGGAATGCTGCAAGTGCAATTTTACTGCAAAAGACCCGTGCTCTGCAGATCTCATTTGGGTTACCAGAATTTGGTGAGTATTTGAAACACGAAGCTTACTCGTGATAGCATTTCTCGAGGTGTGAGGAAACAGGCCTTACCATGCATCTACACTAGCAGAGGATGCCGGGAAATAATTGGATACAAGAATGATTCCCATTGGCGAAATTCCACCCGGATCCCGCTTTACCGCTCACGGTCAAGTGTTGCTACCGCCGAGAGGCCTATCCCACGCAAGATTGGGACGCTTGTCCGTCCGGTATCAAGCCGAGATCTGATTGGTCGAAAGCCTGGACCCAACAGCCAATCATGACCCAGCATTAACCGAATGCCAAATACGTTTTAGACGTTAATATACCTTGTGCATCTTTAGTAGAACAGACCGAGTACAGATCTAGAAAGAATACGATTACTACGGATTATAGGACATATTGTATGTCAGGGAGTTTACTGTGGAGAGTAGCAAGTTCCACGAAGTATTCTGGCTGCAAAACAGCCCGCAACATTTGTGCATTTTAAGCACCGAATTGGGACATTTTCTCATGAAGCTGGCCGTGCGTAGTGAGGAAGTTAGTAGTAACTGAAGCGCATAAAAATGTAGTGACGCCACTTGCAAATGTTGAGGTGAGTGGGTATAAAATTTGGTATTGTTACAGCCACACGGCGCACAAATCACATTCACCCAGGTTGGGTGACGCAAGAGAGGAGATTAGACGGTGGTAAAGACGTGCAAAATTTTGAAACTAAAACGATAGAACGCGTCAGGTAGGGTTCAAAAATAGCTTACAGGAGCTTAGAAGAATGAACAAGTGGACCAATACTTCATGTTTGGGGTTTGTGGTGGTCCATCGAGGATACCCGTAATGGAGTGAGATAGATACGTACATTAAGCCTTGCCATAAACAAGTTTTAGCCGACGCAGTCAGGTTTCAAGTGACACACTGGAAGTAAACCCAACTTATTTTAGTCGAAATTATGGGTCTTCGGAAGCTCCGATCTTTGCGTGGATCTAGTTCAATACGTCTGCGCGTTTCAGTGTATTTTGGTTAAATGAACGAAATTTCAAGGTCACAAACGGCTACCAATTCGCATCTCATAAATAGTTCACGAGATAAGGCATGAAATCACGCTTCAGCATACTCTAGCATTCTGTGGTGTTTTCACAAGTGAGATAACAACCAAGGAATAGCCGTTGCGATTCCGCCCAGAAAAATGGTGGATTGACTTTCGCATTCACAAAATTCATACATAACAAACGAGATCAGTTTGCTCACTGAACCTCAACATGACACTTTTTTGGAGAGCTGGCCACCCGTTCAGCTGAAAAAGAATTCGGTGCATTGTGCAGTATTGGCAACAGGTTGCACCTCACTGGACGATAATGTATGCACAATTAATCAGCCAATGGCTATCTAACAACACAACACTGTCTTGCATTGGAAATAATCGCACTCTCTGGTTAGAATAAGTTATCCTGCCCTGCTATGACGGACAAAAATAAGGCCAGCCAAGGGATTTTTATCGAGATAGCTGCGTGCGCTGTCGTCTAACTTGGCTACTTACGTAACTGCTATGCCCACGTCTGTGTGTGATGCTGCGTGAGGCCTCATCTATGCACAATAACCTAATTCAATGGTGAAGGATAGTCCGCTATTATTATAACCGTTGCTGCCTCTTGTCTTTACCACTTATAATGAACACCAAGCCGGTATCTATGCAAGCCGATAAACATGAAGCCTAAACTATGCGTGATGAACTAATATGAGAGACAACGACGTTCCTTCATGCTCATAAATGTTCTCCTTTTTCCAAATCCACGCCTGTAAAACATTTAACCACTTGTGACGAACTATTTCTACTTATTGATTGCATCAGAACAAACGTAATGTGTAGTGAATTTGGTTCACTCAACAGAGTTACAGCTTGTACACCCCCTCGGCAACATCTATGAACACACGAATTTGCAGCTACCTCACGAAGTGTTCAATAACTCTGGTTGTCCACAATGCTCCAACGGTGCCCTCGCTAAAACTGGAGTCTTACTGCTATGTAGGTAAACTTCCTGGTTACTTACGCAGTCCCACTGGCCGAAATGCGTGATTTGTGCGTGCAATGATGATGCGATAGCGAGATTCGGCGATGGTAGTAATGATGGTCTAAATGGGAGCTGCAGTGTTTATTTGAGCTAAGTGCTCAGGAGAAAATATACTTCAACACATATCCAAGTAACACACGCTTCTACAGTGCCATTTCCCCCGTCTTTATCGTCTAATTGGTTGATGTACCCAGACTCCCCGTAAAACACACCATCAACGCGCCTTGTTTGCCAACCCACAATTGTACTGCCTGATCGGTCCTTTCAGTCACTACACAGCCCTGAACATCCACGAAATCTTTCCCTTCCTTGTCCTCACAATGTCTCCTTCTCTTAGGCGATTCGAAAGAGTGCACGGTGGACAGCCCTCAACTCACCTCATGTCCCCCCCAAAGGCATTCTCAACCTTGTGCTGAACCTCACACACGCCTTCCGAAATGGAAGGAGAAAACTAAAATGTAAGCAGCTCTGTCGAGCACCCGTGTTGTTGTCTTAATCTTGCTCCGAATGTGGTGTTTATTTCGAAAACTTTTCCTACGAATCAAAAATTTCATTTACAGCACAGAAAAATTTGCTAACAGAGACTCACTAAATATACGTGGTTTGAGTCTTGCAAAACAACTAGTTTTTAAATTCTCTACGGTTTTCTTTAGGGTGTTCATGCACCATTTGGAGGGCACCTCATCTTCCAGTCACGCAACAACGCCAGTCATCTCACGATATTGTCCAAGCTATAGTCCGCACATACGCACACTTCCCTCACGATCGCGTATGTCAACATGCGTTCGCGCCCGTTCTACACCTGACCATCGATCACAGTTGTGGAAACCGGGTAGTGTCGGCTCACTGCATTAGTGACCACTTGTGACTGCCTTCTATTTCGGGCCGCAATATAACTGCCACATTACCTTCCGGCAGACATTTTGACGCCTTTGGGTCCCCAATGTAGACAAGGCTATCTTATATGTTCGTTTGAATAGCAGCAAGAGACCACCGCGCGCCCTCGATGGACCTAAGAATGCCTCGATTTATGTTGGTCCAAATTGGTCAGGGTTCCTTGGTCTCTCCTTACTACCATGAGAACCCCAAAAACTCACCCAAGCTGTTCATGTCCATGAACCCAAGTAGGACGTCGCGAGGAGTGTAACGAATCTATCGTACCCAGTTTGGTATCTTGCCCGTAATTCAAAATATTCCTACCATTTCCCGACAGAGCGTATTACAAGCATCCACAAGACCACCCCAATCCGTTGGATTTGTACCAGAACTCCATAGTACTGGCCACCTGATTGTACTCTCTGCTTCTTAGCAGCGCAATGCTTCTAGCGGCAAGATCTTTTGTGAAAGGAATGAAACCCTTCGAGCCAAAATGTTGCATATCGTCACATATGCGCTCAAACCAAGAACCACTCTAATCCACGCTCATGTTCTTTCAAATCACTAAATTTAATTATCTACTGTAGCAGTTATGCCTCTGGTGGATTACTGTCCCAGCAAGACCGAAAGCCCTGGATGCCTATATAGGGGTCAAAAGTTTTGACCGACATTAAAACCTCAATTGCTCGTCAGTTTTAGTCCGCCAGGGACATGTCGTAGCTTAAGAAAATTAAATTCAATGGTGCGAATACTGATGGCCCGCATAGCTGCCGCTGGCTATTCGCACAATGAGATTGATTTCTCGAAATCTACGGCATTTTCAGACTTGCCATTTCATAGTGTAGAATGTCTATGTATAATGTATATGCTCCTGTATTATTGAAAATCCTTTACTATGGCAATTTGTCTAAATGAACTAAATCCCCAGGTGAATAGACCCCGCCGATTTTGAATACCTTAACGAATGATAAAAATCGCGAATTGTGGAAAAGGTTGACTCACATACAATGAACGTAACTTTCAGGTATTTTTCCACCGGAACAGACTTCCTCAACATTCTAGAATCTAAATGGCCTTTGGAGATGCAACTTATGCGCAGGCGCATTCGTGCAAACAAATTTTTGCCGATGATTCTTTGTTGCCAGTGGTGCACGCTAATTATTTGCTAACGATCGTGCACGTTGACTGGCAAATTACAGAGTTTTTCATTACAGGTTCCGAATTATGCTAGAAAGTCCTCCGGGTTCATCGATCTTAACCGACGCACACCACTAACATGTGGCTAGGGGTACACGATACCTAACTAAATAGCCACATAGAGCCTACGTCGACAGTACCAGACAGCTGAACGATCTTAACCGACGCACACCACTAACATGTGGCTAGGGGTACACGATACCTAACTAAATAGCCACATAGAGCCTACGTCGACAGTACCAGACAGCTGAACGATCTTAACCGACGCACACCACTAACATGTGGCTAGGGGTACACGATACCTAACTAAATAGCCACATAGAGCCTACGTCGACAGTACCAGACAGCTGAACGATCTTAACCGACGCACACCACTAACATGTGGCTAGGGGTACACGATACCTAACTAAATAGCCACATAGAGCCTACGTCGACAGTACCAGACAGCTGAACGATCTTAACCGACGCACACCACTAACATGTGGCTAGGGGTACACGATACCTAACTAAATAGCCACATAGAGCCTACGTCGACAGTACCAGACAGCTGAACGATCTTAACCGACGCACACCACTAACATGTGGCTAGGGGTACACGATACCTAACTAAATAGCCACATAGAGCCTACGTCGACAGTACCAGACAGCTGAACGATCTTAACCGACGCACACCACTAACATGTGGCTAGGGGTACACGATACCTAACTAAATAGCCACATAGAGCCTACGTCGACAGTACCAGACAGCTGAACGATCTTAACCGACGCACACCACTAACATGTGGCTAGGGGTACACGATACCTAACTAAATAGCCACATAGAGCCTACGTCGACAGTACCAGACAGCTGAACGATCTTAACCGACGCACACCACTAACATGTGGCTAGGGGTACACGATACCTAACTAAATAGCCACATAGAGCCTACGTCGACAGTACCAGACAGCTGAACGATCTTAACCGACGCACACCACTAACATGTGGCTAGGTCTTTCCGAATTCATCCGCCACAAACTGCCGCACCTCAGATGACGGCGTTCCATATCTCAGCAGGGCCTGCCATGTACCCAACTCGTCTTCGGTTAGGCGTCAATTGACTGGAAGCCGATCGTACGGAAACTTTCACAGCTGTGGTTGTGTCCAGAAAATAAAGAGGTCACTGCCAGTTGGTTCCTTTGCCTCCGTAGACAAAACCGCACTGGACAGCTGGTGATTCGCGTANCCGCCACAAACTGCCGCACCTCAGATGACGGCGTTCCATATCTCAGCAGGGCCTTGCATGTACCCAACTCGTCTTCGGTTAGGCGTCAATTGACTGGAAGCCGATCGTACGGAAACTTTCACAGCTGTGGTTGTGTTCCAGAAAATAAGAGGTCACTGCCAGTTGGTTCCTTTGCCTCCGTAGACAAAACCGCACTGGACAGCTGGTGCTTCGCGTACCTTTTTTTATTAGAAATTACGCTCTGCTTACTAGCTTCTTCGGATTCCATGGCTTTCCGTTTTTCTTGGAGGGCGCCTGCTGATTTTGTAGTACACCCATTCGTAACGCAAAATAGTGTTGGTGCTTCGATTACTGGATGAACGCACAAATATCACAAAGTTATCTTCATGTATATCTCTAGCCGCTGGCTGCATAGCCACCACAGTGTCCAAGCCTTTTGAACTTGCGTAGAACATTCTGACCAATCAGAGTCGGGCTGCTTTTGGTCCGTTAGTAGCTCGCCGTGCATCTGCCCAGTGGACTTGGTGCTCAGTTATTCCGAAGGGTCTGACAACTCCCCTATTCTCTATACTCACTTTATTTTTTGAGGAAATGCAAGTTCTAAAGCTGCTTAACGGATGTTGTACCCAAGGGTCCAACGCAGCAGCATCCTGTCCGTCTTGGATACTAGATTTTAGGCACGACTGCAAGTGAACACTGGTCAAAGACAGACTACCGTGTGAGGGAAGGCCCGAACTTGCAACAACACTGCGCCTAAAAGGGCTTACGTGGGAAACACAAGAATCAGCTTCTGGAAGTAATTACTACAGAGTGAACTCGCCGCCAATGGTCGGAAACGGGCCGACCTGGTAACACGAAGTGCATGTAGAAACCGAGCAAGCCATTTGAGATTACATAATGAAAAGTGTTATAACTCAGGCAAACGTGGAATGTACTTGGAACAAAACACTGTTGCAATGCACCCAAAGCAACTTGAGGTCGCTAATTTCATTGAAATCCTACAGAGCCTTTCGCGAAATTCTTACGGGTCACAAAAAATCAAAAGGTTGTGGTACTAGTGGTATTCCCAAGCCCTTGGTACCATTGATTCCGTCTTGGATACTAGATTTTAGGCACGACTGCAAGTGAACACTGGTCAAAGACAGACTACCGTGTGAGGGAAGGCCCGAACTTGCAACAACACTGCGCCTAAAAGGGCTTACGTGGGAAACACAAGAATCAGCTTCTGGAAGTAATTACTACAGAGTGAACTCGCCGCCAATGGTCGGAAACGGGCCGACCTGGTAACACGAAGTGCATGTAGAAACCGAGCAAGCCATTTGAGATTACATAATGAAAAGTGTTATAACTCAGGCAAACGTGGAATGTACTTGGAACAAAACACTGTTGCAATGCACCCAAAGCAACTTGAGGTCGCTAATTTCATTGAAATCCTACAGAGCCTTTCGCGAAATTCTTACGGGTTACAAAAAATCAAAAGGCTGTGGTACTAGTGGTATTCCCAAGTCCTTGGTGACCATAGATTAATCTTTCTAACGTCAATAGTTGTCGTCGGGGCACACAAACCACACCACGGCGAAGCCTAGTCTTTTCATGCCGTTTTTTTTCAAACACCAACCAAGTGGACCAGGCGACTATGCTAACATAGTCAAAACTATGACCTGGTTTGAGAGAATGCGAGTGTCACACGGATACCAGTGGTCAGTATAAATGAGTGAGTCACGGATTCACACAAACCATCACCACGGCAAAGTCCAGTTTCTTCTGGATGAAGAAAAGGCTGAAGGAATGGAAGAAGTGAAACGTGCTGTCAGTGAGTATTTCACTTGATTCGTTTAACAGACCCTCGGAAGCGTGTCAACAAAACCGCGAAAGGTCTCGATTGCTGGATGGAGAAAGTTTGGGCATAATTTTTCGAGCAACAATATAGTTGACCATCTGCTTACTCCTTTCTGGACTATCGGTGCCTAGCTGTCACGCCAGCCGAGGGAACGACGAGGGCTGGGATATTATCAGGCTGCCCAAGCCTAGACAGGTGAGGTTGATGTGCAGAGGTCAGTCTCGAACCACGAACCTTCCGGTCTGTAAATTCACGCTTTAATGGCAGTACCTGTCTAACTTGTTTGCGTCCATCTGGGAGGAAAAATATACCGTACCACACCATCGATTTGATTCCGTAATAGTGCTGCTCTTCAAATTGTAAACCTATTATGCAGCTTTTCGGGCTGCTGGCCTTGCCGATTCTTCGCCATCTCAAGGCTGTACGCGAAACTTTAATTCGTAAGTACCAAACGGGATTTCAAGCCGGTAGAGACGATGAGTGCGGTGTTCGAACTGTGCCATGACTTCAAGTGCGCTTTCTGTTTTGTTGATTGGTCAGTGTTCATCACGCTTTCTCAGCAGGGAATGCCACAGAAGTCCGTTAACGTAACTTGGTCCCCATGTCCACATACCTCCAGGCATGAGAGTGACACTGTAATGTGATGTTTAGCAAAGATTCCCTCTCCATCTCCACTTCTGTTCAACTTTGTTGTTAGGCAGGAATCCAAACGGATCCCACTATACCGCACGTCCTTAGGCGCTGCTACGGCCGAGAAGCCTGGTCTGCTCTAGGTTGGCCCAGAATTCGGGGCGCTTGCCGGTCCGGCATCAAGAAGAGATCTGATTGGTCAACAATCTGGACCCAACAACCAATCATGATCCAGTATTGGCCAAATGCCGGCTACCAATGGCGCATCCAGAACGCGTCAGAACTTCCAGAAAGTTATAACCGCTTACGCTATATATACGAAGCGCTGTACAACTGTTCTTGACTTCGTTTTGGGCATTAATAGATCCTGTGCACCTTTGGTGGTTGTTTTGACGTGAACGCTAGCTTGGGAGGCTCAGACCGAGAACTAAGCCGAGGAAAATACCGTTCCTACAACTGGAGAACGGGAACCCACGATGTCAATCGGATTTGATCAGCTCCGAGAACTATTGCAGCAGCAACAAAGGCAGTTTGAAGAAGCGCTACTGAAGCTCATTGAATCACTGACTCAGAAAATGCATATCCAGACAGCAGCAGTCAGTACTGGTGAGTCTTCTGTTTCCTCAACTGATGCAGCCGCGGCCTCAATTACGGAGTTCACATTTGACGCTCTTTCTGGTCACACTTTTGACTCCTGGTTCAAGCGGTACGAAGACATGTTCAAAACTGATTTTTCCAAATTTGACGATGGATGGAAAGTCAGACTATTGCTGCGAAAACTCGGCACACCGGAGCATGAACGGTTCACAAATTTCATTCTCCCCAAGCTGCCCCGCGACCTCAGCTTTCATGAGACGGTCAGAACACTGTCCCAGATATTCGGCGGTCAAACATCACTGTTCAATATCCGCTACCAATGCCTTAAGTTGGCCAAGAAAGATGATGATGATTTCATCACGTTTGCCGGTGTTGTCAATCGAGAATGCGAGCGCTTCAAGCTCAGCTCAATGACGGAGAATCAGTTTAAGTGCCTCATTTTCGTATACAGTCTCCAGTCCTCCCATGATGCTGACATCAGAACCCGGTTGCTTAACAGAATTGAACAGGATGCCGAAATAACGTTGCAGTGCCTCTCCACTGAATGCCAACGCCTCATCACCCTGGAGCACGACACGGCTATGATCCGACAAGAAGCCCGATCGAAGACAGGGTAGGCCTCCCACGAGTTGCTGGCACTGCAGTGAGTGGCATTTTGCTCGTTATTGCAGGTTCAGGCGTCACAAATGTTCCAGGTGCAGTCGTTGCGGCCACAAAGAAGATTTATGTCGATCTCAAAGACTGCAGCCACCGGCACACCACCGTGCAGCCCGCAAATCGCGGTCCAACTCGGTGACGACAACATTCAAAGTTCATTTTGCTTGCCGAAGGAGGTTCGTGACGGTTCGTATCAACGACATCCCAGTTCGTTTGCAACTTGATACTGGCTCCGATATCACGCTGCTCAGTGAACGAACGTGGAAACGAATCGGTAAGCCACATGTGAAGCCGACTGAACACTGGGCCCGTAATGCTTCCGGTGGTAAACTGAAGTTGACTGCCTCATTAATTCCAATGACTCGACGGCGCAAGCCACCTGCTACCTGACATCATGCCCCAAACTTGATCTCATGGGGCTAGATTGGATCGAAAAGCTTAATCTGCTGGATACACCAATCAATTCTATTTGCAACCGCATACACGCAGCACCCGGACAAACTGATTTGCCAAAGCGTTCACTTGAACACCTCCTACAACGTTATGCATCTGTATTCACTGACGAGCTTGGACGGTGTACAAAAGCAAGAGCCAGACTGTGCCTCCTCCCTGGTGCCAAGCCAGTCTTCAGGCCAAAACGTCCAGTGCCTTATGCAGCCTTGCCTGTCGTTGACCAAGAACTGGACCGACTTCAGAAGGCGGGTGTTCTCCAACCGACCAACTACTCTGCTTGGGCCGCACCTATTGTGTTGGTAAAGAAGGCTAACGGGACGATCCGGTTGTGCGCAGATTTCTCCACCGGTCTCAACGCGGCACTGGATACCCATCAATACCCCCTGCCTCTCCCAGACGACTTGTTCGCGAAACTGAATGGGGGTAAATGTTTCGCAAAGATTGACTTGGCCGATGCGTATCTCCAGGTTGAAGTGGAGGAAGAATCCCGAGAACTGCTCACGATCAATACGCATCGAGGTCTGTTCCAGTACACTCGACTGCCATTTGGTGTCAAAGTAGCGCCGGCCATATTTCAACAGATTATGGATACGATGCTGAAGGATGCACCAGGCGTTGCCGCCTATTTGGATGACCTCATTGTCATGGGTTCCAATCCCCACGAACTGTGGCAGCGCCTTGATTACGTGCTTAGTCGTATTCAAGAATATGGCTTCAAAGTGCGCCGAGAGAAATGCACATTTTTCATGCGGTCGATAAAGTACCTGGGGTTCATTATTGACGAACATGGCCGCCGTCCAGACCCGGAGAACATTGAAGCGATCAGACGTATGCCAGCACCCACAGACGTGGCGTCCCTCAGGTCTTTCCTCGGTCTCGTCAGTCACTACAGTTCGTTCCTGCCTGCCATGCATCGCCTTCGAGGCCCACTAAATCAGCTACTTACCAAGGACCACAAGTGGACATGGTCAGAAGAATGTCAACGCGCCTTTGACTCTGTCAAATCCATGCTAAGTTCCGATTTGCTACTCACACACTACGATCCATCGATGGAAATTGTTGTGGCGTCGGACGCCTCGAACTATGGAATTGGCGCAGTGATTTCACACGTATTTCCAGATAGCAGCCAGAAAGCCATTGCACATGCGGCCAGATCCCTGACTTCAGCCGAGCGCAACTACAGTCAGATAGAAAAGGAAGCCTTGGCGATCGTGTTTGCCGTTAAGAAGTTTCATAAAATGCTTTACGGCCGTCAATTCACCCTACTGACCGATCACAAGCCACTTCTTGCTGTGTTTGGCTCGAAGAAAGGAATTCCGGCATATACTGCCAACCGGCTCCAGCGATGGGCCACTCTGCTTCTGGGGTACGACTTCAAGATAAAATACCAGTCCACTACCAGCCTGGGACAAGCCGACGCACTGTCCCGACTCATTGATTCAAGCAGGCCAGAACCAGAAGATACCGTGATCGCAACAATTGCCTTGGAACCAGAGGTTAACCACGTAGTTTCCGAAGCTGTTCGCATCCTCCCAGTGACTGCCGACATGGTCCGCCAGGCTACCGATCAAGACCCTGTGCTGCAGCAAGTCATAAAGTACCATCGCAATCAGTGGCCGCGTACCTGCCAAAAAGACGAACTAAGGCCTTACTTCAACCGGCGTGACGCATTATCACTAGCCGATGGATGCCTGTTGTTTTCAGAACGTGTGGTCATCCCAAAGAAGTTACAACCAGCCGTCCTGAATCAGTTCCATAAAGGGCACCCGGGAACAAACAGGATGAAGGCCCTTGCTCGGAGTTATGTCTACTGGCCTTTGATGGACTCCCAGATCGAGCAAGTCTCGAAATCTTGCCTGCGGTGCGCTGAAGCATCCAAGTCACCGGTGAAAACCTACCTACGCTCGTGGCCGCAACCGACCGAACCCTGGTCTCGTCTTCACATCGATTATGCAGGTCTAGTGGGTGGCCAACACTTTTTGGTAGTGGTCGACGCGTACAGCAAATGGCCGGAAATTTTTCCGGTGAACAGCCCCACAACTGCCATCACAGTCCTGGAACTCCGGCGATTGTTCAGTCGTTTTGGGACGCCAGAGACTATTGTATCTGACAACGGCAGTCAGTTTACGTCGTCGGCGTTCGCACACTTTTGTCGGGAGTATGCCATAACGCATATACGCTCGCCGCCGTTTCATCCACAGTCGAACAGCCAAGCGGAGCGCTTTGTTGACACTCTCAAGCGGGCACTTCAGAATCCAGGGGGAGGGACCAACGGAAGAGATTTTGCAAAGGTTCCTGCTGGCATATCGACCGACGCCAAACCCCAACTCACCTGATGGAGTATCACCAGCAGATGCACTGCTCCGAAGGTGGCTTCGAACACCGCACGACACTATCCGGCCACAAACAAAGCAGGCTGGTCACCGCAACACCAGAATGGAGGAACAGGTCAACCGGCATCATGGAGCAACTGCGCTCGCATTCAGTGAAGGCCAGAGAGTGTTGGTTCGTGACTACAGTGGTGCTACTTGCCTTCCAGGATGGGGATCCCGTGCTCCTCACTGTGCCTGGTTGGAGACACTACAAGATATGGCTGCCAACCGATGTCAATGGCGCTCTTGTTGTCAGTTTCTATCCAGATTGCCTGAGTGAATGTCTGGAGGTGTAGGCACCTCGAAATGATTGTGGTAAGCTAGCACTAAGTCCCTTCCCCACCCACCTTTATTCTTTTCTTTACAATAAGGCTTTCAAATAAGTCATGGTTGTACGGTAGTGAAGCATCGGTGTTGAACACTGATGTCATCCTGTCGATGATGATGATGTCAGTCAAATAAACAGACTATTACTATGTGTAGTTAGAAGTGCTCGGTTATAGTGTTTGGTTCCTGGAGATGTTCAATATAACGAACTAAGTAGCAATTTTGTCCTTCTTGAAGAGGTACCCACCCTTAAGGATTAGTTCACTACATTGTCTCTGCACTTTCTTTCAATACAGGCGTCTAGCCACTTTTATCGAGAACCAAGTGGTTCAAATGTAACCTTGATGATCGCTTACACTTCCTCAGGATTGCTGTTCATGGTGCTTGAGCTTACTGGTTCGGGTCGCGGACTCCTTCGTTCGCTCATGAATCTGTCTACATGCATTCTTAATCCTACCCCACCTGTCATTGCCATCGGTGGACCTACGGGTACTGGAAAATCCAAGCTCGCTATTAGTCTGGCTTCGATTTTCCGTGGTGAGGTAGTAAATGCCGATGCCGTACAACTTTACGAGGGGCTAACAATCGCCACAAACAAGGTGAGAATTCCTCTAACACTTGTTCCTGGCTTTGTCTCGCAAGTAGGTTTTGCTCACATACACACCCCACTTCTGCCCCCCTCCCTGACATCAGGTCTCCGAATCTGAAGCCGCTGGTGTGCCTCATCACCTTATTGGTTGTTTCCCTCCTGCGTTTGCTTACTGCGCAGATGTTCATAAATACAAGGCCGTTTGCCTCCCTACAATTGACAAGATACGCCTTGAAAACCAACGAATCCCATTTCTGGTTGGTGGCACACACTATTATATGGAAGCCATTCTTTGGTCTGATTTCCTAACATCAACAGACAAACCCGATTCGGATGACTTGGATAGGTAAGGATGTTGCGGTTGGTCTCCCCAATTCGGTGCGAAACATTCAGGCTCGTTTTCTCAGGGCTGTATTTTCTTCGAAGTCATCATTTGTTGTCGGTAACTTTAGTCCTGTTACTATGTTTAATGTTTCAAGTTATGACAGGCGATAAATCTGCCTCAGTAAAGTTTAGAAGGCTGAAGTCCATGATCCTTGATCGTTTCTAGGTATGTGACAGTTCTCGTTACATCATAGAATGAATAGACGGTTTGAAAGTGAGGCATTCGATATCGGGTTTTGCGTTGGATTCCGCGCCTACGGTGTTCATTAGCAGAAAGAGACGATGTCCCGTACGAGATGGGGCTAAATGGGTTCCAGCCTTACGCAGAATAGGTAGCTTGTGAACGTCTTTGTTCGGTCACTTCCGGGGGAATTGGGACCCACCCTTGCCTCGTCTAATAAATAGCGGGTATTCTTAGCATTTGCGCATCTCATGGGGGCGGGATAGCTCAGTGGTTACTGATCGGCATGTCCGTGGTTCGAACCTGACCTCTGCCTCTCGACTACCTCTGTCAAGGCTTGGGCAACCTGGCAGTATCCCAGCCCTCGTACTCTCTTTGAGTGGCATGGCAATTAGGCACCGAAGGGGTGCTACGATTTTTTTGCGCCTCTTATGGGAACAAGCACAGTCCCATAACAGACAGAGAATAAAACCATTTACCTATACAACACCTACTACCCGATGTTGCGTCTCCTCATTGACCAATTTACAAAGGATTATTTTTTCATCTTGTCTCATTTGTAATTTTGGTTCAAACAGAACATGGGGTTGAAGGTAACTTGGGGATTGCACCTCCCTGATGAACCTCAAGAAGTGCGAAACCGGTCGTGGGCTGTTGGGGCTGTCAGTATCCCCAAGAACGGTTAATTTTTCGAGTTGCCAAATTATTTTTCAAAAATTTTGAATTTTAATTAAGCAACATTTCGAAAAATAAACTGTCTTTCGGAGATACTGACATCCCCAACAGCCCACGACCAGTTTCACACTTCTTGAGGCTCATCAGGGAGGTGCAGTCCCCAAGCTACCTTCAACCCCATGTTCTGTTTCAACCAAAATTACAAATGAAACAAGATGAAAAAATAATCCTTTGTAGATTGGTCAATGAGGAGATGCAACACCGGGTAGTGGGTCTTTTATAAGTAAATGGTTTTCTGGTTCTTGTTTTTTTCTGCCAAGGAGTCTTCAACAACCTCATGTGTGGTGTCTAGACAATCACCTGATATCTTTTTTGATGTTTTTTGATGAGTCTACTGTTATGGTGGGCGTTAGATGTCTTAGTGGTTAAGGCGCGAAGATCCATGTTTCGAACCCGATCTCTGCATCTAGACTTCTCTTATCTGTACTTGGGAAACCTGGTAGTATCTCAGCCCTTGTGCCTCCTTCCGTGGCATGGCAGATAGGCACCGAAATGGTGCTACAACTGAATGAATATTGTTGTTACTACTATTATTTTTTATGTATGAGTCGATGGAAGACACGTGTTAGTGTTACTGATACCATTCATTGAATGGAACTCCATTCTTCAGCTCTGTAAACATATGTGCGAACAAACGATTAAATTTCCATTGTTGTATGGTCCAATAGAGCCCATGAAGAAAGCCTGAGGGCTCAGACACTAACAGGTTGCCCAAACCAAGACAGGAGCAATCGGTATACCAGGGTTAAGTTTGAACTGCGGACTTCCGGTCAGTAATTTCACGAATTAGCCACTGAGCCATCTTCGAACAAGAAATAAAAAGTCTTGGTTCTGCAATGTTGTCGTGCAGCTCGAAGCAATCAACACACCTGCCAGTTGACCCAGGCCTTGATAGTAGCAATCAGGAAATCAAGACTGAATTAGATCAAGGACTACGTTTTCTACAGCTTTTATTTTAACCTCTGAACTTTCCCGTAATTTTAAGCTAGGTACAATTTGTGGTAGACATAGCTAATGTGTTGAACTATTGGTAGCTCGGGTGAGTTTACTGGTTGTTGATCAGATGGCTGTTGACCTGTTCACCGAGCTTGCAAACGTTTCGTCACCATACGAGGAGACATCATCACTGCGCACTGATAATGTCACTGGTCACTTCGAGCTGGCTGACAGACCTGGCACATCCACCGACGCGTCTCGGTCTGTCATGAATCTCGCCCACATAACGTCTTTTCCTGGCTTTTAAGGCTTATGGAAATACCCTATTCACACTCCGTATGTTGTCCGGTTCCAAGGTTCACTGCGAATCTGTGGATATCACCGAGGCCGTCTACCAGTGAATCGCTAAAAAGACAACGACAGTGCGACGTCAGGTCGCTTTGTTCAAGAGAGGTCACGTGGTCACACCAAAGAGTCATTTAAAATCAGGAAGTCAATCGAAAACGACCAGACAATTTTTATACAACAATCAATCACTAATGGATTGATGAGCCCCAATATCTGTTCACAAGTGATTTGTTCTGGCCATCTCTCGGTCACTTAGGCATCAGGGACGCTTATGCGACGTGACCTGGCTGTCCCGATGTTAGTCACTGCCCCTTGCTGCCTAAGTGTCTCCTCACTGGCTCGTCTAAAAATCGTTCCATGGATATTTTGGAGCTTTAAACTCGGGATTCATCTCTCATGTGAAGCCATTTCTTAATGAAAAACCGAAATGGAGCGCACATCTGCTTTTCCTCCTTATAGGGCAGCTAGGGAGTTCCGATCAAAAATGAACTCGAGATAGCTCAGTAATGAAGGCGCAAACTTACTGACTGGAAGGTCTGTGGTTCCAACCAAACTTCTGCATCTGGACTGCTTCATGATGTTCATGATGTTCTTCATCATGTTCTCCGGGTTTTGCGTTGGATTCCGCGCCTACGGTGTTCATTGGCAGAAAGAGACGATGTCCCGTACGAGATGGTGCTGAATGGGTTCCAGCCTTACGCAGAATAGGTAACTTGTGAACGTCCTTGTTCGATCACTTCCGGGGGAGTTGGCACCCACCCTTGCCTCGTCGTCAACCAAACTTCTGCATCTGGACTGCTTCATGATGTTCATCATGTTCGGCACATGGTGAAATCGGACGTGCTTCAGACGTGTGGGCGTAATTGCACGGCCCTGTTTCACATGATTGTTCCGCCGCTCAGTAGGCTAATGTGCAGCCGTATTAGATAGTGATGATAATAGTAGTAGTAATCGTTCAGCTGTAACACCCTAGCTGACATGTCACCCGAAGCAAGTACGACAGCTGAGATACCGTCAGGTCACTCAAACCTAGACGGGGGGAGGGCGAGCTGGCTCAGGTGGTTAGAGCGCGAATTTACTGACCGGAAGATCCGTGGTTCGAATCCTACCTCTGCCTCTGGACTTCCCCTGTCTAGGCTTGGGCAACCTGGCGGTATCCCAGCCCTCGTGCTTCCTTCGGGTAGCATGGCAGCTAGGCACCAGAAGAATGTTACCGCTGAACGATGTTCCGGAGAAAGGTCAAAAAGGGACACAGAAAGTACACGCCCACTCCATGGTCAAGGCACCCCGTACACAAACGCACAGACGGCCATCTAAGATCAACCGAGACAAAAGAACAACCGCCCGAGAACCGGTGTGGGCGTGCAGGGGATACACTGGTTGGTTGAGACCAGATCGATCATCAAATACGGTCATGAATGAATCATATATAGAGAGAGAGTTGTAATTGCCTTAATACACAGTTCCTCCTGGTCGCTTTCTTGTCTTCTGACTATAACCCAGTAGCGTCAGGGAAGGTGAAAAGATACAACACTATTACTACTTTTAATATCATGAACCACAAAGTTCGGTGTAGCAGTTTAAATGGCACCAGTCAGTTTCGGAAGGCCGCCAGAAATGTGGGATTCATTATCTGTACGCTTATTCACTGACTGTCTCGTTGTCCCAACTGCATTTAAAGCTGAGACGGAACTCTGCGAGTTGTCCATCTGAACATGTACCCATCCTTGACTTGGTTCGTCTGACTAGTCACAATCCACAGTTACGTTCCGTTGTCCAAATTTTATCCGCTTGACCTTCAAATGCTATGTGGACCGGCCACCAATAGAAGTGATTATATTGTTCAGCCGTGGCATAGTTCTGGCCCTCGTAATTTGGTAGTATCCTTAAAAAATAATCGTTCAGCTGCGGCACCCTTCCGGTGCTTAGCTGCCATGCCACACGAGGGCTGGGATACTGTCGGGTTGCCCAGGCGTAGACAGGGGAAATCAAGAGGTACAGGTCGGGTTCGAACCAAGGACCTTCCGGTCAGTAAATTCGCGCTCTAACCATTTTAGCCATCTGGGAGTATTCCACTTCGCAGGTATGAACAATGGTATCTCCAATGCCAAAGGTAAAGTCGAACGGCATACTATTCTGTCGGAAGCTGTTCAGGTTCAAATCCAATCTTACAAATTGGATGGTGGGTAGCGCGTTTGATTAACTTTAAGACGATGAAATCAGTCTTTGTTTATTTTTGGAAGAGGACCACCGGGTTTTCGCAGCCCCCGTAGTATATGTTGTTTGCTGCGGAATACGCGGAACGTGGTGAACTTGTCCCACGAAAAAAAAGCTTCTTGAGGGAGGGCTAGGTAATTTTTTCTTGGGGGGAGGGCGAGATGGCCCAAGTGGTCAGAGCGCGAATTTACTGACCGAAAGGTCCATAGTTCGAACCCGACTTCCGCCTTTCGACTTCCCCCTCTCGACTTCCCCCGTCTAGGCTTGGGCAACCCGGCATATCCCAGCCCGTCGTGCAACCTTTGGGTGGCATGGCAGTTAGGCACCGGAAGGGTGCTACAGCTGAACGCTCTAGGTCATTTTTAGTGAATTTAGCATTCGGTGGTGTTAGGCATCAACCAACACTTTCATATCCGCTCATCTTTATTGATTCCATTATAGTATCCAAATTCCCGCAGATCTTTCGGAGTGTTACACCCAGCTGCAAGCCCTGAACTCGGAGGTTGCTTCTAAACTGCACCCAAAAGATGGACGTAAAGTACGGAGGGCCTTACGTGAAGCCTTGCTACACCAATCTGATTCTGTGAACAACTTCCTTGGTCAGCCGTCAGGGCAGAATCCCCATGACTATCCTCCGAATCGATCTTACCAACCTCGTTATCCGAATCAGTCTCTCTTCCTCTGGCTCGATTGTGATTCGACGGTGTTGAATAAACGTTTGGATGCACGCGTAGATCAAATGGTACGCAGTGGACTTGTTGCAGAGTTGGACAGGTTCCTGACAAGTTACTTTCGGGAAGTTGACTTGCGTGACAACGAAACCCAATCACCTGTGGGTATGTTCTGTTCCCAAGTATCGTACCCACCTTGCTTCATTGTTGATTTTGTGTGTTGTGCATTGCGACGGCTTCATCCTAGGCGTACCTGGCACACATTCTCTGCTCAGAGTTTCCGAGGATAACCTCCTTGCTCTGTGGTGGCTGTCTCCTCCGGGAGGTTCACTCGGCTTCACGGATTGCAGTGCTTCGGGAATGGTGGCCCGGATCGAGGTTTGAACCTAGTTCTGGTCAATTCCTGGTCCCTATTCAGAAAGCCGTAGGCCGACTTCACACCAAAAATCCCTGCTGCTGTTTGACGATCGNTTGATGAACCGCTCGAATGTCAGTGTTAGATGTCGAGATGGTTCAAGTGGTTAGAGCGCGAATCTACTAACTGGAAAGTCCGTGTTTCGGGCCCGACCTGTGCCTCTCGACTTCCCCTGTCTAGGCTTGGGCAACCTGCCAGTATCCCAGCCCTCGTGCTTCCTTCGGGTGGCATGGCAGCTAGGCACCGGAAGGGTGCTACAGCTGAACGCTTTATTTCTTTCTTTCTTTGAGTGCGATTCAGAGTTGGGTGATTGGTCATCAGGCTATCCCAATGTGGAACGACGGATTGGCGTTTTTGATCACGGTTAGAAATCCTTCAAGTATTAAGACATCGTGATCGGACTTCCCCATCCGTGTTTCTCTTTGAGGGCACATCTAAATCACTACTCATCGAAAAGCTTGACTTTCTGGGCACTGTCAGTTCGTGCGTGCCAGGGTTCACACCCATCATCTAACTCCGCACGAGTTTTTGTTCGGAATACGTAGATAAGGCTTCCTCTCCTCTACTTCACTACATTTTTCCATGTTGAGTGAACGTTATTTTAACAACGGTGGTACATACTGTTCGTTCAGGCGAACTTTCACAAATGTAACCGATACGAGACACTGAAAAATAGTCACGACCCGGAGAGCTCCACTGGCAACCACACTTCTTTTCACTAGCATCAGATTATAGCCCAGTGGAATTCACATGAAAATGGATTCGATCCAGGCCTGTTTGGGAACTGATGTGGTCTTTTGTTGTGATGGTGTAGTCTGTCTATCCAAAAACCCTTTGTTTTAAATCAAAGACCGTAGACAACACCGTATTGACCCAGTTGTTATATGGAATATTTTCCACTGCTAGCTTTCTATGCATCGTCGAGGGCATCTCAGTTAACTTCATCTACGCGTCTAACCTTGGGTGGGACTCATCAAGTGCACGTCGTGGGATTAGTCGCAGGTTGCTATCAGATTTCCGGTGTTACCTGTAATAGAACTGATCTGATAAATGCCATCCTATAAAACTTACTTTTGGTTGCTCATTTCAGTGTCCTCTAGCTCTGTTTTTCGCTTGTGCATTAGTAATTGTTATTACTTGTAAAAAAGGTGCGAACAGAATCGCCACCACCATGGTGGTTTAGCTCTTAACCTTGAGCACATTTCACCTTTGTTCACCAGCCTGGCTACCTTTCTGCAGTTTACTCTTTCTGAAAAGGCAATGCACGGGCGATCAAATGCATTAAGGCACAAGACAGTAAGAAGGGTCAGGTAGACGCTGAATCGAGGCCAGCTATCCCAGCCACCAGGACAATACAGATAAGCTACCTTCTCAAATGTGCCCCCTTTGTGCAGTGCTCACTTTCGCAGCAGGTGATCTAGCTTACCTACGGTTGTTTTGATTGGTTACTCAGCCTAGAATTAACGCATTGACGATCAGGCTTCTAGAAGATCACCCAACCAACCAACTGCGCTTGGATTCACTGTCTCGATAGACTGGTCTATAGTACCCGTATTTTCTTGATAGACGTCAACATCCTTACTTTACGATTGCAGGAGAGCTGGCTGTGATTAGTTCATGGTCCACAGAACAGGTTGTATGTTCTCTCCAAGTTTCCAGATTCAACCCATATACAGGATGGAAGTACTCTAACCTAAGATTTGTCAACGCCTCACATTCGTACGAAATCGAAAAAAAATGGAAATCGTTCATCCGTAACACCCTTCCGGTGCCTAGCTGCCATGCCACCCTAAGGTTGCACGAGGGCTGGGATACTACCAGGTTGCCCAAACCTAGACAGGGAAAGTGGACAGGCAGAGGTCGGGTTCGAGCCACGCACCTTCCGGTCAGTAAATTCGCGCTTTAACCACTTGAACCATCTCCTCCTCACTTTCGTGCGGATTGCTCAAGAACTAGAGCTGCAGGCTCGCAAAGAAGGCTGACTAGAACTGTAATCGATTGAACACCCTCGACTGTCTCATTCAACGCGACGTACGAAGGCGCATCTTATTCTCGTCTGCAGTGGTGAAAATCGCGCAGCGACTCCAATCTCTAGTAGATCATAATGTTGACGGAAACTCGGGGTCTGCGCCTACCTGATGAGCCCCAAGAAGGGCGAAACCGGTTGTGGGCTGCCGAAGAGTTTTCAGCAACCTTATGAGTAGTTTCATTCATGAAAATACACTGCGATATCTCGAATATCGTACCAACTGAAACATGAGGCGGCCAGGTGCAGCCAATTCAGTTGAGTAGAAAACATCACAAACGAGAAATTCGGCTGGGTTCCAGATGCGTCACTCGAAAAACCGAATTTTTTTAGCAAATGAGTGTATTTCGCTAATTTCTGTGCCGAGAAGAGATCGCGGGTTTCTAGAGATCAGCTCTTTTGGGGATCCTTAATGAGAATAAGACAGTTGTACAATGCTTTTAGGTTTTCTAGCACAAATTTATTTCCCTTATAAGACAACCTTAAGTTCACATCCACGCTCCAAAATTTGATTCAGGATTCAACTATGCCTATAACATCAGATATAAGTAGTACAAGGCTTCCACCAGCGTGCTGTTTCGTTTTTCCTCGCCACGGAGGTTCCAGCATGCGAGGAAACTTGTGCTCTTCCTTTTTTACTCCTCAACAATAACTCATTTGCTCACCAACTTGGTTTTAACCTGAAGACCCACCTGAATTCAGTCTGAATCTCTCGTTTACGGTATGCCCCAACTGAATGTGCTACACAGAGAGTGCCTTGGGTCTCAGCTGGTCCTGTAGTCGAGGGGGACTTCATATCGTTGCTTGAAACTCCTCAACACAGCGCCTCATCAGGCAGGCGCTGTGTTTTCAGCAACTTCGAATAGTTTCCATCGTTTTCTTGTTGTCACGTTTTGACATAGTTTTCAAGGTCGCAGTCTGTCCCAAAATGCTATCTCCAGGTGTACGGGATCCGTCTTACCTCGCATTTTTGTGTTTACACTTGTCTCCGAATGACTCATTGTGTTTTTTCGCATGTTGAATGGTTTTTGCATCGTCTCTGCAGACATCCTCATTAGGGAGCAAGTAACTCAGGCTAGGTCACTCAAGCCCCCCTCGAGGGATTTTGGAAAGATCGGGGGAGATATTGAGTCAGAGCACGAGGCGAAGGTGCGCCTTCTAGAATCAGGTTTTCTATCCAAGAAGTGCACGCCAGCTCCACCTCTCACCAAATGAATATGTTTCGCGAATTTTGCACAATTTGGATACAAGTGTAACGGTGATACTACTTATGGGGAGGCATGTGAGTAGTATGTGTTGTTCTTGAAATTTCGCCTTACGTCTCTTGAAGAGGGAAGATATCTTGCGGAATTTGTGGAGTCGCTTTGTAACATTTGCTTGGATTTGAGCAATAAATGATTGGAGTCAATGAATATCCAGGAAAGTTCAAGAAGACGCGTTCAGGAGAAGATGGATGTCCAGTTTTTGTAAATAAGATACAAATGAGAGTTTCGCTTCCCTGTCCAATAGTCTGTAACCGGTCAGTTGGCAGTTTCTAATAAGACACTCCGCAGCGAAGGCCTTCTTCCTTTCACTGAAGGAAAGGAAGCTGGGAGACTCGTGAACCCTAAGAAGGTCAAAAGCAGTCGTGGGCTGTCGAAGGGTTTGAGTAGCGTGTTCCTTCAAGTTTGACATTCAAACTGTTTTGTCTTCCCACCTTACATCGTACCAGTGCACAGGACGACTGTTTACTCTTTCATGTGCATATTAGTTGAAGTCCATCCATCAGATAATATGGGAGAAGGGGATGTTATTCAAGTATACTGGAAAAAAGTATTGTTCTGCTTGTACATTCAGAACGGCTTTGGGTTTTGAAAGAACCACTGCACCGATGTTTAATCCCACTAATTCGTCACAAAATGACCGGGACCTACCGTGGTGTGACGGTTTCCATGCCATTCCAGGGGATCGCTTGTGTCACCGGCGCGAGTTGGTTGATGGTCATCGAGACTAACAAGTTGGGTTTGGGAACACAGATGGAGTGACTCGCTCTTCAAATTGTCTGTGCGAACTAATCTAGATGGTTTATTGATAGTGGTGCCTTGCTTCACAGTGCATCCTGAACCTCTAGAATACAAGATTTTCTAAGATTTTCCACCCCTTTATACGGCTTCGAAACTCCAGAATGGGGAGCTTGGATTTGTTTATGGTTTTACCATTCTTGGGGCGAGATGGCCGAAATGGTTAGAGCTCGAATTCACTGACCGGAAGGTCCGTGGTTCGAACCCGACCTCTGCCGCATCTCGACTTCCCCTGTCTAAGCTTTGACAACCTGGCAGTATCCCAGCCCTCGTGCCTCCTTCTGGTGGCACGGCAGCTAGGTACAGAAAGGGTGCGACAGCTGCTTCAGCGGTAGTCTCTAATCCTTCGTGAATGCAATACCCCACCTAGTAATGTTACCGCAAGTAGAACTCTGGCTGCGTTTGCCTAGGCTTCTCGCTTTTTGAGACTGGCGTTGTGGCATTACGAATTCCGGAGGGTGTATTATCCAGCTGAAAAGTTTATCTCCAATTTGGTGCTATTCTGATGACTTATTTGCTCTTGATTTCGACTTTCACCGACAGATCGGAGTCACAAACTTGATCGCCTCTTCAACGAGACATACTCGTCCACCCAGGATCCTTTCACTCGTCGTGGAATCCTGCAGAGCATAGGCTTCAAGGAATTCGCGGACTATTTGGCACTTCCACCAAACTCGGGTGATCGAGATACACCTGGAGGACAGAAGCTGCTCGCGGAAGCCATCGACCAAGTCAAACTGGCCACCAGACAGTATGCTCGCAGGCAGGTATGACGAGACGCTGTTTACGCAATTACATTTGGTACTATGCCCCAAACTTGTTTCATCTACCTTAGTCAGTCTACGAGGGGTTTTATCCTTTATAAAGCGATTCCCTCCCGGTTTTCATTCATGCCTGAACTTGTCTCCACGAGGCTGTCTTAATTTTTTGCAATCATGCATTTTCCCTCCTTCACATTATATTGTTCACTACTCTTACAGTTTCATGCGCCTGATCGCACAAGTTCAAATGTCGTTACAAACTTTCCCACCTCGGATAAGTTCGTTTCAATCCAAGGTTGTCTGGAGACAGGAATCAATTGAACTAAGAGATAACTTTGGTCCGCTCGATAGTCGGTGACTGCCGTGACCTTCGCGTTTGTTCTTTGCCGTTCCTTCTGAGTTTACCACGGTCATACGGAACCTTTCGTAAGTCAGGTGAGGCGTTGAGGTTGCGTTTTGGTGAAGCAAACGGGACGAGGCAGCGCCCAATTTCAAGGCTTCCATCAGTTGAGGAAAGGATCGAGGTCGTTCAGCTATAACTACCATGCCACCAGAAGGAAGCACGAGGGCTGGGATACTGCTAGGATGCCCAAGCCTAGACAGGGGAGGTCGGGTTCGAAACACGAAACTTCCGGTCAGTATATTCGCTCTCTTATCGCGGAGGCACGTGGCCCCAGGTCATCTAAATATCCACCGAGTAGCTCCGGGGATCTGTAGAACTCACATTCACATCAATCTGGTTTGAACCCTTCCTGTATATTCGTAGTGCACTACTCATAAGGTCGCCCACGACCGGTTTCGCCCTTCTTGAGGCTCATCAGGTAGGCGCGCAGTCCCCGAGTTTCCGTCAGCCTAATGTCGTGCGATTTGGTATCAAGTGGAACATAACGTTGAAGGAAACCCGATACTGCGCCTAAGTAATGAACCCCAAGAGAGGCGAAACCGGTCGTGGGCTGTAGAAGAGTTTTCAGCAACCTTGTGAGTAGTTTCCTTTAAGGCTACGGTTTTTGTTCTGTAACCGACTTGCCTGTACGGATTTTGCCATCCAATAGCTAGTTGCGCCTTGAAGTTTAGGATATTGCCCACGTGTCTGTAGTGGAATCAATCAAAGCTGGTATCCAGACCGAGTGATCGTAAGTGTTCCCACTGAACAAACGGCACGATGATGACGTGAAATCTGTTGAATTTTTAAACAGGACTTTGTGCAGCTTGCTTCCATGAGCCTTCCGTGAGCCTCACAACAAGACCGTCTCACAACGCAGCCGCTGAATACTAGCCTTTCTCGTAAAAGTTTTTTTCGTTCCGTTTAGTTTCTGAACTCGGTTTATGCCATTTTATGTTTCCCTCGGTTACAGACCCACTTCATTTCCATCTCCACCAGGTAAAGTGGATCGTCAATCGTTTCTTGAAACGCCCACAGTTTGGAAGCATACCGGTGTATCGCCTCGACACGACGCCAACTCTGCATTCCACGAGCCCGGATTCCTGGGATCATCACATCCTGGCTCCAGCATGCCGTATTTTCTACGAACACATGGTCAAAGTTGGCAATTGGACAGACCAATTTGTATCGGATTTCGAACGTTTTCGAACACTGCTAGGCTACTGCCCTTCGTCCGACTGTCCCAAGCAGTGTGATTTCAAACCACTACTGAAGGAAGAACTGGCTTCCCCGTTGATTTGCACCGCCTGTGATAACAGGGTTTTCGTGCGACTAGCCGACTTTGAGGCTCACCGTCGGAGTCGTTCTCATCAAAAACGTGTCTCCAAGTTACGTAGACGGGAACAGATGCAATCGGTGGGGTCTTCGTGAAATCAAACCAGTTGGTGATAGGGTGTGGTATCCGGAGAGTCTTTACAGACCAGATACGTGGGCTCGCAACATTGTACAGTTATTTCACGTGTAAATGTACGCTTCATTCTGTTGGACGCATTCTGTTTTTCGAATTTGGGATTTCCGTGATAGGCTAAACCAAGTTTCTCTTCTTGGCGAGATGGACCAAGTGGTTAGAGCGCGAATTTGCTGACCGGAAGGTCCGTGGTTCGAACCCGACCTCTGAATCTCGACTTTCCCTGTCTAGGCTTGGGCAACCTGGCAGTATCCCAGCCCTCGTACTCTCTTTGAGTGGCATGGCAGTTAGGCACCGAGGAGGTGCTACAGCTGAACGCTTTCTTTCTTGAATGAACTGTATGTGGGTTCTTGGAAGCTTTGCGTTGGAGGTGCGTATCAAAATAGCCCGTAACTTGTTGGCGGACGATATAAGTACAGTGATTTCCGTAATTTGTGGAGGCCCTTCCTGTGCTGACGAAACGTGCGACCCAATCGCGGTTTGAGGGCTCTACCGGAGGTTGGCAACTACTCTCATTTACACGTGAAAAGTTTTCAGTAACCTTATGAATAGTGTGTTTTGGGTGCATGATAGAGGTGAGGTCTGATGCGCGTTTTCAGACATTGAAGTGGAAGCTAATTCCGAGTTTGATGTAGCAGAGACGTTGGAACCCGCAGTCTGTAACATCCTCTTTCAATTTGTTAGGGGTTTATTGTGACTGATTGTGTTGATACTGGACAACAGTAGAGTTATTGACAGTTGGACGAGCAAGGAAAACTTCGCTGAACCGGGAGCTGCAGAGGAAGATGATAATTGCCAGCGGGGTTGAGTGAGGTACCCCACCTTTGACCCAAGGGGATGCAGGGAACTGTCTTTGACCGGGAGCGCTGGGAGTAAGGCGTACGCTCGTAATACGAATTCTAGCCGTACAGCGACTTGCTATTCCTCGTCAGACTGCTCCAAGTAGGCTTTGCGGAACTGTGTTCCAGCTTGCGCGACCCGCAGGGTCATTGTATCAAGCGACCAATGGATCTGGTTGTATTCTTTTGTTGCTAGACTCTAGTCGTACGCTGCAAGTTTTTCCTTATCTTAGCTTGAGCTTTACTCGCAGACAGTCTGAACGGACCCGAGCTGGAATCCTAGCATGAGCGACTTTAAGACGGATGCGGACCCTCGTCGTGAAATGCGGTTAACATTCAGTAGAAAAAGGCATTCAGCTGTAGCACGCTTTCGACGCGTGGCTGCCATGCCACCCAAAGGAAGTACGAGGCCTGGGATACTGCCAGGTTGCCTAAGCCTAGACAGGGGGAGTTGAGAGGTAGTGGTCGGGTTCGAACCACGGACCTTCGCGCTCTTACCCATGAGCCATCCCGCCGCCTATCATGCGATGGTTGCTGGGTCACCAGAGGTGTGCAGTCAGAAGCGGTGGAAAGCGACGGGAATGCCAGCCCTACTTGGATCTTGAATTTTCGTTTCATTCAGACGACACATCAATCGAAAGCGACTATGGTCATAGTGGCCGATTTAACCGTAGATATGGCAGCCAACGGCAACAGACAGAGGTAGGATCTGTCATTCCTTAGGAATGAACGTACGGAGCTGTGGCTGGCAACTGTGCAAGGAGGGAGAGGGAAACGAGTATGTGAAATAGGGGAAAGGGAGGCGTCCTGTTGTATGCAGCAAACAAGGTGACGTGGTTGATAACCCCTGCGACAGCCGGTGGGGCATAAAATTGCCTGTGAGTGTGCAATCCATGGGTTGGGATACCACCAGGGCGTCCAGACCTGGACTGGAGGACAATTAGCCTGACACCGGGCAGCCGCGTTCGATGTAAGATCGTCACAGCAGCCCACATTTTAGGAGGTGCCACATGGTTCGATCCTTTTGAAGTTCAGGTGACTAGATTACTCAGATCTCTGTCCCGTCTGGTATGGTAGTCTCTACGAGTGTTACACACGCTCCCTCGTATAGCTCAATGAGTGGGGTTGGTGCGAACCGTCACACCGTTCATTCTCCTCGTTCCACCGGTCGGGTGACCATCGCCTGTACAGTTTTACGTGATTCACTGAGGACTGCAAAATGCAAGCACTTCATGTAGTGTCACGAATATCGATGTCCATTGTCCAAAAACGTTAAACTAGGGACCACAAAAAGGGGTACGAGATGGCGCGAATTTACTGACCGGAAAGTCTGTGGTTCGAACCCAACCTTCGCCTCTCGACCTCTCCTGTCTAGGCTTGAGCAACCTGGCAGTATCTCAACCCTCGTACTTCCTTCGAGTGGCATGTCAGCTAGGCAACGAAAAGGTGTTACAGTCGAATGACTAGTAACAAATTGTGTTCTGCTAAGCCGAAGTCAACCTTCGAACACCTAGGTGGCTTCATTGATTGCCTCAGTGAACTACGGGACGCATGAGTTTTCATGTCAAGAACGCTAACCAGTCGGATGATTGTAAATTGCGAGTGAATTTCCATCCTCAATCTTCGTCAGTTGGTTTTAGCTGCATCGAAGTCGGCCACACGACTGATTTCTTAGTCTGATATATTTTGGATACTACTATGTTTGAACAACCCGCTTTTTTTGTTCCAGGAGGAAAACATCCATTCTTCACAAAAATGCCCAGAAAGCTAGTGACCAAGCTAATCACGGTGGCCATTGAATCTTATCACAGGTTGGTCATTCGCCTGGAGAACAAATGGGCCCATCACCATCCGTCCAGTTTTCGGAATTACACCACTTTTAAAAGTGGTAAGTTCAATTTCGGACTTGAAATTTGATTATTTTTTTTCAAAAGGGCAATTCGAACATGTTCGCAATTTTTACCAGCAATCAGACTTGTAACACTGTATTGTTAGTAAAGTAAAGTAAAGCGTAATACAGTACGGTTTAAGCGGAGCTTATTCTGAGCTGTTGTTATCAGGGATTGTAGACACGATGTGGGTCGGGAATCGAACCACGGAGCGACCGATAACTACATTAAGAGTTCCGTCGTTCGGCGGTCGGGTATGCAAGTAGGTATTCGTTTTCTGCACAACATGCCCACTTCCGAGTGATTAAATCGATACCTACATGCAGTCGATCATCAACTGTATTGTTTTCTATAGAGGAGAATGTCGGTAGCTCGTTGGCTTGTTAGCTGAGCTGGGCACTTTGGTTGCAAACGTTTCATCACCAATCGAGGTGACATCATCCGTGCGTGGTTGTGCGTAGCGGTGGGTTAGTGGTTGTGCGTTCAGTAGTGTTACGTGTGTGTTGATATACGCACTGATGATGTCACCTCGATTGGTGATGAAACGTTTGCAACCAAAGTGCCCAGCTCAGCTAACAAGCCAACGAGCTACCGACATTCTCCTCTATAGAAAACAATACAGTTGATGATCGACTGCATGTAGGTATCGATTTAATCACTCGGAAGTGGGCATGTTGTGCAGAAAACGAATACCTACTTGCATACCCGACCGCCGAACGACGGAACTCTTAATGTAGTTATCGGTCGCTCCGTGGTTCGATTCCCGACCCACATCGTGTCTACAATCCCTGATAACAACAGCTCAGAATAAGCTCCGCTTAAACCAGCTTGTAAATACTTATGAATGACCGACTGTTCACCGGTCAAAAGTTTTTGTCCAGGCATGCAGTGAACGTGAGTGATCAGGCAGAAGGCGGTGAACCTGATCAGGTCGGGCGAAGCAGCCAACATTGTTAGACACTAATCGATGGCCAACAATTAAGCAAGTAACAATCAAATGGCCAATGAGCTACAAGTCGGTGACGTCACACGCCACAACCGATCCTCATGCCAAGCTTACTTATCGATCGATTCCCGCTAAATCGGAGGTCGCAACCCCATAGGACTCGAACCTGTGTGCCCCGTCAAGGGTTCTCAGCTATGAATGTCTGCTCAGCAGTCATCAGCTGCTGTAAGAGTATTCATTATGTATGGCTGGTTACTATTTAGCCACGAACTGTTCATCTGCAGTGAAGTTCCCGGTTTCTGTTTAATATTATACTTTGCGGATTTTTGGTAATCTTAGTTTGGAGTCATTTTTGGCAGTCATTTTGTTTGTCACGTCGAAACACTCTTTTCGAATGTACCCTTCAGTTCGCAGTTGTTACACCTGCACGAAATTTACAATGAGTAGTCATCGTTTTTTTAAATATATTTTTCGCGCGTTCGAACATGGATATCCGGAGGCGGGGCGCTCCAAATAACTGAAAATTACGTCGATTGGATGCATGTGTTGCGAGTCGGCGATGGAGCCAACAAAGTCGTGCAATGATTGGTCAGTATTCCAGCCAATCAGGACCGGGCATTTACAGCTCGACTCTTCTCGTCCAATCAACTGCGAACAATTGGGAAATTTCTCTAGAAACCCATGGATGCAGTCGCAGTTGTCTCGATAAAGACCAATATAGGAAGTGCAACACCACCCGCAAGACACAACAATCGGACACCCGGATACTTTGTCAACTTTGGTTTGTCGCCTCAATTTGACGAGTCGAATCCACGTTTTCGTCTTCTCCGCATGCCAAATTCCAAAATTTCATGTCCATTCCATTTTTACCCCCCCCCCACCTTCACCCCAGGGCTTCACTCGACCCTGTTGGATATTAACGACCTCTTACGACTGTGGACAAAGTTATCCTTTGATAATCGGTCAATCTTGCAATGCCTTCCTGTGATGACGCAGCGAGAGCTTTACGTTCTACGTCAGGTCAGTGATAAATCCTATCCACCTCCCCTCCCCACCTCGTTTCTGTGGTTAATTTCAGCTTTTAGCCTTGTTTGATTTGCTCACTTTTCCAATAAGCTCGGGATAGATGCAAACTTACAGACCGAGAGGTCCATGGTTCAGCCAGTCCAACCACAGCATCTCGACTGCTCCTGTTTAGACTTGGAGAACTTCGCAATACCCCTCCTTGTGCCCTAGTTGCAGGGGGGGGGGCGAGACGGCCGAAGTGGTTAGAGCGCGAAATTACTGATCGGAAGGTTCGTGGTTCGAATCCGCCCTCTCCCTCTCGACTTCCCCTGTCTAGGCTGGGGCAACCTGGCAGAGTCCCAGCCCTCGTGCAACCTTCGGGTAGCATGGCAGTTAGGCACCGGAAGGGTGCTACAGCTGAGCGATTTCGATTTTTTCGATTTTTTTTCGCTCTAGTTGTAACCTAATGAGATTGATTTTCACAGGGTAACAAGTACTAACAAATGTCTGTTTTACCAGGAAAATACGAAAAACAGAATAAGCCAAGAAGGTGACTTATCGTTTCAGAGTTCCCGCGTAAAAGTCTGGACGCGGGACGTGTCTTCTCGGCAGTATAGCTGCCACACGTATTCTGTATAGTTAGCCGTGAAAACTTGTGGAGCTCGGTTGACTTCCTGTACTGTGCGCGCGCGTGTGCGTGTGTGAGTTGGGCAGAGTTGTACGCCTATTTATTGTGTGTAGTGTGAAAAGAGGGTGTCCCTTCGTGTTTGATGCTTTTACTAACACTTCACCTGATCTGGTTGAAGTTCGTGAGCCTGGCGCGTCTAAGGCATGTACCGCCATCGCTGAGTCTTTGACCAATGTCTGGTATTCTTCCGCATTCGTTGGTGGTTTGTTTATTCTTCTTTTATGCTCACAAATTCTGGTGTGCGATTCCCTGGTAATCATGCACCTTCATTAGGAATTCGTACGACGTTGCCAGAAAGATCGCAGGGCTCCCTTTGGAGATGGACGAAGTCCTCGTGAGTTTTGACACTCTCAGTGTACACAAATATCCCTAAAGCAGATGCTCTGGAGGTAACTAAGATGTTACTGGCAGACACGACACTCTTGGAACGAACACTGCTCTCGCGGGATACAGATCTGGAGAGTGTGGAAGTTTTAAGACAGGGACTGCGATTCACACCACATCGGCTGATAGCCGAGGCGGTGCAAAGTACTAAGCATCACAGCGGGAATAGAATCGAGGGTGTCGAGCTAGCGAGCGCATGGAAAGCGGTCTTAGATAAGCCGAGTTGACACGTGACGGTGTGGTTGTCAATCCACTTAGGATCATTAGAAAAAACGGGGTGGAAACCCCAACCAACCAAAGGGCACAGGATCCCTCTTACACAACTTCCTTTGCACTAGCTCACCCACACAGATTGACAGAAGGTTCAAACTAAGTTCAACAGGGACCCTCAAATGAACCGAACCAGAAGTACTAGACCCTAGGCTGGACCCAAACACGTGTAGGTTTCCCCTTCGACCCAACACTTGTTCAACCACTCTAACACACTAAAATCCCTCGGCCAACACTCAACAGAGTTTTATCTTGACTTAGCTGCCTTCCGCCTTAAATCTCCGCCAACCTCGGAACCTATTCACTTGGTTTGACGAAGCTTTTGTTTAAAAAAGTGAAACGTTGAAATCTGCCGATTGTCACCAAACTTTTTGGAAAACGTTGACTACCCAATCGGTTCCAAGTATTTTTCACGTGATTGTAGTGTACATGTTTTCGGCTGAAGTTGCAAGTGAGTCACAAATTGTCACATGGTTTGAGTGTTAGTGACACATAATCTAGTGAGTGACCGCTGCACCTCCACCGTCGTGCTTTGTTCAGATGGAATGATGGTTGTCCACCGAGAAGGCATCATACCCGAATGGTTGTTTTTTATTGCGTTTGTCAAGACTCTACTGTTGAGTAGCTCCATGGACGTCTGAAATCTATTGAACTGTTTTAGAGAGCTGCACTCATTCGCATACCAATTTGGTTTTCAGGGGAGACTCAGCTGAACCTCCTTGTAAGTAATTTGTCACGTCTAGGCAGCGTATCGTACCAAGTGAAACATCAGGCGACCCGGTGCAGCGCATTCAGCTGAAAAACAGCGTCATGAACGAGAGATTTAGTTGACTCTTCCTTAGAAACCAAATTGGTGAGTGTGGTTCACTAATTTCGTGCAGTTTGGGTTCAAGTAGGACGTAAATTTTAGGGAAACCCGGGGACTACGCCCCAAGAAGGGCGACCTCGATCGTTTGCTGTCAAAGAATTTTCAGCAACCCTGTGAGTAGTGTGTTACGTCTATCGTGAACAATTTTGTTCTGCTCACTTGCGAGTAGTTACGGTATCGTTTACATTTGTCCTGACAGGTAGACAAATGATCGATACGACCAAGAATAGAGCCCTAGTTGGAAGTGTTAGACACACTGGGTACAATGTGCAAATAGGTTCTTCTCTTCTGTCTGGCGCTCGAAAGTTAACAGTGGTACTGTGCTCTTCTCGCTCAGTCCACAGCTCAACTCTCTGCGTTGCCAACACTAGGCATTTTTGGTGTGCGGACTAATCTGAACGATCAGATCAAGACATGAGCAGAGGGTATACAAGACACACCATCATGGTTTGCTTCCCCATTCGCAAGAAAAAGCCTATCACTTTCACCGGTACTCTTTTGCTCTCCGTTGTCCCATCAGGTCCCCCGAGACCTTTTGCGTTTATCCCCAGTCCTTCTATTGGCTCCGTTACCGGGTACGGTTTTTCTACTTCCTTTCTTGTAAGTCTATCAGTCTGCTACACATTGATATTGCTAGCTTTCACTTCGCCTGTTTGTTTTTTCGAATTCTTGTTTGCCAACGGGGATCTTGTTTGTGATACACGTCGTAGGGGTCCGTTCACGGGGTTTCAACTAAACGTGTGGGGCGAGATGGCTCAAGTGGTTAGAGTAAGAATTTACTGACCGGAAGGTCCGTGGTTCGAATCCGACCTCGGCCTCTCGACTTCCCCTGTCTAGGCTTGGGCAACCTGGCAGTATCTCAACCCTCGTGCTTCCTTCGGGTAGCATGGCAGCTAGGCACCGGAAGGGTGTTACAGCTGAACCAACTAAACATGTTACTTTGGACTGAACACAAGCATCAATTATGCTCTTATATCCGGCTTTGTTTTACTTCGGACCTCTCGCCTATGTCCGTACCAGAAGTTCATTACCACAATCGTTGGATGTAGGCCTCGACAAACGGTATTGATTGAAGTATGTCTACAAACACGAAGCACACAGCCGTGAAACGACTGATTGACAATCGTTAGTAAGTGGTTATGGATGTCACGTGTTCGCCATGGCTCTTTTTTTGAAAATAACGAAGCGTGGAAAACTGCAATTTAGGAAGATGAGAATACCAGCGGTTGCAAACTCTTGTGTAGGATCACCATCCAAAATAAACGGAAGAAGGGACCGCTGGCCAAGACTCGGAGGTCCCCAATCGGGATGTTGAAACCTGACCAATGAGAAACAAACGAATCGAGTGTCACGTGACGCCACACCAATGCCAGATTATGTACTTTGAGTTATTTACCACAGTTTACCCGTTCACCCGCCGTCCTTGTCCAGCATTGTTGCCGTATATATCCATTTCTCCACTCCCCTCCCTGCTTTGAAACTTGACGGTGGTTCGAATGCGCCATTCTATTTTTTTCAGCTTCGCCTACCCTTATGTCTTTCTGAATCGGGCCTTTTGGACCGAAAAACAACGAAGTGAGTACGATTCAAAACAGCTGGTTTGGCGACTCAGTGTCTCTCGCAACGAGCTGATTCGCAGTCTGCATCAAACTACTGAGAAACTGAAGAAATCCCCAGGTGTCTCCGTGGCTACTGTTCAAAGGCTTTCTGCACTTGATGAGTTGTTAGACAAGGTGAGTTCTGATGATCACATCTTAGCTGTGTTACCAGCTGCCATGCCAGTCGAAGGAGGCACAAGTACTGGACTGCAAGTTTGCTCGAGTTCAGTCACTGTCCTAACCGTATCCCATTTGATTTTGTTTGTAGCTTCGGTCTTCTAGGATGCCGCTGCATCGGGAACTGATCGCTGCATCTGCAGTTTTCGACGATCAACTGACTTTGGACAAGCTTAGTAAAGTTCATGTGGTGAGTCGCTTGTCCATCCATTTTCGCGCTTTCTGCTCTCGTGTTCAGTATGGAGAGATTAACATGCAATGGAACAACGGCCTTGACATACTCGCCGGTATTAAAAATGAGAACACGTTGCTAGCTCGTGTAGATAGTTGTTGGCTTGGTTGCTGAGTTGGGGTCAGATTGACAAAGGTCACGAAGTAGTCAAGGACAGAGGTTATTCCAACACTGACCAGAGGCCAAACCTTCAGGTCAAACCAGTGAATCGCTCAGCTGTAGCATCCTTGCTCTTTCCAACTGCCGTGCCACCCGAAGAAAGCAAGAGGGCTTGGATACTGCCAGGTTGCCCAAGCCTAGACAGGAGAAGTCGAACCGGTTCGAACCACGAACCTTCCGGTCAGTGAATTCGCGCTCGAACCACTGACCCATCTGGGCTCACAGGTCACGTGGTCAGCTACCAATCAGAGCACAGGATAACAAACCATCTGACCGAACCAACAATCGTGACCGAAAGTCAGCCCCGACTGGCAGGTCGTATTTTAAAACACGTGTACCATTACTCAAACCGACCTCTCGCTATGCCCCACTACGTTACCTAACAACGCACTGGTGTTGCCACCTCAAGTGGTGATGAAAGTGGTTAGAGCTCGAATTCGCCGACCGGAACGTCCATGGTTCGAACCCAACCTCTGCCTCTCGACTTCCCCTGTCTAGGTTTGGGCAACCTGGCAGTATCCCAACCCTCGGGCAACCTTCGGGTGGCATGGCAACTAGGCACCGTAAGGGTGCTGAACGATTCGATTTCGGTGATGAAAGTTTTGCAATCGAATGGCCGCAAACAAACCAACGATAATGAGGTGCTACGGTGATCGGATCCTTTATCACTCTGCTCGTGATTTCCCCACTTGTGATGGCTTTCGATATCAGCACCAGGATTGGAAATCGCATTAATTGTGCAGATGGCTTTATGCCGTACTGGTGTGAAGTTTTGCCCAATGTTAATCCCCTGCAACTGTTCTGCGACATGAACCTAATCACAGATGGCCTCATCCTCTTTTCTATACCTGATTACGTAAGGCTGTTTTGCGGACGGTATCAGCTGTCGCTCTCTAATTTTTCCATTGAATTTTGTTTCGTTCGTATAAATGCGTTTGTACGCTGTCAGAATGATATGGCCGGAGGTCGAAGTAACTCGTTCTCTCACATTCTTCCGATCGGCTTTGTTGGTTTGCGTTGTGTTCAATCAATCAATCAATCTGTCTACGAATCAGTAAATCAACCTATCTATCCTGCAATCAATCACTCGATAAGTCAATTAGTTAATCGTCNTCCGATCGGCTTTGTTGGTTTGCGTGGTGTTCAATCAATCAATCAATCGATCTGTCTGCGAATCAGTCAATCAACCCATCTATCCTGCAATCAATCACTCGATAAGTCGATTAGTTAATCGATCGATCAGTCAGCAGCCAATCAGTCATTCAATCGGTCAATCGATCGACAGGTCAATAAGTCAACCAGTCAATCACTTCTAAAGGCTCTGACGATTGTTCTAGATGGAGGATGTACTGAAAGTGCATTCGCTTTGATTACGGAAGACAGCTGTATAATTTTAATGGTCTTTACTGAAAATATCACCCTTTGATTACGGAAGACAGCTGTATAATTTACTGTATAATTTACTGTTCGGTTCCTTTATCGCTCTGTCTCTGTTTCCTCTTCAGTTCAATCTGTGTCGGTTGCACGGTCTGCCTGTTCGCATTCGTCTTTCCATGTTTACGCGTTGGCCTTGCACGCGAATCTACCTGGAGCCGAAGTACTTCCATTTTCGGCGGTTGCGTCTTCTCCGATTCCGGGCCTCCTTGCTGTCGTGTGAAGACCGCCTTGTTCATCGTACGATGATCCAGTATTCTGGTACTGTCGCTCCTCCTCTAGCCGAGCTACGTGATGTAAGACGTTTGATTCCACTTGGACACAACTTTGTACTTTCCTTCGGTTACCCCCTCCCCGCAGGATGTTCTTCTTCCGAACATAAGTGACCGGAAAATGCAGAAAAATTGCAGATATGTAATGATATCTACCATTATCTCAAGGTTTTTACACAGCTAGCACAAACATAAGTTTTTGTAACGAAATAGGAAAGTGAATGCTGTAGAGTCTTTAAATCCGTACTAATGGGAACCTTGTTGATCCGCATTACGTAGACAACATCGTCGAACAAACTGTCAACTTCAGAGCGCCAAGTCATGCTTCAGAGCATGCCTCTTGCTACCCAACCTAAAGCTGCCACCTTGACGTGGTGGTCGGGCTTCAGTGCTGCAATGATCCCGCGGGCTACACTGGCTGGAACTTCGTTCCACAAGGTGCAACCATGCCAGGAAGGCCAAAGGGGAGCAGCCAGACCAAGAGCAGCGAGACCCCGTACTACGAGTAATCGTGCTACGAGGCGGTCT
>NW_008751772.1:1214557-1216061 GCF_000715545.1 Opisthorchis viverrini | reverse complement strand
CTTGCCGTAACCGCCATGGGTAATTCCAGCGGTGTGCGTGTTGCTATCTACATACGACGGACGTAGCGGAGCCTGACACACAAAGTCGCCTGAGATCTGGGGGATTCAAGTGCGTATTCGAGTGCCACCTGAGTTGAGCAAACGTTCGAACCCACAGGCAGTTTGTTTGGCGAGTATGAAACTTGTTGAAGTGTTTGCGGTTCCTCAGAATTCGTATGCCACGAACTGATTAGCCCTACAGTCGTCGAGTGTCGCAACTGGGATTTCTGAAGATCAATAGCTCCATGGGCCTGATTCGACTGTGTTTCTTGAGCCATCAAATGCAGTTTTCGTACAAGACCGTATTTAAGCGACAAAATAAGCGGCCACGATCAACGTCAGACCAGGAAACAATATGGCATTCGCGCACCAGACTAACTTTTGCCAGTTTAGTGTCACTTGTGGCGTCAAAAAAAACACCAAGAATCGTGCTTATCGGGCTAATTTGTTGCCGCGCGACACGGCCTCTGCCGGCAAATCATCTGAAGTGTCCCCAAGCTTTTGACTACCGCCGTTTTAAAGATGCTGGTTCTATCAGATGACTTGGGCGTAACGGAGTGATTAGCTGTATGGTAAGCGTATCGGTCGCACCATCAACTTTGGTAGAACGGTTGTGTCCATTGATCGTCCACCGAGACCGGTATTGCTCTCTCTACCTCCTTCAGACTGACGTAACCTGCGAGATGAACAACGCTTGACTTGACAGAAGGGAGGTTACGAAAATCCTGAGTACTGTTCGCACTGTCCGCCTTCTAGGATGGGATCTACGTGACTCTGTGCTTGACTGGAGTCGCTGCAAGAACTAGCCACTAAACTCTGTTAGTAACGTTCCGAATGTCAGTTTCTTTCAGTTTTGCTGACTGCGTGTTTCATAGGTTAGCACCAGATCGCTTGTCCATCCATCTTCAAAGCTTTGGAGATTGCTAAATAAAGATTATAGCTGTACGGCAGTGGGGCATCAATGTCAACTTAACTGTTGATGTCCCTGATAACGATGAATACAAATACAGGGTGTCTCATAATACACGCAAAAAATAATACCCTATATAAAACTTTAATATTAATTTAAACGTTTATTATTTTTTATGTGGACATACAATCGTCATGGAGGTTTATTGCGAATAAATTGACATTACAAAAATGTTGAAAAAAATTGCCCCTTTTTCCTAAAACAAGTTGGAGGCGGTATGAGATGTGAGACACAGCATGTTCAACTTCTTCAGGCGTCACTCGTGCACACTCCTCTTCAATTCTTACTCTTAATTCCATCAAATTCTTCGGTTTATTTTCTTGATATACGCGAGCCTTGATCATCCCCCAAAACCAATAATCCGGAGGTGTGAGATCGGGTGATCCTGTGGGCCAAAAGTTTGGAAATCCACGAGCAGTGACTCTCTCATCAGAAAATGCTCTTGAAGGTAAGTTCTCACTTGGTTTGAGTAGTGAGGTGGAGCGCCATCTTGTT
>NW_008751772.1:1147156-1209574 GCF_000715545.1 Opisthorchis viverrini | reverse complement strand
CAAAGAAAAAGAGACGCAGGAGACACTTTGAGGAGAATCCCATCCACACACAGAGATGAGGGGAATGGAGATTATCGGTGAGGTACTCGTGAGGAGCTTCACGGGACCATATCACGCAATTGTGCTTGTTGATTATGTCATCCACAGAAAAATTTGCTTCGTCGCTCCATAAAATATTGGGAACGATTTCTTCATTGTCCAGCAGCCAGTTAGCGAACGTGACACTTGCTCCCGGTTTTCTTCCGTGAGGTTTTGTAATAAAAATAATAATACGGGTAGAGATGAAGGTGGCGTCTCATAATACGATGCACGCTGGTCCGATAAATGCCGGTCAACTGAGGCACCTGAGTTATTGACGAAGATGCCATGATGCTCTGGGAATGAAGTTGCTCGACGGCATTCTGTACAATGGGTGTTCTTTGCTCACTCAGAGACCTTCTCGCTTTGCCAGAAAAATCCAATACAGATCCAGTGGACTCAAATTTCGCAATCAAGCGTGCAATGGTCGACACGGTGAAAGGAGCCTTGATGAGACCATGTTTGGATTTGTAACCACGAAGTGCAGCGGTGGCGCTTTCACCGAGGGAATGATAAAGTTTATTTCTTTCAATGCGCGTACTGACATTCATTGTAGACAAAACAAAATGTCAACACTTGCGCACAAAACCTCCTTTATGTGACTACAATAAAACATGCACAAAACCTCCTTTATGTGACTACGAATAATAAAACATTTCGCCATCCCTTCTCTGATTGGCTACAATCACTCACCCAATCAAATTTTGCGTCTATTATGAGACACTCTGTAGATCCCCAAGTCCTGTTGAAACTGCGTTGCTTCCATGTACACCCGAGGTCATTGCGGCGTGCCTCTTCACTGCCTTTTTAACTTCTGGAAACTTCACCCTCGACTTCTTATCACTCCAGACCGACTACACCTTGTGTTGGCCAAAATTTGGCAATGGAGTTCTACTCACTCGGCGATCGATGTCTCGTTTATTGCTAGTTCATCCATATCGGCTGAATACTACTTGCTCTCTCTCTCTCTCTAGCCAAGGAAAAAGGTGAGAAGTAAATAGAAGTGGACTTTCGAGACTTGAGAGGCCTGTGACTATAGGCAATATGGTGCGATCTTCGCCCCGATCGATAGATGTCTCGTTTATTGCTCGTTCACCCATATCGGCTGAATACTACTTGCTCTCTCTCTCTCTCTAGCCAAGGAAAAAGGTGAGAAGTAAATAGAAGTGGACTTTCGAGACTTGAGAGGCCTGTGACTATAGGCAATATGGTGCGATCTTCGCCCCGATCGATAGATTTATTTTTTAGTATTAATGTCCCATTTCCCTCCAGTCTCTTTCTCAATTACGGTCGCTCCAGTTTCTCTTGGATTTTACACGCTATTTTCTGGCTGATTGCCCTTGACTGAGGCAGTGTTCCGCGATGCTTACTTTTCAGTTATGTCATTTAAGAGGCATCGAAGTCAACTCGGATAACACTGACCAAGCCTGGGACCTACTGAAACAATGGACTTATTTGAGTCTGTCTGCTTCAGGTATGTTTACTTTTCGGAGATATGTGTCCAATTTGATGCGCATCTGATCTTGTTCCGTTTTTCCGATTCCTCTGTATTTTCTGTTTGACTGAAAATCTAACGGTCAGGTCGCCTTCCTCAGTGCACAGTGAACTTGACTGCACTACACTTTCGCACGTACAATTGATGAGTAGCCTGAGGGCTCGATTTTAGGACTGTCACGAGACTGGCTGGAACAGAACACACCATTCTGTGAATGTGGAGGACACGGGGCTTGAGGGCTTCTCAATTTAGGAAATTTCTACAAGTTTCACCCAGTTACACGTGGTCAGTGAGCAGGTGACAAAATTCGCGCGTACCAGAAGCCGATTTTTAGTGTCTTGGTCGCTGAAGAAAAGTGCTTCTATGGGACTATGTAAGTGAGGCATCTTTGTGGAACATTGAGGATGATGATGCATTTCAAAAGTTGTAGATGAACCACAGCTCTAGCCACCCGTGATTCGTTTTAGGATAGGAATAATCAATTATCCAGTCTGTTTATAAATACCAACTTCCATTTTCCGAACGCCAAATTTTTCGATCAGGATCAGATGGCTGGTAGTGCGGGGTCTTGGAGAACTTTTGTGGTTTTTTTTATGCTTGAGTTTCGGCAACCACTTTTTCACTCGTGTTGTATTTTAATTGATATTCGATCATGTCCATTTGATTTCGACCTCGATTAGCGTAAATAGCTATTGCATTGTACTACTCATAAGTAGTTAAAAGTTTACGCTAAAATTCGAGGGTACAGCAAGCGGTGAAAATCGGTGTTGATTGGGGAACTACATTCATTTGCAAACAAATCTGGTTTTACCAGAGAGTTGGTAAAGTTGATTGGGATTTACTGTGAGATCCAAACGGCCGTGGAGCCTGTAATCCTGTCACGTAGTGTCGGCCTTGTTGCCGGTTTTATACCAAGGGCTTGAAATCCTCGCTCACCGTGAGTTCTTTTGGAAAAACTGCCGTACATCGCTGACACACTAAGCTATCCAGTGGTCCGTCTAGATCACGCGGTTGAAGCGGTGACTATCAACATCACCACAGCATCGTACATTCTGTCCAATCGTCCGTGCAAAGAAACGTCGGTTGCAATTCTGAACGTTAGGTGACATAGGCGTCATCTTGTCACTCATTGGATCTTTGTTTAATTCAAGTAAACTGAGTATCTAACAGCATGGCGAGCTGGCTGAAAGTAGTGAATTCGGAGATTCGTGTTCGTTTGTTTGAACCAAACTGCCAGAATACCATCTGGAATAACTGTTTTTTTTTGCTCGTTCCTCGCAAAGTTCGGTAACATCTTGTTGTCGCGGTGATCAATGTAGCATGTAGAGTATTCTTGAATATCTCACTCACTATTGTTCCATTTTCTCCCAGAGTCCAACCACTCGTTTCGCCTTCACCTGCCAATATTCTTAGCACAACAGGCGTTTATTGCGCCAACGTAGAAGTCGGGAATTTCGTAGGATGGAACCGCTATCAGTCGTGATGTCATCCTCCTTTGGGAATCTCAGGAAATCCGAGCCTTGTTGAATTACCCATGCATTGCTGTCACTTGGCTCACCCTATTTTCAACTTGCTATTGCAGTCGCGCCATCCCAGGTTGTTTCTTTATAGACGAGCGTTTTCATTCCAATCTGACTGGTTTCGTATAGCACCTGTTAACCCAACAATCGGTGTTTTTTCTAACCCGTCAAAAAGAGAGTTCATCGCTCAACTATAGTCCCCAATAAAGCGTCGTACGATTATAGATACACTTTTAACTTTTAACGTGTTCTGAATCACGGCAGATTACTTTGGATTTAGTTTGGCCTGTCTGCTAGTTTTTTTTCTTAAATAAAAGGTACGACGTGTGTTTATTGCTTGGAAAATTTATCAGTTTTTTTCAAAAGGACTTGATAAACAATCGGTAGTTTTGCTTTATTTCGCTCAACAAACAAAAGTTTCATCAGACCATGTGAACAGGTCACCAAGTTGACCCGGTTTTAAGGCAGACGAGGAACCAATCAATATGTCCTTTGCAGCTTATCGCACGAATTAATTGGTATCGATTGTACCCTAAAAGTGCAATCCAACCACGGCTTTATGACCATCAACCAGGTATCCCAGTGAGATCGATATTAGACGGAATAGGTTCCCCACCGGATGAGCTGGCCAGATTCTTGGCCGGTATTTTAAAACCGCTCACCGGGCAGTCTAGTACTTACATTAAGAATTCATATGACTTTGCCACCAAAGTAGCGGGTGTCATTGTCGAACCAGATGACATCCTTGTAAGTTTCGAAGTGAATTCGTTATATACAAACGTGCCAAAAGGGGATTCTTTAGAAATAGCCAAGCGACTGTTGTTAGCGGACACCACCCTTTCAGAATGGGTGCAACTTACGGTAGGTGAAATAGTAGAAGGTATGAATGCATACCTGAATCTCACTCACTTCCGTGGTTTGTACTCAAGAACAAGGTCCAGCAATGAGATCTCCAATATCCCCGGTTTTCGCAAATATATTTATGGAAGAATTTGAACAGAGAGCTTCAGCGGAGTTCCCATACCCAACTGAGATATTCTGGCATTACCTAGGTGACACTTTCGTCGTGATGAAACGAGACGAGGTTAGTGAGTTTTAAAATCATCTGAATGAACTGGGTGCACAGATCAAATGTGGTATGAAAATAGAGTCAACCCCAAGTACAGTGGCTTTTTTAGACTGCATGACACATAAGGTCGGGGAGGATTAAACACCACCGTGTAAGAGAAGCCAACCGGGCAGTTTTGAACTACTCGTCTGCCCATCCGAAACCAGTATTCGCCAGTATCGCCTCATTAATGTTTAGGCGTGTAAGGGCCCTGTGCACAGAAGAAGCTGATTGGCCCAAACTGAAGTAAAGAACGAACTTCGGGATAGTAGATATCCACCTAGCTAGATTAGGCGTCAATTGCAAGGGGTGTTGGGACCGGTATAACGGTGGACACTGCTGATGAGGCATGTGAGTGGTGTGTTCTACCGCAAATCCGCTTTGCGTCTCTTGGAAAGTGAGATCTACTACAGAATTTGGGGAGTCGCTTTGTAGCACTCGTTTGCATTTGAGTAACAGTCAATGAATATCCAGAAAAGTTCAGAAAGACGCGTTCAAGGAGAAGATAGACATTCAGTTTTTGTAAACAAGATGCATATGAAAGTTTTACTTCCCTGTCCAATAGTCTGTAACTGTTCAGTTGGTGTTTCCCTAATAAACAACTCCGTAGCGAAGGCCTTTTTTCTTTCCATTTGATGTTGTGCCCAGGATGAGGATGAAGAGGTAGCGCTTGAAGATGTAAACAAAGCGACAACGCCTTTGAAACGCTTTTCACACATTCATAGTTTATTATCCAAAAGGCTGTTAGAGTGCGGATGGATTTTGATCCCCCGGAAGGAACGTACAACGCGGTTGAAGATTTGTCGCTTCTTCGGTACATTAGCTAGTGTACGGAACGCACGTTCTGTCACAGTTTTTAGTGGGCAAGTTCGTTGGTAATTTTGTCCATCCAAGGTAATCCTCACCAACGGACTGAAACTGTAAAGAGGGTTGACGTAGATCGTAAGCTTGTTGGTGTGTACAGAATAGTTCTAAACGGGAGATGTATGATGCCAGATGAAGGTACAGAGAAAACTCACGAAATATAGGAAGAAAAAAGCGGCTCAGGTCTTCGTTCAGACGTAGATGTTGTGGTGCACCTTTCGGCTTACCAAACCCACGTAAGGCCGATTTCAACATAACTGAAACGGAGAACTACTGTCAGGAGGTTACGTACGGCTTGGAGCACCTGCCGATGATTGCTTGAGGCATACAATTTATGTAGCTTCACTTCCACATTCGTTTTGCTCTGATGTTAGACTTTACTTACATCAGTTACACTGCTCATCCGTCAACATTTCTTTTTTGCCTGTTGGCTTGTTCACACAGGCTTTTCACTTCAACCGTTTTACTCAAAACCGTGCCCATGCAAAAAGTTTGTTTCACGTTTTCCAAACTATTCATAGCAATCGACCGGAAGAACGAGGACTTTGTGTTTAAAACCTCTCTCTCTTGTGCCGCAACGTCGGCTGCCGTGCGCAATAGGAAATTAGGGTGTGTCGTTCTGATAACCCGTTCTGTACGCCTGCTCGTATTGATTTTATTAGCCCTATGTACTATCAAACGTTCAACTCATAGCAACGGGTGGTAAGTTGTATTTTTCGTACAACCTGTTGTGGCCTTGTATGCTAACACTTTCGGTGGCAGTGTGCCTTATATTGGTAATTTTGGTCGGTTGATTGGCTGTTGATTGAGTGGAAGTTGATCTTTTCGCCGAAGTTGGCAAATAGCCGGTAATATTTCGTTACCAAGCGAGAACTTATTGTCAGCGCGCTGTGTGGTGGGTGATTCCTCCACGCATTTGCGTGGTTTCTAGATAATCGTTCCAACCGAAACGTGATTGGCTGTTTGAAGGTTATGTGGCAGATAATTTGATTGGCCATCCCAGGATTTGTGTTGCGCTGTGATAAGATTACCTTGCATTAGTTTGGTTCGTCAAGCAGAAGTGAGGAAAGCCACCCACTCAACCGCCGAAGCTGTTCGCATGAGGGCACAACGTTTGCAAGCCGAACTCGGTAAAACGATCAACTGCCACCTGCTCAACAGCCAATCACTTTTATGTCAGCCGGTCACTAGCCGCAGTGGTCAAAATAAAGTCGATAACTTATCCGAACTGATAGGCAGGCCCATATCGACCGAACGGTGTTAAAATAAACTCCATTCAATCCAGAATCGTTCGTGCTCCCAGACGTCAACACCTTTAGGCTGTGCTGCTTCTGAATTCAAGGTCACAATCCTCATTCAGTCAATCTTGCTCGTGGAATTGTGACATTTTAAATAGCCGTTCCTCCGACCAGCTATGGCACAATAACATGCAACTTTTGAAACTCCGTGGGAAGATTAATAAAGTTCCTTGGTTTCAAGGTTAACTGAGATGCGGCTGTTTCACTGCTGGAAGCCGCGCAAAATATGGAGAAAAAGAACGTCTCTAACTCTTTATGAGGCAGTCGTCAATAAAACAATTCAAACTGTTATCGATCGCGAAGGATACTGCAATCTGACTGAAAAACACAGTCGTATCCAGAACTCTCTAGGACTTCCACATTCGGGTTGGTGTGTAAGGTATTCCTGTCCTCCGAATTAGTTTGAATGTAACGTTATTAGCTCGACCCAGTGGCCCACTGTCGAAGCCAGTTTGTCACAGGGACCGACTGACCGCTAGTCACTGTCTCCCCCATTTAATCACGTTTTCAGCTGATCATACACAGGGTTTCATAACTTGTGAGCTGCTAACCGAGTGGGCCAACGACAGACGGCATATTTTGATCGCTCTCCACGCTCTTGTCATAGTTCCTGTGCTAATTTAAATGGCTTCTCCACAATACAACGAGTTCTCCAGGTTGACATTAAGATCCTTTCTCCTTTTACTCTCCGTACCGTGAGTTGTTAATACGAAACCAAATCGAGTGCAGGGATGATACTTTCAATGGTAGAAACGCCGATTGCGCTGCCGTTATGCATGCTCCATTGGTTGACTCTCTTCAGGTAAAACAAACCACTGGGATGAGATTCAGATAACTTTTTTCTCAGTGTCGTACACGTAGAACTCATGATAGTTTTTGAACAAATCTTTCTGCAAAACGACATCAGTATTGCAAATAGTCCGTGGCAAACTCACTTCGACACCACCTACCAATCTCCTTGTTCTGTTTTCGAACATCCGTATAAAGTGTCACTTACACTCTCCCCATCGAACATCACTGAGCTAGTCCTCACAAAATGTGCCGTGTTTTGTTCAGTTTGTCTGCTGTCTTTGGACATATCAGCCACAAACCGAAATGCACATCTTTATGATATGACCACTGGTTCAATATTTTCAACGTCCAGTCCGAGAATGCTGGATATGCCTTTCCTTCCATATGACAAATCAAAATCCTCACCCAAAGCGTCAGAGGAGTTCAACAATCTGGGGGTGTGTTCAATTCAATGTTGGGGGCACTGTGTCCTGCTCAAATGCGAGTTAATCACATTAGAAATAACCTTTCTCGTAGCCGAAAGGTATAGAAATCGGCTAATAACCGGCAACTGTTACTACATGGGTTTCCGTGTTATTTTAAGGGGAAAAACCCTCGAGAAAGGGCGATCGATCTCTCTTGTTGCGTTTCCGACATACCATTGATTATTAAACAGTCTGTGGTCTCCCCAGGGAAGGAGTCTGGAACCAATACAGTAAGCAGAACACAGGAAGGAGCCTTTGAAATATTTGTATCTCCAAAAAAGCATCTCAAGGAGAATGTATTTGTCCGAATACCAAACGAGGGTATCCTTCGGAAGTAAGAGGCCATTTCAAAATAAAATAACGGATTCGCAACCACTTCGAGGACAGAAAAGCCAATTGCGCTGCTGTCACACATCGTCCACCGTCTCATCATATAAACTAAAAACCTCTGATAAAGTTTAAATGCCACAAGTCATTCACATGGGGTTGGGGGAACCAATGTTCATTCTTCACAGGTCAAACTGCCTCAACACGAAGCGGATCGATCGTAATTTGGCGCCTTCAGGCGGCTATCCCAATCCGACCAGAACAGAAAATCACGTGCTCACCGGATCGATCGCTTGGTGATCTCTACTCACAGCTGCAACGAATTTGCGTGCATACTTGCGTACTCGTTGTAGCCGTATTGGACGAGAAGGAGACACCAACCACATGCTCGATGTTGACCGCATAGCCTGATCAGGGTGCTTAGCTGTTTTACCATGCACCAGATGCCGCCCGGGTACCCTCAACGTATTACTGGGTAACCACACTACAAACTACTCCAGATTCCGGTTTGAGGATCCGAAAAAATGCCGGGACGTTTAGTCGGGCCTATCTGTGTGATCCTGAGGAACATAAGTACATATCCAAATAATTTTTCATAGGTGTGACACGACTGTTTTAAAACAAGATGATCAAAGTTAAGTTGAGGAAAGACGTACCTGAATCCACGTGATTGCGCGCCTGCGAAACGTCAGTGTCAGGGGCTGTGCAGGATTTGTTTGTGTATTAATTCTTTGTCACAAATGACGCGTGCTTTTGACGTTATTACTTAAAATCAGGTCGAAAATCATTTACCGAAACCGGAAGGAGGCAAAAGTACAATCAAAGGGGGGACGGTCAAGGTCAGTCCGGGGGGAGGGGGTTGTACAAGCGGCTATTCTTTCCCGTCCGGGGCTCGTGGTGGTTCGACCATGGTACCTGCAACAGGAAGAGAGGGAGGGGAGAGACACATAAGCTCATGTGATAGACGTGCATACAGATACAGTCGAGTTTCAACTGCGTTACAGTCCTACCTGACAAATATGCCGCGCCTTTGAAGCACAGTGCGTTTATCTGTGGGACCTTTGCGGGTGGAATAGAACGTTTTACGCTCAGATGTTGTATTTTGTTGCATACCTGCGTAGGCCAAAAATTAACCAAATCTTCATCTTATTTTGCGATTTGTTTTAGTTAATCTCTGTCGTAAATTTGGCGCGCATTCGATTTTGAACCTGGCATGCAATGGCTTCAAGTATGCTTGTTGAGAAATTGCGGGCTGTCGTTTTTATCCTTCACGGCGTTTGAGAAAGCACTAGATGAATACATGTAGGACAGCTACGTGGTATTTGTGGGGTCACCTAGTAATCGAAACAACAACATTGTTTTCCGTCATAAACAGGTGCACTACAAATGTGGCAGGCAGCCTGCAAACCAAATGGAAAGTCGAGGACTCCAAGAAGTTAGTAAGCTTAGCGTGTTTCCCAATAAAAACAATATGCCATGCACCGACTGTCCAGTGCGTTTTTTGGCTAAGGAGGCAGGGGAATCATCTCCGCGAGGTTAACTCTGAATGGCAAATATCGAGGCCTATGAACAAATGCTTCGGTATTCGACCGGTCAAATAGAAATTATTTACAGGGGTGGCAACTCTGCATATTTTGCATCCGCAAGAGTCATGAAGCTCTTTGGATGTTCATCGAAAGGTTTCAGCTGTCTCAAGTTTTGTCTGTCTCAAAGTTTTGTCCATTTCACGTTCTTTACGTTTTTCCGCAATTCGCGATATCTTATTACGTCAGGCCACTCATTCACAGCCGGTTGCGATTGATGACCTTGAAGATTCGCCCACTTAAACAAATCACCCATGCAGATAATTTACGGAATAATTCATTATGCATAGACATACGACATACATACACACCCTGAAATCATCGAAGCTTTCGAGAAATCAATTCCATTGTGGGAATACTGAGTAGTGACAGACTTTTTGCCGTATGACCAATATATGATGCCCCACATGCGTATGCGAACGAGCGCAGTCTGGAAAATAGATTTAGGCAGACTTCTTTAGCATTCTGGTAATTGAGTCTAGTAGTCAATCTCTGTGTGTGAGAAACTGATACAGACAGGTTTTCCCCAGCTCTTGTACTGCCTGCATGTTCTTCGCAAACATATTCTGGAAATTTTTAGTTCCAACCGTAGACGTTTGGGAGCTACATGGTTTTATCGATTCGTCAGTCAAGTAGTCGAGTATCGTCCAAACAACGTTCAAGTTGTATGTATATGTAGTCAGGGTTTGTATTGTGTAGTCTTTTGTCCATGTTCAATGAAAACGAATGTCAAATGAAAAGGAGTCTAGCCAAACACGCGCAGGTGTAATTATCCATCCTGGAAGAAGATGTTTGGGGGAAATGATAATTTAGGCGCATTCTTCGAGATAAAACGTTCTAGACTAGAAACTTTCTTTTTTTAATTCGTGCATCGTGAAGATGCACGTTAGTCTAGATGTTGCTGTCGGTGGTGAAAAATGCAGTGCGTAGACCCGTGGTTTGCAGGGGGACCCGAATTGGAGCAACATTGTCGGAATTAGGCTAGCCAACTTCTTCCACGGTGTATGAACCAACCGTTGGGCTAGGTTTCCCGGTGATATTTGCAATCGAAGCGCCGCTGTTCCTTAAAACTCTATGGTTTTAGTAGGATGTCCGTATAATCCCGTTGCGGAAGGGATCCTTGACTTGTCAGTATAAGAACGAGTGCCTTGACATGCGTATTTTCTATCGGTCAATACGAGCCATTAAGCACGGACGAAAAACTTCAATCGCACAGTTTTCGAAAATTCAACATCCTCATGCGTCCTGTTTGACACTGCCGGACACCGTTTGAACATTGAACACTAATGAAAAACTCTGCAAAGTGGTTCAATAATTCCCATGAAAAACCTCTATCGAAAACAGGTACTAATCACATGTCTATCAGTAGTCTGCACAGTTACACCAGTTGTCAAAACACTTCCTTGTCAGCTAGCTGCATTTGTCGGAGATCACAATACCGTCGAATTGTCTTAAAAAATCAACACTGCGAAGCCATAAAACCAAAAACTTTAAATCCTGGGTATTTTAGCCTCATCTGGTGTGGTCATCCCATCGGAAGTAGCCTGCTCACATGGGAGCTGATCGTCCATTACCGCGAATACGTAGTCCACCGAATCGAGGCATAACCTAAAGACACTGGAAAAAGTGTGGTTCCTGTGATGGAATCGTTCTACCTGCAAGAAGGGAAAAACAACGGGGATTTGAGATAGCCTCGATAATTAATTTAAAAAAAATAATTCAGCTGTAGCTGAACTAGGCAACTTTCGGTGTCCGGTTGCCATGCCACACGAAGGAAGCACGAGGACTGGGATACTGCCAGGTTGCCCAAGCCTAGACAGGGGAAGCCGGGATGTGGCAGAGGTCGGGTTCGAACCAGGAACCTTCTGGTCAGTAAATTTGCGCTCTAACCACTTGGTCCATGTCGCCCCAGATAGCCTCACAAATCCGCTTATGTGATATTACTACCTAAACCGATGAGCTTTTTCGATTAAAGAGAACAGAGGCATCAATACTTCGATCAACTTGGATTCGATGGTGCTAGCTGATAACATGCGGGAACGAATGGAAGATCAATTTGAAAATGTGTAATTGCTGCATATTTACTTACGTCATATCGCATTAGAACATGTGTCGCTTCACGCGGTAACGTGTCAAACTGTGTCTCGAAGAAACTTCCTTCTTGGAGCTCATCAGGTGGGCGCGGTCACCAAGTTTCCTTCAATCTCGTGTCCTACTGGAAACCAAAATTGTGTCGTAAAAAAAACTGTAAAAGAAAGAGCAAATATGGACGGGGATGGGACTTAGTGCTACCTTACCAAAATCACTCCGAGGTGCCTACACCTCCAGACATTCACTCAGGCAACCTGGACAGAAACTGACAACAAGAACGCCACTGACATCGGTTGGCAGCCATATCTTGTAGTGTCTCCAACCAGGCACAGTGAGGATCACGCGGTCCCCATCCTGGAAGGCGAGTAGCACCGACAGCACCCAAGCGTTTCGTGATCTCCTTCATACTCCTCTGCCAAGTCAAGGGTTTGCCACCTCTCTGTTTATGCCCCTCTGAATTGGGCATGAAAAACAGCACTCTCTTCGGCAAACGATGGTTTGGCATACGCAACACATGTCCCAACCAACGCAGATTCTGGTGCTGGGCACATTCTTCAACGTTACACAACCGAAAACGTGCTTTTTAATTGCCTGGTTATTGATATGCCGACACTAACCCACACGAGCTAGGGTTCTGAGAAAACGACTGTCGAACAACTGAAGACGTCTCAGTTCCGCTTCTCGAATAGGCCAAGTCTCACAGCCATGCAACAAAACAGCCCGTACTGTAGCTTGATACACTCGTCCCTTCAGATTCATGGATACACTACCCCGACGCCATAGGTGTCTCAAATTAGCAACGCGATCCGAACCTTGAAGATTCGTGCATTGACTTCATCCATCACACTACAGTTGGAACTAAGACAACTTCCAAGATATGTAAAACGCTCCACAAGTTCGACTGCTTCCCCGTGAATTGTAAGTGGCGTGTTCAGTGACTGCACGTCCACGAGGATGACCTTACAGTTTGTAGGTGCAAAGTGCACACCAAGGGACGGAATGAATTTGGTCAGTTCATCCAAGACTACACGCGCCTTCTGCTCCTCCTCAAGGACAAGAACGATGTCGTCTGCATACTCCAGATCGACAAGGTTTTCTTCACAGGCAATTTGAACATCAGCGTTTTGGGGACCCTCCAGCGTTCTCATTATTTGATCGATCACGAAGTTAAAATCGAACGGGGAGAGTGGGCATGCCTAACGGACACTGCTTTGTGTACGGAAGCTTTTGGAGAGCTTTCCGTACACTTCCGGAAGTCTGAGAATACAAAGAACGTATTATGTATACAAACTTCCGGGGCATTCCTTGGTGGGTGAGCGTCTCAAGAAGAACAGACCGATCAACCGAGTCGAATGCGCCTCAGTGTTTGTGAAGGGAAACTGTTCAGTCCTCATGGCACCAGTCGGAAAAAGTGAGTTCATGCAAGGTTTCAGTGAAGAGCAAATTCACTGCTTGACCCTTGCAACAACATCTGTTTGTTTTCAATTTTTGCGATGTCCTTCAACCGGGCGCGGAATGCCCGATTCTACCCTACCTCCGGGTTCAATTGGACCAAAATTCAAGAAACTTGCATTTGACTTCTCTTTAGAAAGCACTAGCTGCTTGCGTGTACACGAAGCACAAATTTCTCCAAGAGACACTTGAAGACGTTATCTGGCGGCACTATCAAAGGACGTAAGGAAAGCGATCCGCGCGGATTGCGGTAACCCGGCGTCATGCATTGAAACAAGCTTGCTGAGAGGTGAATATTGCATTCCCCAATCGCTTCCGAAGGCTTTCCTTTTCAGAAAGAAATAGACGAGTAAACATGGCTGTTGAACGTTTGGGGCACACACAATTGCGGATAACCGAGGACTGACGAATCTAGGGAAGGTGAATCAACTGCGCTGCTTACCAAATTTTCAGCTGCTTCTCTTACCTGGTTCGTATCCCCGTCTGCTTTCATTCTAGCCTGACCGAAAAGTCATCAACATCCGGTCACTTTGCTTCAGTGGTCTGCCTAAAAACGAGGTAATCGATTTCTGCACACTGAATTATCATTGTATACAAAAACGAATAACCTGCGTTGCTGGACGAGCGGAGATATGCGATGCATGGAAAAGTTCATCACAAGCTTTCGAAAAAGTTTGGTGACAATCGGTAGATTTATTGCTGAGCAACGTTTCGCTTTTTTGAACAAAAGCTTCGTCAGGCCACGTGACTAGGTTCCGAGGTTGGTCGAGATTTAAGGCGGAAGGAGAACCGATCAGCAAAGTCAACCTCTATCTCTGTTGGGTGTCGGCCGAGGGAATGGGTCGGTGGGGGTCCAGCCTAGGGTCTAGTTCTTCTGGTTCGGTTCATTTGAGGGTCCCTGTTGAACTTCGTTTGAACCTTCTGTCAGTCTGTGTGGGTGAGCTAGTGCAAAGGAAGTTGTGTAAGAGGGATCCTGTGACCTTTGGTTGGTTGGGGTTTCCACCCCCAGTTTTTTCTAATGATCCTAAGTGGATTGACAATCACACCGTCACGTGTCAACTCGGCTTATCTAAGACCGCTTTCCATAAGCTCGCTAGCTCGACACCCTCGATTCCATTCACGCTGTGATGCTTAGTAATTTCCACCGCCTCGGCTATCAGCCACTGTGGTGTGAATCGCAGTCCCTGTCTTATAACTTCCACATTCTCCAGATCTATTCTATGTCCCCTGTCTAAGGCATGTACCGCCATCGCTGAGTCTTTGACCAGCGTTTCTTGGTGGTCTGTTAATCCTTCTTTTATGCTCACCAATTCTGGTGTGCAATCCCCTGACAGTTTGTCCTTCGCAAACCCTAACCCTAGTTGATTTTATACACACAGTCCCTAGTCCTTTTAACTGGCAGGGGGTCTTCCAAGCTGTTCCATGACTAAATGGCTCACCTGAATTGTCCCGAAACCAGTGTGCAATGGGTGCACCAGAAACGTTTCAGGGTCACCGAGAGGGATTGATAGAAAAAAAGTCAAGCTGTTAAGCCCGTACAAGCCCTAGTAACCCTTTCACACAGAGGAAGCACGAGGGATGCGATCCTGGTAGTTTGACTTTGCCTAGAAAACAGTAGTTGACATGCGGAGACTGGGTTCGAACTGTGGACCTTCTGATCAGAAACTTCGTGCCCTAACCACTGAACTATGTCGAACTGTGGAAGTGAACTTGACACGAAGTGGATTGACCTTTGCGGGATCAAAGTGGAAACGACCTTGGGTAGTTGCACTTTCCGCAGCATCTGGAAGAGTTACCCAATGTATTTTGAAAAATACGGGTGACAGTGAAGTTCTGAAGGCAGTATGTTCAACTTCCTGAGCGAAGATTTCCGTCAGTCCTTAAGGTGAAACTGGCTGACATCTTCCGCGTACTAAAAAGTACATTTCTGACCATGTCAAGTACGTTGTTGACTCATTATGCTTTAGTCAGCTTCACATCTGCTAACTATGCATATTCGGGGACCCCAGAAGATGACGTGTAATAATCAGGGCGAGTTTTCTTCAACTGGCCGTTCTGACAAATCATTGCGTTCTACGAACAAGTTACAGCAAAACTTCTACAAAGGTGAAAAAATAAGCGAAGGGTCGAATGTGTAAGAAGAGTCTGGCCAGTTTTGAAAACAATCTGGATTTGTGAATGCACTGTGACCCGGCCCTTGAATGCAACGGTCAGATTCGCATATGCGATTTTCGACCGCGTCAAAACCAAGTGACTGAAACCAAGAGACTCAACTGAATCTCTCGTTTATGATATTCTACAATTGAATATGCTGCATACAGGCCGCCTCATGTTTCACTTGGCACGATATTCGAGATATCGCCCCAAGAAGGGTGAAACCGGTCGTGGGCTATCGAAGAGTTTTCAGCAGCTTTGTGAGTAGTTTCCTTTATGAAAATTATACCGCGATATCTCGAATATCGTACCATCTGAAACATAAGGCGGCCTGTGTGCAGCACATTCAGTTGTGTAATATCATAAACTAGAGATTCAGTTGAATCTCTAGTGAAAACCACATTGATTTGCAAATGAGTGTATTTCTCAAAAACAATCCGATTTGGGTTCAAGTGGAACATAAGGTTGACGGAAACTCGGGAACTGTCGAACGAAGAGTTTTCAGCAACCTTGTGAGTAGTTTCATTTATGAAAATATGGGGAGTTGTTTGCATATTCTGTCAAATGGATTCTTTGTTGCACGACCAGCATACGACACTCGGAACGAATGTGCGAAAGAGTGCACATAACAGCTAGTGATAGCAGGTTGTCTTTTTTAAATCCGACCAACGGAAATCTGAGTCAGACATAGTTGTGGACACCTGACCGTTCTTTGTTCTTCAGGAAATCGTTCCGGATCGTTTCCAGATAAACCACGCCACTAATGTAAAAAGTGCAAGTGCAAAACCTTAAGCCCCGCCCCCCTAGTAACCAGCTCCAATCTAATGTACGCAAACAAACTTGAACCATTTTTGATGAAAACGATTCCTTGTCTGCATCTAGGCTCATTTGATGCAAAAATTTTCTCCATCTGGACGTAAAACCTGAAATGAACTTTCTGACGCTTTCAACTCTCGCTCACGACAAGCAGACGAAAATATGTGTTTTGTAAAGCCGCGGAGTGATACTTGAGCAACGTTTGTGGCCACCAAATGACACTTTCAACTGTTTCTGATAGGTGGAGGTGTAATGCCCGACAGTGTCGGCAAGAGATCGGTCTTCGAAAGGGAACTTGGCTGGATCGGTCTAGGATGGAGTTGAGGATAGTAATTCTATTCATTTATTGCTGGTCCAAAAGTTTGGGAAAAATCAAATTCTGCTCAAAAAAATTATCTACCAGCCACACGACCCCTGTTGACTGGAAGAAAGTTCTTCGCGACGTTTGCGTCTGGCAGCTTTTGCAGACTCCAACAGTTATCGGCGGCCCAGGTCTGCACGTCGAGATCGATGAAACGCTAATATCTCGCCGTAAAAACCACGCAGGACGAGTCCCTTTCCAGCAGTGAATTTTCGAAGGGATCTGGCGGGAAACTAAAGAGGTGCTCATGTATGCATTGCCAGGTCGAACTGCGGCCACTTTGGTGGACACAATCCAGGCCTGCATCGCTCCCGGCTCAATTGTCCTCTCCGATATGTAGGCATCATGCCAAGGTATTGAAACGATGACTGACATGAATTATACTCATGAAACGGTTAATTATACCGAAAACTTTGTGGATCCAACGACTGGCAGCCACACACAAAAGCTCTTTTTCTAATCTTTCTTGGGTAACGGGGCTTTCCAGCGACAATTTCCTTCCGATTCGAGAGAAGTTGTTCCCTGTGTATTATGGTGATCCCTTCCCAGAAAGTGATCCTTCAGGGGGGAAGAACAGAACGCTAACTAAGAGAAATCTGAATTTTCACAATTTGTGTTGTGCACAACGGCTTTGTCCGAAAGACTGGCCAATGGTACAGTAATCCTGTGGTAACCCCTATCCAGTACGATCATCGCTGTATTAGCCCATTCTCTTGTACAACCAGGATCTCACGTCTCTTTGATTGTTTTTTTACTTGCTTGTATGATTTATTGAATTTTGATTGTCAGAAGTTGATTAAATGAATGTGAACGGAGAAATGAACCTGCCTACGGAACACGTAGGCATGCGCGCACACACAGGCAGGAAAAACCGCGATGACTGGTGCGTACTTCTCACTACCTCTCACGATCAGCACCTCCGTTACGTCTTCCACATGTTGTGTTTGGGATTTTCTCATGCTTTACCCTGCCGTTTAATCACTGAGTGATACTCATCCGTCAAATTTGTCGCTGACCCTATGATCGATACTCACAACCAGACCATAATATCGAGTCCAAAAGATGGGCAACAGGTCCTCAGTTGCCGAAATAACAGAGTGAAATCATCATGAATGATATTCACCAACTGGGACCAAATCCCGACATTCGTAGCTCACAGAAAGTGTTATAGAACATGGGAAGGAATATTACGGGGACAAAACGGAAAGTGACGAGAATGTTTCAGTTGTTAAAACATTCGAGATATCGTGATACATGTATATGCATAATGTGCTACTCATAAGGTTGCTGAAAATTCTTCGTCATCCTCCGCCCGTTTGTGTCCTTCTTTGGGCGCATCAGGTAGGCGCAATTCGCTAGATTCCGTCAACTCTACGTTCTACTTGAAACCAAAATGTATGAAATTAGCGATTCGGGTTTTATGCCTGATACGGAAGGCTTCGCTGACAAGTTATCTTAATCTTTTCCAACTAGAAAGTACAGTATTCTGGAGGCCAATTATGTGGGAAAACCATTTCGAACAGGGACCTTGCATAGCCGTCAGATCATCCTTTTTTTAAAAAATTAGGAAAAAACGTTTCGATTGATGTCACATTCATTTTTTGTAAACCAGGGGTTGCCTGATCACCTATGGACAACAGAAAGTTTGCTTGTTTGGTTGACTGATGGATAAGTAATCCTTTTGGCAACGCGTTCTTCCATCGTCCATTTTTGAAGAGTGATGTGGAAGAAACACGTTGAAAATGGAACACCTTCCATTTGATGACGTATCACTAATAGTTATTCTGTCAGGTGAACTGACCTCCAAGGTGTGCAAGATTGGTTGGCATAGAAACAAAGGCCCATCCACTGTAGAAAAATTCGCACTTCAGGTACCGGTTGCCCGTCATACAGGGTTAAAAGTGGTAGTCTTGATAAGGAATGATATGTACCAAGCAAAAATTGCCCCAGGTGCATAGAGAGTACAAAATGCCGGGAAAACACAGTTCACCTCAGGAAGCTCCAGTCCAACATCAGCCTTGACGGGCTAAGGAAAGCAGATAACTTTGTGTGAAGTGATCACCTGTTCATGAACCCGAAAATAGGATTCCTAATCAGTGACAGTTGTGACTGAGATGATAGCAGAGGAACAATCGCCAACACCGTACAATTTTCTCGCTCATCGCCTTTTTTCCTCCCGGGCCTATTCGAGACTCTGCTTGATGCTTTAAACGCCTCGGACACCCCTGGAAACGAAGTCGTTTCTCAAGTTCCCCTGAAATCCGATTATGGTGAGTAACTCAATCGACCATACTTTCCGGTTGAACAGAGTTCTGGTAACATAAGAACACCTGGTCAACATTATGTGGCCACATATTTCTGGTAGGCTGTACTGACGTTGGATACCGCGGCTGAATCGCCGTGGACACACAAGACGCCACCTTCATGTTACTGTGCAGAATATCGCACCAGGCAGCCAACATTTGTTCCTTTGAGGCCACGCACGTAACTTGGAAGGTTGAGGTGGAAAGTATGTTGGGCGGAATTCCGCACGGAACCCTCTTTACCGTTCACAGTCAGGTGCTGCTACGGCCGAGAAGTCCATCCCACGCAAGATTGGCCAGACGTTCGGGACGCTCGCCGGTTCGGCTTAAAGCCGAGACCTGATTGGTCGAATGTCTAGACCCAACAGCCAATCATGATCCAGTGTTGGTCGAATGCCGGTTGCCAATGGCGCATCCAGAAATGCGTCAGAATTTCCAGAAAGTTATTGCCGCTTACTATATATGTATATACATATATATATATATATATATGAAGCGCTGTACAAGTGTTCCTGACTTCGTTTTGGGCGTTAATATACCTTGTGCACCTTTAGTGGTTGTTTTGACGTGAACGCTAGCTTGGGACGCTCAGACAGAGAACTAAGCGGAGGAAAATAACGTTACTACAGAGTAGTACTCTACACTGCATGTACAGTCACGATCAGGGGGTCTGATATATTTCAGGGGATTGTAGCGGGTTTTTCAGAGATACGGTGAACGTGTCCTCCTCGGTATTAGACAGTACTTTGTGATCGCCGTTCTTTGATGCGGCTTCAATAGAGCATGCGTCACCTCACCGAACTGTTTCAACAGCTACTGTTGACCGTTGTGAACTTCTCTCTCCCTGAAAGTAAGGGGACTCCTAAATGTATCAAGGTGTGTGTTGATGAGTTGCTCGGAAAAACGAAAAATTTCGATTAAAACCCTGGACACCCGATGCGTTCTGTCCCAGAAGTCAGAATTGCCTTTGTATTTCGAAGCGTTTGTGACCCCACTGGTCCTTTTCAGCTTAACCTCAGCAGCTTTGGACCTCTTCCTAGGGCAAACGTGTGTTTCAACACACACAACCCGATCATAATCAAAAAAGGCCTCCTGGAACTGGCATCCCAGCTCGGTAATCTGGGAACCTCATCCATCACCGTGATGAAGTTGATTTCGCTGCCTCACTTCTCTGTGGGGTAAACCTCCTTATGAGAGAAGACTAGTACAACTTTCTCACAAAACGGAGTGGTGTACCGACTTAGAACTGACAGTCTCCTACACGCCTCGAAGGATCTGACAACCTTGTCTTGTGAAACCTGACACAAAGCTCTTGGAATATCAACAAACACCTGAATAAGGTTAGAAGCAGTTGCTGAAGTGTGTGACACCAATAACAGCTTCTAAAAAGCCGTCTCGACTTACACATGCAAACCGTGTTTTTTATTGTTGATCAGAAGCATTCATGGCGGTCATCTCCGTCTGGAGTTGCTGTACTCTTAGCCCATCCAGCCTGGCACCTACTCGGAACTAGCTCGGAGCTGACCAGGACTCTTATAGTTCTCAGATTTTTCAGCTTTTTTTGCCACGTCTTCAAAATGACTGACGAGCAAATGCTTATCACAATCATAAGAAAACGTGGCGTTATAAGAACGCAGCCAATCTGTGTGAGGAATCCAACCACAGTTCGGATCGTTTGAGCCTCCTTGTTGGCTTCGTGTACAGGACAGTTTACCCCTCAGGTGTCATCTATCCAAGTTAAATTAATCCAGGATTTTAGTTAGATTATACATTTTCATGGATCTCAGAGGATCCAAAATTCACCGAAGTTTGCAGAAGAGTTTTGTGCACTATTTACCCGCTCCATGCCCAGTCCACTGAACAGGGGGCCCATTAGCCACACAATGCTCTCAGCTGCAAAATCTCTACGTGTGGAGTAAAACATCTTTTGCTACAAAATGTTGCATTTTTTTGAGTATATGCTCAAACCAAAAACCATTCCAATCTGAANAGTCCACTGAACAGGGGGCCCATTAGCCATGCAATGCTCTCAGCTGCAAAATCTCTACGTGTGGAGTAACACCTTTTGCGACAAAATGTTGCATTTTGTTGAGTATATGCTCAAACCAAAAACCATTCCAATCTGAAGCTCACCAAATCTCACTGTCCACTGAAGCAATCATACTTCTGGTGGAAAAGCCTGGTGGAATAATTTCCAAGCATCGCCGAGAACCCGGGATGCCTAAATGGGGTTCAAAAGTTTGGACTGGTACCCTGAACTCATTTGCGCGATTGCTTTATTCCATCAGGGGCACGTCATAGCTGTCGAACATTCAATTCCATTTTGCGAATATACTGAGCTCCACTGAACGGAGCAGTGGTCGACAAGTGTAACCAGTCAAGTCCGTGTGACCTTGAAAGCCTGACCACGTGGTGGGCATCTGTGTGCTGTCAATGACTCGTTTTTTTACGACACTGCAGGCTGAACGATAACAAGATCGGCAAACAGATGGGATCTAAACCAATGGAATTAAGAGTAGTATCGATTTAGAGAAGGCAAACAAACCCTTTAAAGTATACTTGTACTTACCGTTTATTTTGTCACACGGACATTGGGCAAGTAATTTTTGCAACTTCCGGATAAACGTTTTTTCCTCCGGAGATAATCCCCTTTCTGATTGGTCAGTCAGAAACGAACGAGGACTATTCACGTCCCACCTACATCACACTCACTTGGTTTGTTTTAATTCCCAACACCACATTCTTGCGGAAGCGTATTGTTTGAAAGGTATGTCCGTTTTGTAACACACTCATGTGAGCACACGGGAGCACTGTGAACGGAAGTGACAGGGGAGAGGAAAGCTTCGCCCCGAGACTCATTTGCATGGGGTGCGAAAAACAGAAACCTGGTTGATTAGCCCATATTCACCTTCATAGATTGATGAATGCAGCTAAGGTTATTGGGAAGGCGTTTAAACCGTTTTGTGAATAGCCAAGGATGAATAACACTCAAAGAGTGGGGAAATCCACGTGATGCACGTGATGCAAGTGACTAGAATTCTGTCACTTTTAATTGGCGGTAAGAATAAAATGGCTGTATATTTGTTTATGCACAGTTCTTCTTTGTGGAGGCACAAACACGTACGTAGCACTAAGTGAAACGGACCATTTTAACATATAGAGTGGAGTGTTAGCCGTTGGCTTGTTCGCTGGGCTGGGCAATTTGTTTGCAAACGTTTCATTAACAATCGATGTGACATTCATCAGTGCGTTGTTAGAGAGCATTACGATGGGTTGGTAGTTGTGGCCTACACAGCTGTTGGAGTCCATTACAAGTGTACATCCCACCAGCGAGGTCAGAACGCGCGATTTCTCAGTTAATAGTTCGAAAACTTGACTGTTTGGTCACGAGCATCTGAGCAGCGGTGTGATTTAATAGCACCTAGGTTATGGTGCAGCTCAGTTACTACATTCAAATCACCTAGTTCCACGTGTTGACTGGCAAGTACTTCTCATGTGGAAGATCTACTCATCGGGTGAATTTTATGATTGATTGAGTGGCCATCTGCCTCTTCTATTTGAGAGCTAACCACGCTGCTGATCAGCCGCTCGTGCTTGTCAAACGTTCAGGCATCCAACCACTAACCACAAGGTGAGGACTATCAGTGTGATCAGGCCACCGTGCATACCAGTAAATTGCTGACTACTCATAAGTAGAGAGTCCTCTTGGGGAAAGAGCTGGCTGAAGCACGAATATCATTCTCTCGTGCGTTTCATACTGATATCTACGGCTCTTTTTTGTACCACTCATCTACGTCTGCAACCTTTCTAATGAGAAAGCTTTTTACACAAAAATGACTGCAAAAGTATTTATTTTCTTGCGCTACAATGCCCGTAGTATTCCACCTGATCCATCGTTACTTTCGCTATTCCTAGAGAAACACAATCAAAGTTACTCCTAACCACAAACAAGATGAGACAACCTGTCGGCCGATCAACTTCCCTCCCCATGCGTATAATCCTAAGCGCATCAAACCTGTATTGACTGTTTGAAATAACGCGCAGTTGCGAGCGTGCGTCTTCAACGAGACAGATAAAGTTGAGGTACAGGATTTATCAGCAAGTGCAGATATAATGAGCATAACTGGATTCCGATCATAGTAGCTAAGTTCCGAAAAAACTGAGCCCGTTAAAATCTGTGGAAGAAACTTACAGGAAATCGAGATCCAAAAATCCGGATTCGTGGAAACGTTAATATTACTACTTATTATTTCATCATTACTATCAATCGTTTTGCTATAAAACACTTTCTGTGTGTGGCTAGGATTGTCTCCGTAACGCATCAAGAGTTTGGAGATTTTGACAGATTTCTCAAGTATAAATGGGAGCATTTAAGATGCTGCGGTTGGGTCCGAACCCGGGATCTGGCGGTCAATAAGTATGAGCACCAAAACAACAAGCTATCAGCATTGAACACGAAAAAGTGACAACGCGTTTTCAATGAACAAAAAGACAGATGTGCAGGTGAAAAAGCTGTTATCGGTTTACTCATGTAATTCTTAAGGTGTAAACTTTCTAATGCAAATCGATGACCACTGTTTGATGAACTTGGGATGTAGATCGCGCTGGGAAAACTGTGATCTGTATGCTCAGAAGTGAGGTTATTGATCGATTTGGTTCAGGAAAGATAACTTTGAAACGAGATATTTGTGGTGAATTGAAAAGGAGGGATGATAGCCATTCAGGCAGACGAGATACTCTATGACTGGTCTGATTTTGATTGATTCAACTACTTACCGGTGAACGTTATCCTTCGTACTTCGTTTCCGACTGTGACCTTGGAGTCTTGCAACCTCGATTGTCCCCTCACACCGAACGTCAGTTGACCAAACTCCGTGTACTGGGGAAAAGCACAACCAGACGCATGCGCTGTACACCGCACCATTTTATCGTTCATGAACCAGAGCTAACTGATGCAATGGTCACCTTTGAATCTATCTTAAAAAAACAGTTGTGTAACCTTGCACACAAAAGATGCCACAGTGATCCTTACAACTTTGTTGCAATCGAGAGTGGGGATCACAACCTCAGTAGCCAAGGTGTGTTCTATATGATCGAGACCATCGATGCCCTCAAAACTAATCAAGAACGTGGCGTCCCACCTCAGTTTCCTACAAGCACAGACATTTTGTTTTGCCGATGAAATATTGGAAACTCCGATTTGTCTTTCGCACTGTGGTTTAATGTAGAATAAATCCTTTTGAAAGATTCCAGACTGATTGTATTCTTCGGCAACAAGAAATGGGAGTTTTGAAGGTGAGCTTTCGAGCACTGAGAGGGCGAGGGTCTGGAAGAAAGCGAATGCGCTGATCGTGTGGACTACTAGCCCAGAGATAACTTGATGAGATTGTGTTTCCCTTCAGCGTGGAAACTCTTTTCATGAGACGTGATCGATATCAAACCTAGAGTATTCAAAGTTAGCTCATGAACATTGGAGTTTGTTCACCTACTGACCGCTTTGGTGTGAACTAATTAACCGCAGAAAGCACGTGACCTGTGGTAAGCCATTTGGTGGAATAGACTTTACTGCGCCAGAAAAAATACTCTGCTCGTATAAAGCACAGGTGCACGCATCGGTTGATCCCCAAAGCATCCATTAAAAGGCTAGAGTCTCCAAAGATGAATTCACGCAGGCCTACAAACATATCAATTCTGGTTACTAATAGGGCGATTGAATTAAGAAGACGATTTGTGTTAGGATAGTAAGAAGTTAGCTTGGGGAAGTAGACTTTAGATAGGTGACCAACCTCATTGTCGCTTGAACTGTGTGTGGTAGATGGGATCTAGTCAGTTGCATACTAACTTGGTTTTGACAGAAAAGACCTAACTGTACCTCTCTTTTATGATGTTCTCTGGTAACTAAATATGCCAATTGCTTTCCAGTGGCACGACACGCAACACATTGTATAAGTGTGACACACTACTCATAAGAGTTTTCAGAAGCGTTATGACTATTATGTTTCCACAAATCTACTCTAGCTTACTTGAGTACAACTTCCAACCTATAGGAAAATTTGAATGTGAGTATTGCAAGAAATCGTCTGGTTGTTCAATTGGTACGATACTCAACACATTGCATAATGTAACACACTACGCATAAAAGTTTTCGGAAACGCTATGAGTAGTATGTTTCCACAGATCTATTGCAACCAGCCATCTGGCTTTTTCACCAATTGAGAATGACAGTGAGCAAGAACACTAATGCAGTCAATGCTACAATCGGAGTCACCTTTACCTGGACCCATTACCCCTCGAAATATATACAAAGTTATACACAGAAAAGCTTGTATACCCAGTGGGCATCCTAAGTTTCGAAATTTGCACAGGTATTATCTATTCAGGGGCCTTTGATTCTTGGAAACCTAGAGACCACTTATTTCTGAATCCTGAAATTTGCGTGGAACATACCTAATCCCAAGTTACTCATGACCTCTGATTTACTAAGTCCTTCTGAAGGTCATCTTTCATTCATTACTCTGAATTTTGAGGAGTCTTTGGCAATCTTATACTAATCGATTTCTGCATAAACATTTGACGGCCTCTCTGAGAATGTGTTTGAAAAATTTGTTTCGTTTTTTCGGGATGTCTTACCTGAAGTTTCATAAACTTCAAAGATAAATGCGTAGCAGGGTACTACTGATTAGCGTTTAAGTACTCAATTCCTTGTTTAGGAGAAAAGAGAATCATTGCCCTCACTGCTTGAATTTTTCGAGCTCTAGAAACTATTTTTTAAAAACTGAACCCTCACATTTACGGTTAACTCTTCTTATTTACAAAAAACGGAACAACCTCTCTGTAATATACTACTCATAAGGCAGCTGAAAATCCATCGACAGCCCACGACCGGTTTCGCCCTTTTTGGGGCTCATCAGGTAGGCGCATTCCCCGGGTTTCCGTCAACCTTATGTTTTGCTTGAAACCAAATTGCACGAAATTAGCGAATATACACTCATTTGCGAACTAATTTGTTTCTTTCAGGAGACTCACCTGGAACCCAGCTGAATCTCTCGTTTATGATGTTCTCAGGCATCCATTACTTTGATCTTTAGCATTCTTATGCTAATCATTTCCCTCTCAAAATTTGACAATCTATTTGAGAGCTCGTTTGAAAAGTTTCTTCCGTTTTTTTCGGGTTGTCTCATCTGAAGTTTCTTAAACTTCAAAGATAAATGCGTAGCAGGCTACTACTGATTGGCGTTTAAGTACTCGATTCCTTGTTTAAAAGAAAAGAGAACCATTGCCCTCACTGCTTGAATTTTTCGAGCTATAGAAACTATTTTTCTTAAAAAACTGAACCCCCACATTTATGGTTAATTCTTCTCATTTACAAAAAAGGGAACAACCTCTCCCTGCAATTCTTTCTGAAAAAAATCAGGTAAAACAGAATTCAGTAATTAGGCTTGGATAGACCCATTTAAACCAGTAATCATACCGAACAAAATGTCGCCCTTTTTATCAACCCCTCAGGTGCTTTCAGTACATGAAAATTCCGGAAATAAAACGTGTGACGGGATATGCCTGTACAATGTATGGGTAATTGTTTACCTGATCACACTGTCGACGTTAAACAGGTGTTGACATTTGTACTCGTCAGAGGAACACGGCTAAATGATTGATTTCGGCTAACAAACAAAGTCATGAGTTTTGTTCCGAAAATGTTACCTGAAGAAGATGCAGATGTTGCGTGTAACGCTCAAAAGGTAACCAGGTAGTAGGATGGTGTGTGTGTGTGTACCTCACCCCTTTTTGTGTAAAATCTGTGGGACTGTCTCCACCTATTCCGTCGCCCAGTTTGTTTGTGTTTACTGTAAATATTTATGGGGAATTTCCCGGTGATAAGTCATTCAACATGTGTGCTACTGTCAAGTACGCAGATGTTGGTGAGTAGGGTGTCAAAAATCAAAGAATCATCGTTTCGTGCTGAAGTTACTGGTGCCTACAACAATTGGGTGAGGATTATGTACGTTTCACGAATTTTCCGGTCATCTTTGTGGTGTGAATCGGTCAAGTAGGGCCCTCTGACTCTGTGGTGTGGAGTCAACCGAAGTTTTTTTCAGGAACATTTTTTAAGTTAGAGTGAGTATCGATATATGTCTATATAGGGGATAAACGAAACAAAAACTCAAGGGCTTCACTACGATCTCATTCATACCTCACATTAATTTTCTTGCCAAATTAAGCTAGATTAAACACGTGTTCTACCTAGCTAGCTGGCAGCTGTACGAGTGGCCGTTACCATCAGATGAGGCCATATACTACTAATGGAATCTGCGAGTAACCAACGTCTGATTTATTCAACTAGATTTATACTTTAGTTGATTCCGGCTAGCTAGTTAAGTGAACGCACTTCCAAGTACGTCGAATATCCGAGACGTTACGCATGAGTGTGGATTTGAAATTCGAAGTTGCTTAAAATGACAAAGTGGAATGAAACTCGGGCAAATTACACCCTAGCATCAAAGCAAGCATTGGACAGCTATGATCCACGAAAGTCATTTGACCATATCAGTTGACAATTGGCAAGGGTCATTACTTCGTGTCGGCGACAGGAGGCACTTCAAAGTGGACGGATTCGGGGTCTGCATCAAATCCACAAGCTCCCGATTAAGCAACCCGCCAAAGTGAAGTGAACTGATCGTCAACAACAACATGTATATTTGCTTTGGAAGGGGGGTGCGTGACAGCAAGCGTTGTGAATAGCTACTATTTTCACTTAGATATACAACTGCACAGTCAATCGGTCAGAACTACAGGGTGTCTCATAATAAAGGCAAAACATAATACCACGTTAAAACTTTAACACTAAATCAAACGTTTATTATTTTTTAATAATGATATGCAAATACTATGGGGGTTTATTGTGAATAAACTAACACTACGAAAATGTTGAAAGAAACCGCCTCTTTCTTCTAAAACAAGTTGGAAGCTGTATGAGATGTGAGACACAGCATGTTCAACTTCTTCAAGCGTCACTCGTGCACACTCCTCTTCAATTCTTGCTCCTAACTCCACCAACTTCTTCAGTTTATTTTCTTGATATACGCAAGCCTTGATCATTCAGCAAAACCAGTAATCCAGAGGTGTGAGATCGGGTGATCCTGTGGGCCAAAAGTTTGGAAATCCACGAGCAGTGACTCTCTTATCAGAAAATGCTCTTGAAGGTAAGTTCTCACTTGGTTTGAGTAGTGGGCTGGAGCGCCATCTTGTTGAAAGACGGTCGATGACTTTTGTGCTGCTCGAGTTGCAGGATAACATACGTCTGCAGCACATGGAGGTAACTGTCGCCGGATACCGTAGCATCAAAGAAAAAGAGACGCAGGAGACACTTTGAGGAGAATCCCATCCACACACAGAGATGAGGGGAATGGAGATTATCGGTGAGGTACTCGTGAGGAGCTTCACGGGACCATATCACGCAATTGTGCTTGTTGATTATGTCATCCACAGAAAAATTTGCTTCATCGCTCCATAAAATGTTGGGAGCGATTTCTTCATTGTCCAGGAGCCAGTTAGCGAACATGACACGTTGCTCCTTGTCTTCTTCCGTGATGTTTTGCAATAAAGTGAAAAAAATGATACGGGTAGAGATGAAGGTGGCGTCTCATAATACGATGCACGCTGGTCCGATAAATGCCGGTCAACTGAGACACCTGAGTTATTGACGAAGATCCTCTGGGACTGAAGTTGCTCGACGGCATTCTGTACAATGGGTGTTCTTTGCTCACTCAGAGACCTTCTCGCTTTGCCAGAAAAATCCAATACAGATCCAGTGGACTCAAATTTCGCAATCAAGCGTGCAATGGTCGACACGGTGAAAGGATCTTTGATGAGACCATGTTTGGATTTGTAACCACGAAGTGCAGCGGTGGCGCTTCAACAAAGGGAACAATAAAGTTTCACAATTTCAATGCGCGTAATGTATGTTGCTACTACAAATAAAACATTTTGTTATTCTTTCTTTAATCAACCACGTTTAGTTACCAAATTAAATTTTGCGTTTATTATGAGACTCCCTGTCCAGTGGCAACAGAAACCGGTACTAAACTCTTCTAGGACCCAGGCTGAGGGTGGACACAAACGGGTGGATAGTTGAACCACACACAATTGAGCTACCTACACCTTCCAAGGTCGTTAAAATAAGCATGACGGCAAGACATCATGAGCAGGAGTTTCCCAACGTCTTTCAGCAAGCGTCCGCTCGCCAGTTCGACTAGGAAATGACAACTTGCTTGGTGCTGAGACTGGTTACGTCTGGTGGGGTTTTGAACCAGGTGGGGTAAAAGTTACGTGAATACCACCCCCTCCCCCCTGGAAGGCAGAAAGATCTCACAGATACCCAGTCTAAATTTCACGAAGATCTAAACTGGCAGTCTCCGGGTTCATTTCACGTTGCCATGTCATGACCTGACCTCACTTGACTTATCGAAAACAGGTGTTTGGTAGGCTATGGTCACACACATGAGTAATTAGGTATTGGGAGGCGTTTGAGTTGAAGTGAAGTTTCACAACCATACATTCAGTCTAATCCTATGGTCGTTTGGTAGGCACGCCTTTTAACTTCAAGGATATCTATTTCTAACGTCAAAGATGACACAAGTTGGCAAATAGTTCTCAATGCTGATACGGCCATCGGTTCCATTTGTGAGCTACGAGGATATGCAAACCTATTGACGGACGCAAGTCTCAAAATGGTTCGGAAATCCTGACGTGATTCCCTGCACGGTGACGGTGCACTTTTGTGCTTAGATTTGCCTAGAGTCTTTATCGAAGAAATTAAAGAACACCATTGTACAACAGATCGGAGTGACTCAGTTTTGACTTCATAATTTGACAGAAATTGGAACAGCTGACTTCTGCATGATGAATTTGACGTCGCAGGTTAAGGCGCACCGGAAAGTAAGTCACTGTCAGAAAGACGTCTTTTAGTGCTTGGGTCAATAAGGGGAAGACCCTTTCCACCTTCGATCGAACGTTTTGGAAGATGGGACCAACATCACATTGACAAGATAGTTTTAAGCCATTCTACTGAAGATTGTGTCCTGTATGTGGAGAGTCGAGAAACATCTGTATTTCGATTCCATCCGTATAAGGAATCACAAGACGGGAAGGTGCGGATCCAACCGGGGACTTCTCGGCTAACCTAACCTAACCGTTTCATCAGTGTGATTATCTGGGTCATTCAGATGGAATTTCAAGCGTTCAAACTACTAACTGCTGCTAGTTCGAGACTCTGTGGGATCTTTGTGAGAGGCGCACTGCCGATGACTCCCAAAAAAATTAAACAGCTCTAATGTGGTACTTGGTTTTTCAGCTCGTGAAATGTGCAATATTTTCAACTAATTGTCAGGAACTACAGGTGTAACGGTGGATACGACTAATGGGACATGCGAGTAGCGTTTTCTCGTAAATCCGCTTCACGTCTATTGAATAGATGATTGGACGTCCTAAGAAATACCTCATCCGCCGTGTCCAAAAAAAAAGCAGACTGATCGGAGTCTACAGTATATATTCGCGACAAAGAAGGTGTAAATCAGGGATTTGAGACAGATTTTTGAAATCTGTAGCAAAACTTTGCTTTAGAACATTGCATAATCCATGCCAAGTAAAACTCCTGAACCTAACTTTCAAAGAAATGCCTGATACCTACCTCCACCTGTCAGTTTAATCTCCCGATGAGCTGCGGAGGTAGAGTTGCAACAGTGAATACTACTGATGAGGCATGCGAGTAACATGTTTTCTCGTAACTCTGCTTTGCGTCGACCGGAAAATGGGGTCTATTACGAAATCTGTGGAATTACTTTGTGGTATTCGTTTGCATTTGAGTGATAGTCAATGAATATCCGGGAAAGCTCAAGAAGCCGCGTTTAAGAGGAAGGCGGATAAACGAGATGCATATAAGAGTTTTGCTTCCCCGTCCAATAGTCTGTAACTGTTCAGTTGGTGTTTTCTAATAAACAACTCCGCAGCGAAGGCCTTCTTCCTTTCACAGGTACACTCACAAGCGGGAGTGTGAGCCTCTCCCAGGTTTCTTTCGGCTTACCGGTGTTCCCACGTTTACATGGATACCGGCTCACGTTAGCACTTTGTTTATGCGTTCGATATGTTCTACTTAGGCCTCATAAACTAGAGATTCAGCAGGGTTCCCGGTGAGTCTCGCAAAACCAGACTGGTTTGCAAACGAGTGTATTTGGTTTTGTTGCAAGTAGAACATAAGGTTGACGGGAACTCGGGGACCGCGCCTAGCTGATGCGCCACAAGAAGGGCGACCCCGGTCGTGGGCTGTCAAAAAGTTTTCTGCAACCTTGTGAGTAGTGCATTACGTCTGTAGATGAATCGTGCTATCTCGAATATCGTACCTAGTGCAGCACACCCAGTTACTCGAGAACAGTATAAACGATAGATTCAGCTGGATTCCAGGTGAGTCTCTCGCAAAACCGAGTTTGTTTGCAAATGAGCGTGTTTCGCCAGTTCGGACTTAAGCCACGATCGCTGTACTCAGCATTTCGCGTCAACTCCCAAGGCAACTTAGTCGTTAAATCTGCATTCTCGAATCCACCTTCTTGAAAATGAACGTCAAGTAGTGCTCTTAATGGTCATAGAAAACACATGTTTCTGCAAGACTGTTTTTTGAAGTGGCTTGTCTACGACCCTTTCAAAATGTCCCATTAGAGCGTATTAAAAATTGTTTTTTTATCACCATTTGAATTGAATAACTCATGATCCCTGAGACTTTTTGAGTTGAAAAACAATTGGAAAGTCAGCCAAGTTGTTAGAAATGTCCAAATTTCTCAAGATGGTTTTTTTCGGACTTTTCACATGACAGTTTGTCTATGCAAAACGTTTGGTCCAACAGCAATTGTCCTTTTTTGGTGACTTCTTTAGTTATCGAAATGTCACCTGAAAATTTGTGTGAAATTTGATAATGGCTTTTCGCAGTGCGCCTTAAGACGTCCAGGATTATCCTCAGTACATCTAGCCGCGAGTTCAACGAATACCGGAGGCAACACCGTCTCCAAACTGATACAGAAGATAAACTGAACAGTGTTTACAATACAGACTGCAAGTGCCCACAAGAACAAGTACAGTCTGAAGGTTACAGAATGAATTAAGAGGGCAAAGACAACCTGGGGTGTTTGAAACGTTTTTACATTACCAAACCTACTTCAGGCTGTTTTTCAATTCACGCGTGATATTTGCGCAATTGGGTAAGTTTAAAACAAACAAAAGAGTGAAAAGTTAAGAAACACTCGTTTGTGCTAAGCTTCAACACCCCGGTGTGAGGATGAAAGGTTCTCAAGTGTGAACAACCATTGTTTAAACTGTACACAACTGAAAATAGTTTTTCGCATTGACAACATAAATCAATCATTGATAGAGAATTCGTCCCAGAAGAGAATTCAATCTGTGTTGAAAGCCAAGATGTATCATACAGCTGTTTGGCCTTTATTGAAATTTATCAGTAGTGTATATGTCACGAAACTTCAGGGGGTACCGAGGTCGTAACTTCCCGGGTGGTAGCTTGAATACTTAACCGTTAGGCCGGGAGTGTCTGATCAGCAGCGTGATGGGCTCACACAGATTGGCTCAATCACAGAAATCACATCACGTGACCACATACTGACTGAGCGACGTCAATGTACGCTGAACATCTCGTGAATCAATAAAAATTCTCAAGTTAGAACGTTGTGAGCCGTCGTTTGTGAATAAAATTGGACACGGTCCCGCGCTGAGTACTACTCAAGCCAGGGCACTGCTCAGACCGCGGTCTATTTTAGTCTATTCGTCAGATCGGATCTTTGTGTCTTTCACATAGATAGGTCAAATGTGGGATGCGCGTGTCATGTGGTCGTGTGTGGATGATTCATAAATCGGTCAGCGATGAAAGAATGGATTTTCCAAAAAAAATTAAACCACGTAGACATGGTCCTGTTTTTCCAAATGAGATCGAGCCAAGACGTTTTATTCACGACTCGAACGGTTTCTAACGCCCTGCTTCAGGATTTGAGTTCTTCTGTGTCTTAAAATCGTGATATTTCTTGATGACATCACAAAAGTTTTTGACCCAAAATGCTTTTTCTCCGGCCACTTGATTCGACACCGTACTACGCTCGCTGATACCAACAACAAGAGATGAGAAGTTACTCACAAGGTTGTGGAAAACTCTTCAACAGTTCACGATCGATTTCGGGCCCAAAATTGGCGGGCAAATGAGTGCAGCCTGCGACTTTCATAAAATTTCAGTTGATTTAGAGCAGAAAATGGACCGAAACTCAGGGACTGCGCCTACCTGATGAACCCCTTGAAGGACCAAACTGACCAACTCACCAAACCTTGAGCAGTTCTCTAGAACACCCCCACTCGTTTGCTCAGTCCGCTTAGATGCTTTTGGCCTCTACTCGTTTTGCTTATCTAAACTTGCCACTCAGCTTGCCGCAAAGAGTGTCCCATCCGGCACTAACATGTGTGTGTGTGTTTGTGAATGTGTGCAGGGTACCTACTCACTGTAATACGTCTGCGTGTATGAAAGTACCCAAACTCACTGTGTAAACGTTCTGAGAATAGCAGCCAGGTGGAGACGTGTTAGTTGGATGTGTCGGTAAGTTGCTAACTCTCGCCAACTGCCCACAGAGAAGCACAATAACGTAGGATTAACAGTTTATTCTCCGAGCCTCGGAACACGTGGGATCGAGGGTTGACAACAACGGAAATCGGGAGTACATGCATATAAACATACAAAGGGTGTTAGTCACCCGAAACTCAGGACTGCGCCTACCTGATGAACCCCTTGAAGGACCAAACTGACCAACTCACCAAACCTTGAGCAGTTCTCTAGAACACCCCCACTCGTTTGCTCAGTCCGCTTAGATGCTTTTGGCCTCTACTCGTTTTGCTTATCTAAACTTGCCACTCAGCTTGCCGCAAAGAGTGTCCCATCCGGCACTAACATGTGTGTGTGTGTTTGTGAATGTGTGCAGGGTACCTACTCACTGTAATACGTCTGCGTGTATGAAAGTATCCAAACTCACTGTGTAAACGTTCTGAGAATAGCAGCCAGGTGGAGACGTGTTAGTTGGATGTGTCGGTAAGTTGCTAACTCTCGCCAACTGCCCACAGAGAAGCACAATAACGTAGGATTAACAGTTTATTCTCCGAGCCTCGGAACACGTGGGATCGAGGGTTGACAACAACGGAAATCGGGAGTACATGCATATAAACATACAAAGGGTGTTAGTCACTGATATCGATCTCCTCTGTACGTTATTCAGGGATGTCTTCACGTTTTAACATGGTTACCGCCTTCGCTTCTGAAAGTGATTGTGATTAACGATGGCGCGAAGTTTGACATCTGTCGGCCCATTATATAACCCATGCACGTTCGTACCCCGTTTGCTGAGCCTACTGTGACCCGTTCTCTCATGAGTTCCGTGTGATCACACGGCCAATGAGAATCACGAGACTGTCGTCGGGAGGGATAATCGCAACCCAGTACTCCGGATGTTGACACTGCACTTTGCCCACCGACTTGTGAACTTGTTGACGCTACGAAGGTGAGTAATTGGGGTTTGCTTAGCAGCGTGGAGATAGCACAGTAGATTTTCACGAAAGAAACTACTCACAAGGTTGCTGAAAACTATTCGACAGCCCACGACCTGTTTCGCTCTTTTTGGGGCACATCAGGTAGGCGCGCAGTACCCGAGTTTCCGTCAACCTTATGACCTACTTGAACCCAAATTGGACTGTTTTCGAGAAATACACTCATTTGCAAATCAGTTTGGTTTTCACGAGAGACTCATATAAATCGATCTCTCGTTTATGATATTCTACAGTAGATATTTCCAATCTCATTTCTTCCGTTTGATATTCGGGATTGTCCAACCGACACGTCACTCAAAGTCCCATATCGAGAACCTCAATACAGAATACAATCAGCGGAGAATTCAGCAGAGATCCAGTTGAATAACCTGTTGAAATCAAGTTGTTGTGCAAACGAGTGCATCTTACAAAAGGTGGACTCATCACCTACAGAGTAACACCGTACTTTTTCCCTGCACTCTCACAAGCTGTCTTCCAAGGTTAAGACCAATTTCATTCGATCGACTCAGTTATCTTCTCTTCAGCACGGATCACACCGTTTGTTGACACAACCAGATGTGTATCGTTTGCTCAATATTTCTGGGTGCAGTGATATATAGTCGCGAAATCTTGCAACATAAGGTTTCTCAATAATCCCGTGGATTGTCCCAGTGTCACGCGCCACTTGTTCGTTAGATTGCGTTTGTTTTTGTGGATTAAAAAATCTAGCTATGGATAAACACCGGGTGGAGATTAGGCTGTAGCGCTGAGGTAATAAACAAGCCAAAGTTATTCACCATCTTTAGTTGTGTTTGGAAGATGGGTAGTAGACGAAAGTCCCCTCAGTCATGTCCAAACCGAAAGATGCCTGTGTTATCTTCCAGAATTTGGGAAGGTCGCAAACGGGAGATTCAGCTGGGCTTAAGGTGAGTCTCCTGTCAACACCAAATTGGTTCGCTAAGTTCGTGTTATTTGGGTTCAAGTAGAACATAAGGTTGATGGGAACTCGGGGACTGCGCCTACCTGATGAGTCCCAAGAGAGGCGAAACCGTTTGTGGGCTGTCGTGGAGTTTTCAGCAATCTTAAGAGTAGTGTATGACGTCTGTACACGTATCGAGATATTCCGAATATCGTACCAACTGAAACGCGCGGGTGCCCGATGCGGCCAATTCAGTTGCTGAACGGTTACCGATGAATTTTTGTTGATTGCTGGGTGGTTGACTGGTAACAAGGTGGAAGATGAGTTGCCCATTTTGAAAGATTTTTTGCCTTGTGGTATCCACCTCAGAAATTGAGTGGTTCGAATCGCCGGAATAGGGACAGATTGTAGAGTTGTCATCACTGAATCGATGATCTAAAAGTTATTGATTTTGTTTGCCCGAATGAATTGGCCCAGTTCAGGAATTTTTGGCTGCCTAGGGGTCTTAAACAAATAATGCAGTCTCACACGGGGACCCATTTGAGATACCTGATTTGGGAGCACCGGCTCTCGAACATTTCTCTAAAACTGGACATTTCTGCAATCTAAGAATGACCAGTTGACTATTCTTCAATTGGCCTTCAGTTTTGAGAGCCCAGAAAAATAACTGCTTATAACTGGATTGAAAACGTTGAGCGATTTTCTCTTCACGTGTATGTTTGTTTGATAGCCAGGCGCACACGCCAGATTCTGCTGGTTCTGAATTTATTTTCAAAGTTTTCTAACTTGTTGCGATACACAGTAAGTAAGTAAGTAAGTAAGTAAGTATAAGTAAGTAAGTAGTAAGTAAGTAAGTAAGTAAGTAAGTAAGTAAGTAAGTAAGTAAGTAAGTAAGTAAGTAAGTAAGTAAGTAAGTAAGTAAGTAAGTAAGTAAGTAAGTAAGTAAGTAAGTAAGTAAGTAAGTAAGTAAGTAAGTAAGTAAGTAAGTAAGTAAGTAAGTAAGTAAGTAAGTAAGTAAGTAAGTAAGTAAGTAAGTAAGTAAGTAAGTAAGTAAGTAAGTAAGTAAGTAAGTAAGTAAGTAAGTAAGTAAGTAAGTAAGTAAGTAAGTAAGTAAGTAAGTAAGTAAGTAAGTAAGTAAGTAAGTAAGTAAGTAAGTAAGTAAGTAAGTAAGTAAGTAAGTAAGTAAGTAAGTAAGTAAGTAAGTAAGTAAGTAAGTAAGTAAGTAAGTAAGTAAGTGAGTAGGTACGTAAGTAAGTGAGTAAGCAAATAAGTAAGTAAGTAAGTAAGATTGATCGTATCTGGGTTTCCGTTCCAATGCTTCAATTCAAATAACGACGAAAATGCGTGTTAATCGTTGGGAAAAGACAGCGGGATGAATGATGACTAGTTCTTATCGATTGAACATCAATCACATAAAACAAGGATTAAATCTTTAAACCCTGGTTAGGTCCCCACAAAATGAAACCTGAACTATTCCAGAATTGCAAACAATTGGGTGTGGATGCGAGTGAAACCTCTTTCGTCTGCCGGTGAATTCATGCGGTAAGGAACCCCCCGCCCGGGAAGTGAATCACTGAATGACGTTACTTTTTCTTTGACATATGGCAGTTCAAAGTTAACTTTAGATAAGCAGGAATCACTGATAATAAATGTGACTAATGACAGATCAGGCAATAAATATTCACCAGAGTAGTCGCGCGGGAGGGGGAATACTCTCCCTCAGTGCAAGACATTTACTTCCCAACGATTTTCGTAACTTGTCTTCATTTTTTTTCGCTTTTTCGCTTAGTATTTTGCAAAGTTTGAACATTGGGGGGAAACATTGCACGTACGAACCTGGTGCAAACAGACCTTTACGAGCGCTGGTAAATTTGCGTGACCAGAGAATGATCCTTAAAAGGAGACAAGTAGACACACGGTCTGAGTAAGTGCTATTCACCCCTCTCAAAAAGCAACGCTGTTTGCTACACTTGCACTCTTCTAGGACGTCAATCGGACGTTTTATTGGGTTTGTGACAGTCGAACCGGCCGGAAAGGGGAAGGGTTCAAGTAGCAGCCTCTTAAACTCATATTTTGTAGGATTTGGTAACGCAAGCTTACCCACTGACCTATCACCGAAAAAACCAAACCAGTGTAAAATACACTCATTTGCAAACAAATTTGGTTTTACGGGATACTCATCAGCTGGTTCTCTCGCTTATGATATTTATAAACAACTGAATGTGCTGCACCAGGCCGCTTCGTGTTCCAGCTACTACGATATTCGAGATATCGCGAGGTAATACACTACTTATAAAGTTGCCGAACATCCGTCGACAGCCCACAACCGGTTTCGTCCTTATTAGGGCTTATCAGGTAAGTGCAGTCCCCGAGTTTTCGTTAACCTTATGATCTACTTGAACCCAAATTGGACTGTTTTCGAGAAATACACTCATTTGCAAATCAATTTGGTTTTCACGCGAGACTCAATTGAACCTCTCGTTTATGCTGTCCTCCAGCTGAATGTGCTGCACACAGGCCGCCTCATGATTCAGTTGGTACAATATTCGAGATATCGCAGTATATTCCCATAAAGGAAACTACTCGTAAGGTTGCTGAAAAACTCTTCGACAACCCACAACCGGTTTGGCCCTTCTCGAGGCTCATCAGGTAGGGGAGCGGAGGCAATTGTTTTTCTAGAAAACGCAGACTGCTGACGACAAGGGTGCGGTACTTCATGTTTTCGACACACGGAAAGGTTCCTTCTTTAATGGTGTATTCGAAGGGTAACGAAGTTTTACTACATACGGCGTTGGAATCTCTAGCCCAGAAATATCACAAATGTTACTATGGAATTTAAAACCAGCGCGTCGATCTTGGTTGCTCCCAAAAATCACGCCATTCAACCGTGAGAATGGCCCAATCGATAAAGTAGTGCCTAAAACACTTACAGAAGTAGGCATCGCTGTCGGATTGGTTAAAACGAAACGAAAGAGGTTCTCAGGACATCTTAAATGACTCGTGTGACTGGGTTAGAACCATGGGGTCACCCATCCTTCGGCTGGGAGTGGTCAACAATAATCAACATCATTCATATCGATGGTTCGCACCAAAGAGATGAGGTTCACGATCGGTTTGTGGTTCGCTTATTGAAAGTGTTCACATCAGCTGCATCCACGCTGGTTGGAGTCAGTACCTACGCGATCATGACTCTCACTCGGGTAGATTAGACACTGAATTTCCTAGAACGAAATAGCCTAAAATGTATTTAAAACACTGCGCACCCTTCATTCATTAGTACGTCAGTCAGCTGCGAGATGGAATCGTTTCACACATAAGTCGCAACGGTTAAAAAACTAGCAGGGAACGCATGCTGTTAAAATCAGATATTGCTGAGTGAGTTTCACTCAGCCCCGTCGGACATAAAGCGGCAATCTGTTGCGAGAAACCAATAAAGTCTCAACGACCTTCCATACGAACGATTGATTACATCTCACCGGACTAGGAAGCGTTGAGTTGATCTTAACAGAAGGGCTGGTTTCAAAACGCTGATTGGATGGGGACATTAGAGCATAAAAGCGTTCAAAACCTAATTCGGCATCAACAAGACTTGAAAAACTCTTTGAACTCTTTGGTCAACTAGCACGTCAGTATAACAGTTTTCGTACCGACAGAATCCATTCAAGATGGGAAAGTAACGCCAAAGTAACTCTGAGTCGAATAGCTTCCGAGAATTGTCTTGTTCTTAATAGCAGGATGTGACTGTCGACTTACGAGATCATTACTTTGCAAGGTAACCGGATATCTGAAGCATTTAACCCGATTTAACCGACAAATCTGCTTTGAACGTTCACAGATCAAATCGGATCAAACCCGACATAGGTGAAATTTATTTATTCTGCGAATTAAATCTTTCCTCAGGAATTGTAGTGAGGAAGAAACATCTTCACATTTTACAAAATTTAATGTAATAAGATACAAACCGATCGGAAACTTTGAGTGCCGACCGAAAGTTGCAGCACTATCAGACTATAAGGTTAGGGGGGCGGAATGCCTTGAGACAGTTTAGCGTCCGTTTAGCGTCGTCTTGAGAGCACTATCAGCTATAAGGTTAGGGGGGCGGAATGCCTTGAGACAGTTTAGCGTCCGTTTAGCGTCGTCTTGAGACTCGGATCCTGACTTCTTCCACAAAGATGTAGGGATCTTAGTAACCAAGTTGCTTCATGGTTATCTGCGAGGAAAACATGTGTTCTTTGTCATTGCCGCCTTTTCCATTTTAAAGAATTTTGTGTTCCTTGTCATTGCCGCCTTTTCCATTTTAAAGAAAACGGGGAATAGACACGTTTTGTTCGAACTCCCTGGACGAACTGCCGTAAAAATGGACAACAAAGGTGTGGCGTCTAACACTGATGTTGTGCTGCGGTCTTTTCGCCTCTGTTCAACTAATAAAGACTATTCAATGAACAAAAGAGCTCAGGACCCGATCAAGACACTTGTCAGTTATTAAACTGAGCACATTCTTGACAGTAAACCAACTCAGAAGAAATTCACGGTCGGGAGTTCGTTTACCTGGCAGCAACAATTTCGAATGATTTGTCGAGAAACTGCGTGTAGCCTGGACCGATGCTGGTCATTCTATCTTGCGTGCCATCTGAAACGTGATCGTTAAATTTTTCGAAAATTCCCACTTATAATAAGAACACAGGTGGGCTGATGAATATGTTTTCGGCAAGGTCTTTTCAAGGCATAAAATTGCAAAGGTTAAGAGAGCGGTATTTGAATGAGTATGGTGTAAATGGACAGTGAGACGACATTGGCTAGCTATCAAGGAACAATCAGTTCAGGTCACCAGTAGGATGACCTGAGCTGGTCAGGGCGGGTTACTGTAGTTATGTGTTCAGCACAAGGTGCACGTGTGAGGGGAGGTGTTACATCTGCTGATTCGTCAATCTGTGGTATCTGCCGTTGACCCGCTCCAGTGCCTAATGCCGGAGAAAAAAGACTCACAGAAGGGAACACAGCCGCTATATTCCGAACAAACAATTGCGAGAGTGTGGGTGCGTGCGAGAGCAAAACCTACACCGGCCCCACGTTATTTAAAGGGGACCTTGATCCAGGCTGTTGATAGGCGTTAATAAACACCCATCAACACCGATCTTCACTCATTTGCATACCAATTGGATTTTTTGAGCAACTCATCTGAAACCAGGCTGAATCTCTCGTTTATGATGTCTAAGCAACTGAATGTGCTGCACCAGGCCACCTCAGGTTTCGAGGTATCGCGATACATGTATATAGTCGTAATACACTACTCACAAGGTTTCTGAAAACTCTTCGACAGCCGACGACTGGTTTCTGAGCTTACAAACATCACAAACGAGAGATTCAGCTGGGTTCCAGGTAAGTCTCTCAAAAAACCGAACTTGTTTGCAAATGAGTGTATTTCTCTAATTACGTGAAATCTGGGTTCAGGTAAAACAAAAGGTTGACGAATAGTCGGGGAGCCCCAAGACGGCGAAACCGGTGGAGGGCTGTTGAAGAATTTTCAGCAACCTTATGAGTAGTATGTTAAACCAGTGAATTCATCGGATGGGGTTTTACATTGCAGCCCCTCTTTGTACGAGAACTTATCCTTATTTTGAGTGAGCGTGTGAGGAGATTTAACAACCATTAGGGTTGGATTTCATCCGATAATTGAAGCCAAGCCACGCTGAAATGTTCTAAGGAAAACGCCGTACAGATGTTTAATACTTGATGGGTTTCTTTCAGGGGGTCAGTTCCCAATCTGTGACGTTCTTCCTGGTAGTTTCAACATTTGACCTTTTGGACTTGAGCTGATTATCAGTAGCCTGACTAGCCCCCACCAGTTAGTTTGCTGGCCTACCCTACGTTTTTTAATCAACGAATCTAAAAGATCAGTGACAAGCACTTGCTGAGATTTTCTCATGTCAGGACATGGTAACACGTGAGGCGAAAATAACATTTGTTCGGACGTAACACACTACTTATATGGTTGCTGAAATCCCTCATTAGTTCACACCTGGTTTTCCCCGAGGTACCTGAGGTTTCGCGTGAACCCAAATTGGACAGAATGCACGGAATTCCGTCATCTACAGATCAAATTGGTTTTAGCTTAGAACACAAGTGAATCCACACAAATCTCTTGCTTTTGGTGCTGTTATTTGACTGGACGCACTACGCAATGGCGCCTAAAATTTCAGTTAGCACCATCTTTCTTTTAAAAAATTTCAATATATTGTCTAAACGTAAACAAGGTGGCCTGGTGAAGCATTTTAATTTGAATCGGGCTATCATAATTGAGAGATTTATCCGGGATTCAGTTGGGTATCTTCCGAAAAAAGCGTGATTCGCAAAGTTCGTACGACTATAATCCACTCTGATGAAAACTACGGAACGTCGCCTTCCTATGCAACACGAAAAGCGAGACAGGACTGGCGAAGAGTTTTCGAAAACCGCGCGAGTAGATTGTTCTGTCTAGACAAAAAACAGCGTGTCTCCGCGATGTCTCAACTATAGTAGCAACTGAAACATGAGGCAACCCGTTCGAAACGGATTACCGCATACGAAAGATTCCGCTGGATTCACATGAGTAATCAGATTCGTGTGTGTAGAATTGAGCATTTGTTTGACTTTTGTTCATGTTTAACGTTCATCGTTCGACAGTTTTGATTTGAATTACAGACAAAACTGAGTCGATATATTTCTGTAATCAGCTAGAAGGGTTTATCACAATTGCTCGGCCAGACTAGTACGGATTGTTAAAAAAACGTTCCCCCCGATGGAAAATCAAATCAACCGGGTTGCTGATGGATAATGTAAATTGTTTTTTTTTTTGAAAAACGCGATTTGAATCAGCGAAATACACTCATTTGCAAACGAATTTGGTTTCGCGAGAGACTCACCTGGAACCCAGCTGAATCTCTCGTTTGTGATGTTTCCAGGCAACTGAATGTGCTGCACCAGGCCACCTCATGTTTCAGTTAGTACCCTATTGGATATATCAAAATACATACATGTTCGTAATGCACTACTCATAGGGTCGCTGAAAATTCGTGTTTAGCCATGAACTTTGTGGTGTGCATTCACTTGTTTCGGGCAACTCACACATTCGACAACCGCAACATCGGAAAAGTAGATCGAAGAAGCCCTGGGCAACCACTTGTGGGGCATAATATTATCAAAATGCCATGAAATAATAAAAGCAAAGTGCATCAAGTAGACAGAAACTGGTGCCTATACGTAGATGGGTGGTCATCAGAATCCCTCTGTGAATTCAGACAGAAGCAAGAAGCCAAGTTTGCAACAAAATCGATATAAGCTAAACCAGTACAAAAAAGAAAAAGCTCGATATTCTAATGACTTGGAAATCGGAAAGTGTATGCACCTGGTTGTATCAGCTTCCCCCAGGTGAGAAACGTCCATCCACAGGACTCTGGTAGACTGACTCGCCACTGAGTTGGTTTATAAAACGCTTGCAGGATCACCTGGGTTCAAGTTTCCCTAATAAAACATGCTCCACGGATGATTTTGAAAGGTAGTAGCCATTGATTGAGATTGTTGGTTTTTTCTAATTGGGCAATTCGACTGTGTTTGGTGACCTTCGCGTTTGACCACTTAGTAGTCTATTTGAATATTTCAATCGATCGATGGAGCGATGGATCTGCTCTAGTCGGGGTTTAAAGATGCCGGAGATCACGTGAAATGTAATTGGCCCATACAGATGACAGTTCCTCTTATGTGATGCATGTAACCAGTTCTAACAGGCAGATTTGTAACACTTTCTGATCAGATGAGCCTTAACCAGGATACCGCTTATTGAACTTTGTGCCATGTGTTTGTGCGTTCGAGCTCAAAAAACGACCTTCCAGCGCTCCGGAAATCGATGAGGACTGTACGTCCTTCTGATTGACATCCTAATTGCTGCGCCAACGAATGAATGTATTCCGCAAATCTTGTACAAGCTTGATTCAAGCAGTGCTGAAGAATTTCAGTAGCCTCGTTGGTAGTTTCCGCTAGGGAAAGATTGACCCCTCTAAAAGAAGATGCGCCCTATGTGCATCACTGGTGAGCCATTCACCTGGGATTTAGCTTAGTCTCACGCGGAAGTTAAACTGTTGTGCAAATGAGAGTACTTGGGAAATTTCGTACCTTTTGGGTTCAAGTAGGACATACGTTTGACCGAAAGGAATCTCGGGAACTGCCTGATCAGCCCAAAGCGGAGAGATGATCTGGTTGTGAGGCTCTCAGGAGGTTTCAGCTACCTTCTGAGTAGTTTCCCCCAAAAATACTCGGAGTTTTTGCGATGATATATTTTGTGCTCTACTTGGTTATGTAGCGTGAGTCGCCAGAGTGAGTAAATTCCTTTTTTAATTCAACTTGGGCGATTACATCATCCTACCGATATTTGGGATGGACTTGGAACAGGCACCACTGCGCAGAGATACTCAGTCACCCCCTGACTAAATAGCTTCATCCATTGCGAGCTTGACTACGGTTCATGATATCTGCAGTCAGTCGAATGTCTAAAGTGTGTTTCTAAATTAACCGCTAAAATCGACCTGGCCAAACGAAGAACGAAATTAATGGAGTTCCGGTACACAAATTCATCGCAACTCTTCAGCTGATCAATCCATTCTTTCTGAAAAAAATCAATAAACGCATAAACTGGGCAAACCAGCCAACGAATCAGAGTAGTCATACACAAATTTGCTCAGGAGAAAAACGTGGAACTTCAGCGAAACCCTGTGGGAGGGGTAAAATTGTCTTTTTGTGAAAACTTTACAGGTGGGTAACTCACCTGCTTTTCTAATCCATAAGCTGCCATGTGTCGAATGCAATCGCTTTGGTTTTGATTTCATTTTAGGCGAATTCTTTGAGCATTCGTAGATTACATCCCAGTCGTTTATAACCTTATGCTAGAAACGATTTCACTGGTCACTCAGCTGGAACCGTTTACCGGGTAGATTAAACGTTTTCTGCATCGCGTATACTTTGTCACCAGCAAATCGATGATTCCCCTGTTCCCTCGCTATTCCTCACACCTGGCTTTGAAGTCACTGATACATTTCCCTGTTGCATCAATCCTCTGTTGACATTCTCTACCCTTGAATCGCGTTTCCCATTTACACAAACCATTTGGAACCTTTAGATGCTTCCGAGGTCCACATGGTTCCCTCTTTCTACAAACAGTGACAACAGTTTCTGTTGCTGTTTACAAGAACAACAGCGCACTTGTGATGTATGTTTACCGCCAGGAATAACAGTCCATTTGTCTTTTGGACACGAACACGCCCATCCGCAGTGCGAACGTGGCTTTCAATGTGTTCTGTAGGACAATGCCGCCTGGTGTGGAATCTCTCCCCGACTGTTAGTCTTTCGTTATTGGTCGATGTTACCTGTTTGTTTGTTGGACTTTTTTCCTACGAAAGAAATGAACTTCATCGGGGTTTGAAGAGCAAAGTTCTGACGAATACAATTTCATGGTACTTCAAGTTGAAGGGTGGAACGGGTGTGGGCAATCGCTGGTTAGAAGTGAAGGTCTTTTGTGAGCCACCGCTGTCAGGCTTTTCAAGGTCGAGGTCCGTCTTGATATGGGCACTTGGTTGTGTCCACGCACAACCAAGACGTCTACAAATAAAAGGCAGCAAAACATCAATGTTGAACAGTCGTTTTAAGTTTTAGATGGCGATGATCAACGCTTTTTTTCGAGTAATGGCTACAGCCCTCAAGTCCTGACAAAAACCATCACTGATTTGATTCGCTGTGTGCCCACAAGAATTTGATTCGTTTCTGTGTTGTCCACTAGCCTCGGCAACCACATGCTGCGTGATATTTTTCTCGGTTGTGTGAAAGAGCGTGAACAATTTAACGCAGAGCGAGAGAGTGTTTTGCTCATAGACGGAGGGACAACAACAACGGCAACTCTCTACTATTCCATCGGTGAACACCAATCACAACGAAAAAAATCAGTTTGAATCACGCCAAACTCACGTGTGGTGCACGCAACCATACATACACCAAACAGCAATCATGCGAGCGCTCTAGTTTCCCATTCGCTAATTGGAAACGAGAGAAATTAATAAACTGTCACGGGATTGCATTTAGTGGAAAGATGGTATCACTCAGGAACCGTCTTAAGCTATTCATCAGTACATCTAAAGTCCGTGTACGCCAGCATTGTCTCATCGATGTTTCGTCGAGTTAGAGCGCTGTGCACAGAAGAGATCGACCGGACGGCAGCTCAAATCGAGATTGCCAACAAAATTCAAGAAATAGGATACCCAGTGAGTTTGATTGGGCGTCAACTAAGGAAAATTTTGGCTCCAGTATCTAGACCCAGTAAAGAATGGATTAGCACAGCAGTCATTCCATATAAAGCAGGAGGTTATTCGAAGATTGTTGAATTTAGCCAACATTCGGGTATCTTTTCAGAAGGGTGCAGTTGAAAGATCCCCTGCCGGTTGAAAGTACTAGGGACTGTGTGTACAAAATTAACTTCAAGGATTGCGCTAAGGTTTATATAGGACAAACTGCCAGAGAATTGCACACCAGAATTGGTGAGCATAAAAGAAGGATTAACAAACCACTAAGGAATGCAGGAGAATACCAAACGCTGAGCAAAGACTCAGCGATGGCCTCAGACATGCCTTAGACACGGGACATAGAATAGATCTGGAGAATGTAAACGTTTTAAGACGGGGACTGCGATTCACACCACAGCGGCTGATAGCCGAGGTGGTGGAAATTACTAACATCACTGCGTGAATAGAACTGATGGTGTGGAGCTAGCGAGCTTATGGAAAGCGGTCTTAGATAAGCCGCGTTGAAAGGTGACTGTGTGGTTGTCAATTCACATCGAATCATTAGCAAAAACTGGGGGTGGGATGGAAATCCCAACTCGACCAAAGATCACAGCATCTTTCTTACACAACTATCTTAGCACTCGCTCACCCACACAGACTGAAAAAAGGTTCAAACAAAGTTCAAGAGGAGCCATCGAATGAACCGAACCAGAAGAACTAGACCCTAGACTGGACCCAAACACATGTAGGTTTCCCCACCGACCCAACACTTGTTCAACCGCTCTAACACCCAAAAATCTCTCGGCTGACACCCAACAGAGATTTAGCTTGACTTAGCTGCCTTCCGCCTTCAATCTCGACCAACCTCAGGATCTAGTCACTTGGCCTGAAGCAGCTTTTGTTTAAAAAAGAGAAACGCTGCCCAGCAATAAATCTACCGATTGTCACCAAACTTTTTCGAAAATAGTATCACTCGGTTTTCTGTTGCTGACATCAGCTGATTTAATGAATCCGTTCGCAGGTTTTTTCCACCATACTCTGGGTCCTGAACTCACGCGAACGACGAAAACCAGCCGGCCCCTCAAACTGATGCGTTCAATACTCTATCTACACTGAATATCCGGGAAGCGCCGTACAATCCTTCCATTGTTTACTGATCAGTTCGCGATTTCAGCTGCTGGCCTGACCAACCAACTGTGAGCTCAGTCTTCAATCACAGAATCCACGTCACGTGACTGCACGTCAGTCTGGGAACTTACATTCCGCTTGGTCGTGCTTAATTGTGTTCTGCAAACTAGTATGCGAGGTTCACCCTTGTCGTGCCGTTTGTCCGCTCAACTGGACAGAGAAACTCAATATGAGCGTAACATGTGCTTGCATCGTTTGCTGGTCACATTTGATTTCGGTCATATTCACACACTCCTCCGCGTTACATACTACTATAATTCCACTGTGGGTCCGGATAACTGTCCGAAAAAATTCCGGCATCTAATTAGCGGAAAGTAGTATTTAAGTAGTATAAGTGTCACCACGATGGAGACTGGTGTCTTCAAGCGGGACTACCTTTGAATGCGAGGCCTATGGCAACCGGATGGATAAGGGTAAAAGAATGAGCTTTCTGTGATCCCCTGATCACAAAACAGCGAAAACTGCACGGTTGCAAGATGAATGTATTTAGCTTCGCTCTCTTCCCCCACAAAGCGTATAAAAATGCTTACAACATCTACAGGGTTTTGAAACATGTACTCTTTTCTGAGGCTGTCTTTGTTTTACCGATCAGTCACTTTGTTTTGGGGATTGTACCCATGTTGTTGGCTACATTATATTGCATACTTTATGCTGCTGTGGTGAGGTCAATCGATTCTGCAACCTTGCTCTCTCTCACTGTTTCGTTCAAATTTTCCGTCTTTGTTCCACTGTTTCCAAACTACATTTGATTACGATGAAATTCGATCTTTTGCGCAAAACTAACCGTTTTTTGTTTAAAAAAAATAAGAGACCAGTTGCGAACGCTTCGTCATCAATCTGGGTGACATCGTCAGCGACCCACTCACCTCCGCACTGTGACCTCGATTGGTGATGAAACGTTTGCAATCCAACTGCCAAACTCGGCGAACAGACCAGCAGAGGGTGCACTGTTTTAAAACATCCAGGTTGTCCGCTTTAAACTTCCAGAAGCCCAGGCGTATGCGAAGTGCATTGCTTCAAAACTGCAAAGTTATTGATTTTGGTCCAGAATGTATAGTCGGAAGTGTGTCATCTACAGAGTCATCGGCGTTATGTACGGCGGCGCAGTAACACTAGATGTAACCGACGTTCCTCTACTGGGACCAAACCGTTTTCAATACTGTCGGATTCGCATCGCGCGTGCAGGCTGACGGCAACTCTATGGCTGGAACATTCGTTGTTTATGTGCTCTTTCGAATCGACATGTGAAGACTAATTCGTCCAACTGTTTGAAACGCAGGTGGGGCCAACACTAACGATAACATTTTTAAGTATCGCTTGGGGTCGTTTTTACAGGCTCCAAAGCTCCGTGGTATGTCAAAACGGAAAGGCGTATCGGGAATTAAGTAACCGACAGAAAACGCTTGAGTTGAGCTGACCGAATAAAAGAGAGAACATATTCCAGGCGACTTCTATTGCACACTAGGCTTCCAAGATCATCCTCGGCAATTGACGCCGTTCCCAGGTCCTCTTTTGCTGACTACCTGGAACACTGTTCCCACTTTCCCCGCGTATCGACCAGTGATGGGGCGCGTTGCCAGAAACATGTAGGTTAGAAGTCATCATATGACAGGTATCCAGTCTCACTTTTTTACACGTCAGTTTCGAAACACCGTGTAGTACGCTTCAACACGAATGCCAAGATTGAAAGTTTTTTTCTGTCGCTAAACGGGGGAGTTTGCTTCCCATTCGATAAATTCAATGAGAATTATTATGAAAGCGATGTGTCTGTCGGGGCATAAGCCGGCGGCTGACAGTTACTTCAATCACTGGCCTCTGTGATGGTTCGATGCCGAGCACCACACTGTTGTTAACCGCGTCAAAGTTGGAGGGACTATTGGTAATCAATACAAAGCGGTTGCCGTCAAAAACGGGCCCCTGGTCCAAACGAAACTCGGTGTCAAGTCATGCCCGAATGTAAAGTGAAAACTAGATGGAATTGTGACCATTCCTCGGAATAAAAATGCCAAACTGTACTTTACGGGCCATACCACATGAAAATGGTTTATTGGACTTCGCGATTTGGTGTGCGAACCCGAGATGATGTGAAAAGCGCACCAGCATGTGGCGGAATCAAGTCATATCATGGCGAATTACAACACCAGGCGGGGGATCATGCGAACTTGGTGTAAAATGTCAAAATGTGCACAGGACAACGGAGCAACCAATGGAATCGCCCGACCGAACAACCAACCACGATCAAAGGTCATCCCCTGCTAGCAGCGCGTATATTAACACAAGCACAACCACCAACCCACCGCTACGCAACACTACGTTCCCCAATAACGCACTGATGATGTCACCTCGATTGGTGATGAAACGTTTGCAATCAAATTGCCAAGCTCAGCGAACAAGCCAACGACCACCATGAGCTGTTCACTTGCGTCCACCGTTCGCAGCTAAGTGACCCTCAGTGAAAGGCTACTCGGGTGTGGTTACCAGGATAAAGGCTACTGAATTGTTGTCTGAAAACTTCAAATTTACCCTCATTATGTTGTTCTGAATTACGAATTTATATTTTTTGTTTTTGAGTGTATTCCTTTTGTCCACCTGCAAAAGACTGTCGGGGAACGCGCGCCACCTCGCCTTGAGTCAGAATCTCGCTTGACAGGACAGCACAAAGCCTTAGAAGCCGGCCCCTCATGTATTCACAGATCTATTAAAAGACGTCTTTGCTCTGAGTAGCTTCTTAAGCGATCGGACGGAGAAATCAACCCCCGTCCAGGAGACTGTGTATTCAAAGCCAGCTTCTCGAAAGCCTTTTTCTGTTTCGATAACAGCAACAAAATCTCCTTGCACCCAGCGGGACGGTTGATCCCGCGATCAACTTCTAGCAGCAATGAAATGCTCCACGAACCCGTCTTAACCGGTCCCCTAGAGAGGTGTTTCTGTTTACGGAGAGGTTCTTTTGGAGTGTCAAACCCCGCCCCCCCCCCGAGTACGATAAGGTGTGTGCGAGAGATTGAGAATACCTGGCCTCAGGAGCCCTGTACAAGATTGTAAATATCCTTTGCACTGCTATTTATAGCAATGACTCAACATCCGCTGGTCATGTGCCGTAAAACTCGTGAACGTTTTTTTGTCAGCTCCCTTTTTCAACGAAATAACAGCGGTGTGCGCCTCCTAAATAGCAGATATGATGGTTTCGGCTGAGCCTATGAGGTGCCGTTGATCTCCATGAGCTGGCGGAAAGCCCAGTGCCTTAGCGTCTACCTGAACAATCTAGTAAGCACGCACACAGTTGGACGGTAGTCGTGGAAAGAAAGAAGGCCTTCACTGCGGAGTTATTTATTCGAAAATGCCAACTGAACACTTACAGACTATTGGACAGGGAAGTAAAACTCTCATACTCATCTTGTTTACAAAAACCGAACATCCATCTTTGAGTTGAACTAGTCTTCCTGAACTTTCCTGGATATTCATTGACCGGTGCTCAATTCCACAAATTCCGCAACAGGTCTCTCTTTTCAAGAGACACAAAGCGAATTTACGATAAGAAAACATGCTACTCGCATGCCTCCCCCTCAGTCGCGTCATCAATACAGTCGTAGTCGGATGTTGACAGACAACCAATCCTGAAAGCTTCATTCTATTTTCTGATGTACATAAACTAACTTGATTTAGGAGCATTTGTCTTGTTTTCAATAGAAGTATGGGTGGTCATATCAAGTGCTCACGCTGAAAGTAGCCAGATGCTCAAGTTGAGTGGCCTACTCGAATGAGATCAAGCATGAATCTAGGTAAGTCAATGCTACCTGAGCTCAATTGCTTAAGATCATTCCAGAAAGGCAGAGACAGGGGAATGTGAAGGCTTCTCTCTTCGTTCCACAAAACCTCCCCCCCAGAACAGCCTACCTGATATAAACCTCTAGCTGGGGTATGACAGACAAAGTGATGAAGCGATGTACCAACTTTGAGACCAGGGAGATCCACGGTAATCCATATGGGGCTTACACAAACTTGGATCGATAAACAATGAAGCTCAGTAAGGTTGTACGCAGTGTCTGCAAGACCAAGTTTCAGATAACACGCTGAACGCAACTCCAAAAATCGCCCACACAAGTGACTGTTGAAAGCTGAGGAACTCAGATGAGGAATCACATACTGAACTATCGTTCATGGAGGCTCGGCGACGGTGGAATTTAGTTGGTTTTTGACCAAGTTGATGTGGCGAAAGGATGGACCAATCAGAGTGACAAATCTACTCAGTTGCAGCAACAACATACCGAGTTCCTCTATCTGGCCTCGACTTTACTCCATGTTCAAATTTCTGGTATTGTATGTGCCTTGGGTTTTCAAATGCAGACAGTCCTCCACAACACGTGGCGCTTGAGCAGGGTGGATGAGAAACAGTGGAGTTGTTTAGTTCGATGAAGGAAACGAGGTTCGTGGAATAAACTCAGGCCAAGATAAGTTTGTGGTGTACAGATAGAAGTCAGGTGGCAGTGTGTCGGACAGTCCGCACGAGCATAACTCGGAGAAGAGTTGGTTCCAAGGGAACACTCTGTTTATACAGACATCACGAGTATCCGTCAACCTTATGCTCTACTTGAATCCAAATTGCACGCAACTAGGGAATATACACTCATTTGCAAACTAATTTGGTTCTTTCGAGAGACTCAACTAGAACTCAGCTGAATCTCTCGTTTATGATGTTCTCAGGCAACTGAATGTGCTGTACCAGGCTGCCTCATGTTTCAGCCGCTACGATATTCGGGTTATCGCGATACATGTATATCTTTGTAATGAAAACATCTGAGAACATCACAAACTAGAGATTCAGTTGGGTCCCAGGTGAGTCCCTCGAAAGCCAGATTAGTTTGTAAATGAGTGTATATTCGAAAAACTGTTCGCTTTTTGGCTCGTTCTAGTCTACCTTCATTAATCTATAATATGCTGTGTGTCAACAAGACTGGGACACTGGTTCCTCCTGCGTTCTGAGCTCTGAATCGCAGAACATCTGTTCTACCTGTTTGACGTGACAGGTCGTAGGAGTTCACTCCACCCTGGATAGGGAGGAACGATGCGATGTTTCAACAAAATTCAGTTTCCTCCACCACAATTGGGTTACCTAGGTGAGGAGTGCAGACAATTCACCCAACGTTTCAGAGAGGTTTCCTAAACAATCGGTGGATTTATTGCTGGGCAACTTTTTGCTTTTGACACAAACGCTTCGTCAGGCCATGTGAGTCCGTAAATGAGTTGATTGGGAGACTACTTACAAGGTTGCTGAAAACTATTCGACAGCCCACGACCGGTTTCGCCCTTCCACTTTGGGCTCATCAGGTAGGCGCAGTCCCGGGTTTCCGTCAACCTTATGATCTACTTGATTGGGTTTTAAGGCAGTCAGGAAACCAATCCGTGAGATTTCTCATGACCGGCCGACTTGATTAGGGCTGGGTGTTCAGTCTGATGATACTGTTTGTTGGTTAGTGGGGATGACTAAGATTTACGATCGATTGGTTAGGGGGATTCATCTTTATGATGAACCCGGATTTTTCGTCCTTCCTTCTTCAGTCTGGGACACCTTAATGGAAAATTCCCCTTGGGGTCGTTCACCTGTGTTCGTCCAAGGGTACTGGGACAATTGGTTTGGGGATGGGGGTGGGTTGGTTGATTGATCTAACTCTACTTGGATGTTGTACTTTTAGACCCTGGCCATTTCGCTGCACACCGCCTCGTGTCATCTCGGCTGATCTAAGACCGCTCTCCAGACGTTTGCCAGTTCTACTCCCTCTATTCCATTCACACTGGGATGCTTGGCGATTTCCACCGCCTCGGCCACCAGTCGCTGTGGTGTGAATCTTAAACCGCGTCTCAGGATGTCCACATTTTCTAAATCTATCCTATGCTCAGTGTCTAGAGCATGCACTGCCATTCCTGAATCTTTGACTAACGCCTGGCATTCCTCTGCGTTTCTCGGCGGTCTGTTAATGGAGCTCTTACGCTCACCGATTCTGTCTAACCTATATAAACCTTCATATAGTCGTTACATTTTATGTTGTATAAACAGTTCCTAGTCCTATCAAGCGGAAGGACGTGATAGTATACAAAAATCTGTTTGGACACCAAGAATACATCCAGGAAATTCCGTAGCAGTTGCGAACGCCAGCATCGGTTCAAGAAGCGCGCATTCCTTAGAAGGTTTCGAAATAATTTTTCGTGGGTTTATACCGAACTAGAACGTCATTCAAGACGAGACAACTCTCCATTCGGACAGTGAAGTAACCGACACAATATAACGGTGGAATTTCGGAACGGAAACTTTTCAATTTATGGAGTATGCAGTAACAGATAAGTCAGCGATCAGGTTGCTTTTGTTCACGTTTCAACTCCTTTTATTTGGTATTTAAATAACTTTTATTTGCTGGGTAGATGGCGGAGTTACTAACAGGAAAGTCACCCAACGGAAGGGGGGATATTCTCACCAGAACGGTAATTTTTTGGTGGAAAGGTTTATTGAATCTCGACTGAACCACGGCGGAAAAGCCTGCTTCAGTTTTCGTTATGAGTGACGCAAATCGAACTGGCAATTTGCGTCAGTCTTTTAACTATGCTTCTAGTTTCCCAACGATTTCTATTGGTTAGCAAATTGCCCGGATTGATAGACCAAGGAACCGAAGCACGAAATTTCTCCGTTTCCCACGAATTTCCAGCATTTAAAAATTATTGATTTAAACCTTGACCCGTCTATTTGCAGTGGTTGGCAACCGATGAGTTTTGCCAGCAGATATTCGCCCAGTTTTTTTGGAAGGAAGGTAAGAAGTCAGTCCTACCTCCGTGACCGAGAAGCTAGTGGAATCCTTTACAGGAACACGATGGTACGAAAGGCCCCGGTAGCCCATCTGTTTGGTGGCTTTGATGTATAATGGTGGAAGGGGCACAAACGGTTGATATCGGCAACGAACTACTCTAAGCACAACATTCGACAGGTATTTCGAAGCACTTTACCTCCTCGTGGTCACAAGATTCGTGTTTTAGACCAACTGTCCGTGCTACGGGAAACGGAACTGTCGAGAACCATGTCTTATTATCGATCTAAGCTACGCAGTTTATCAAGGACCAGCTTGATCGATAGATGATTCTGATTCGAAATAAGTGTTGATCAATAGGGCCGATCAGTGAGCGTCTGCAGCTGAAATTTTGTTTCGTAGTACAGAGCACAAGACACTGGCCTGCAATCCATTTTCTAACACAGAAACTAATTTGATGTTTCCAGGCAACTAAAACTGCTGCACAGCGCCACCTTATGCTTCAGTTAGCATGATATTCTAGACATCGTGATAGATGCATAGACGTAATACATTACTTATAAGTTTACTGACAATCGTTTGGCAGCCCACGACCGGTTTAGCCCTTCTTGGAGCTCATCAGGTAGGCACAGTCCCCGAGTTTCTGTCAACCTTATGTTTTACTTGAACCCAGAAATACACTCATTTGCAAATCAATTTGGTTTTCACGGGAGACTCAGTTGAATCTCTCGTTTAAGATCTTTTACAACTAAATGTGCTGCACACAGGCCGTCTCATGTTTCAGTTGGCACGATATTCAAGATATCGCAGTATATTTTCATAAAGGAAACTACGCACAAGTTTGCTGAAAACTCTTCGACAGCCCACGACCGCTTTCGCTCTTTTTCAAATTCATCAGGTAGGCGCAGTCCCCGAGTTTTCGTGAACTTTATGTATGCAACTAAGTACAGTTCGGTAATTGTGTGAAATCTGTGTTGAATTAGGACATAAGGTTGGCGGAAACGCAGAATTGAAAAGAGCATATTTCTCTGACTTGAACACTCATACTCAATCACCATTCCTTGAAGTGAAGCTTAGTTCAGTAACGGAGAGATAGAGGTGACAAACATTTCGTTTCCGATGTTCCACAATCACTGTGCCGTTTCTTTGGGTTTCGGAAGTCGCTCTTAGTGGGTAAAGATGACTCAGTAATAACATATGGTAATACCTGTGTTCTCCTGTAATGTAAGTCGTGGTTTCACGAATGGCCGGGCTTTTAAAAAACGGCAGATGAAAAAGCCATCCGGAAGCTGGTCTCTCAACCGAATCTTTTATTTGCAGCCCTTTGACTTGATGATTTATAGGGAAAAGAACCAGAAGTGATGGTTATTTACGTCCACTCGGCCCCTCGATTGAGAGATCGATATACGCATATAGCCTATATTTAGCTCGGCACATCTGAGGCATAGATAATCGATACCGGATGACCTTGAATCAAAAGGCGTTCAAGGCCAACGACCTTAGCAGCGGTTCTTGCTTCGCGTTGAAGGTTTCTTCTGTCGTGCCATCTTGCACCCTGGTCGGAGAGAGTCTCTGCACAGAGTGGAAAACCATGTGTAATCGTTTTCCTTGCGGCAGTGCCAAAACAAACTTTAACTGCCGTTGCGCACTAGACCACCCACAGAACAAAAGCGTTCGGCCGTGGCTATTTACATAGTAACTATTTTTTTCCAAATGAATATACAGCTTCAACTACATATTTCACCGGTATGACAACCGCTTAACCACGGCACACTAATGCCGAAAAGCGTAAGGCCGCTAAAAACCCCGTGGAATTTGAAATATTGGCTTTCCTTTATCTGGTTTGTAATGGTACTACACGGAGAGAAACGGCAGGGCCTGTCAACGGGATCTCATGCAGCCTTGTCAGTTAACCACGTTTATTGCACAATATTTATTGTACCCTAAAACAGCAACAAACATAAAAAAAAGAACGTGAGATGCGCTTAGGGCGCGCAACTTGGTAATATATCCGCTTTTTTTCTCTGGCAATGCACGGGTTTTCCTGAAGTCTGAAACTGGGAAGAATGGTATCCTTCGATCACAGGATATCTATCTATCTATCTATCTATCTAACTACCTATCTATCTATCTATCTATCTATCTATCTATCTATCTATCTATCTATCTATCTATCTATCTATCTATCTATCTATCTATCTATCTATCTATCTATCTATCTATCTATCTATCTATCTATCTATCTATCTATCTATCTATCTATCTATCTATCTATCTATCTATCTATCTATCTATCTATCTATCTATCTATCTATCTATCTATCTATCTATCTATCTATCTATCTATCTATCTTCACAGTATCCTTTTCCTCCTGAAAAACTGTTCTACCTGCGGACACACGTTTCCGGAGTGACACTTTCCAAGCGGCGTCCTTTAAATGGCTCCAAACAGGTATGTGGATTTCAACCTTCTTCCAGGAATTTCGCTTCGTGAAAATGCATCTATTTTGAGATGAATGACGTCAACCGACGAGTTTACGTGTGACAGAAACTTGCACGTGTTTGGATCCTGTTGTCCAAACGGTCTTTTATGGACACCACTGCAAAAGAACCGTTAGCGCGTGTCTGGGTTCGTCAGATCTCAGCTGTGTCTTTTTTCGCTGACGCGGTGTCGGTCGTTCGATCCTTTCATGTTCGCTGTGGGTGGGCTTGCGTGAATCTAGAGACCAGTTTGATTGAACACATGCAGTGAGCAAATTCCTCCGGTGTGAGATGAAACATTTCTTGTAAAACTGAAGACTAGACGTGTTTGTGTGCGAACCGATCAACTTTGGAAAAATTTGTTTGCTTCTGCAGTGCCAATAAGAACGAATTTAGCGTATTCTATTCCCGGTACTCACAGGTGTAGGTTTTCTCACTTTCCAGAAAACCTTTCTTTCAAAATCCAAACTAGTTTGAACAATAAATGTACATTGCCGAGCAAGCGACAAGGTCACCCGGGGACAAGATTCGAATAGTTTTCAGCAACCTCGTGAGTAGTATGCTATGTGCACACACTGTACTCTGAAATGTGAAACGGTCTGGTGCTGCACATTCAGTTGGGAAAAAACATTATAAACGAGAAGTTCAACTGGGATTCAGGTGACCTTGCATTCCTTAATGGGGTTTTATTCTCAAAATCCAAAAACTAACAATACGGGGTAAATTTTTTGATCACGTATATCAACTGAATTTCTCACAGTGAGGAGACAAGAGACGAGAAAAACATGAAAAGGAAAAGAAAGGATGGATTGTTAGAAAATATTTTAATCAACGGAGAAAACTTTGTTGCTTGGACGGGCATCATGTGAAAGCCTCAATAAAGAGCGTACTTCAATGTTGGGTCACATGTACTCTTCTGGGTGAGGGGGAGTCGTGGAACACGAGGGGTAACCTTTTTTGACGCTTTGCTCAAGTCCATACGACTCTACTCCTCGATACCTCGTGAATGTTGGTTCTTGCAGATAGGGACAGGTTTAAGACCAGATGACTTCATAATAAAACCGACGTTGACCTCATTGCTCTAATTCACGACGAACAGCTGTTGTGGCAGGATAAGCTGTCATTATAAACGTTCCGTACTATCGGTACTCATGAGCGGCAACAAAACGTTAGGTGAGCATACGTTGGCAGCGGGGGCACCGCAAAAATGTGACCTAACAGTGAGGATGCAGGTTCTGATCAGCTCTCTAAGACGCCTAGCAGTGGGAACAGTGGAAGTAACCAAAGCTTGATTCCTGGATTTCTCTCGCCTCAGCGATTTCTTGGAGTGTGCGATGATAACTCAGCCCTTGTAATGCACTATTCATAAGGTTGCTGAAAGTTCGTTGACAGCTCATGACTAGTTTTGCCCTTCTTGGGGCTCATCAGTTGCCTGGAAATATCACAAACGAGAGATTCAACTGGGTTCCAGGTGAGTTACTCTAAAAACCAAATCAGTTTGCAGATGAGTGTATATTCGCTAATTTCGTGCACTTTGGTTTCAAGTAGAACATAAGGTTGATGGAAACTCGGGGACTGCGGCTACCTGATGAGCCCCAAAAAGGGCGAAATCGGTCGTGGGCTGTCGACGGATTTTCAGCGACCCCATGAGTAGTACATTACAAAGATATGCATGTATCGCGATATCTCGAATATAGTAGCGACTGGAACATGAGGCAGCCTGGTGCAGCACATTCAGTTGCCTGGAGACATCACAAACGAGAGATCCAGCTGGGCTCCAGTTGAGTCTCTCGAAAAACCAAATTAGTTTGCAAATGAGTGTATATTCGATAAATCAGTACTGTCCAACCACCAAGCTGAAAATGTGACATAAACACCAATGAACAAACAGTCCTCTCGGGTTGTGTAAAAGTGCACTTTGGTGCATCAGTGCAAAGGTCAGCTTGCGCGCTGTGCAGACTTTTTTGTATCAAACTGACACGACACATTGTGATTTGCAGTTCATCAACGGCCCTGTATACCATAAGTTGAGGAATTTCTGACTGACGGGGTCTAGCGGCCAAAAGTGTGGCTTTGCCTCGCTACTCCTGGTGCAGGCTAGCATCCGGAAAGCTCCTCGTACCATGTGGGGAAGTCAAGAGGCCTTACGTACAGTGACGTACCCTGCGGTTTCTCACGAAGATGAGCAGGACCCATGGGCAGGCCGTGACTATCAGCTGCTTGCATCGATCATTCACATGCCCGTACTCTGTCCAGTGACTTCGTTTCAGAGCGAAATTATGTGTAGTCTTCGCGATCAATAGGGTGTACACAAGACCCAAAAAAGTTGACCACATATGCACTAAACTCGATGCTGACACCCCAGAACCAAGTATAGAGTCCTTAAAATAACATTTGTGACCGGTTCCCCGCAAACATGTGTGTTCCTCTTGCTCAGATGACTGAGCAAACAAGATTATCGGATTATGAGAGGATGGCATGTTGTTCCATTGATTAACTGGGCGTGTGGCAGTAAGCACTCGCTCTGAGAAGAAAGGTATCAAATTTCAAACTTAGCTACAGGGCCCTAAAACAGGACGAATGAAAGACTACGCTTTACGGACGCAAATGGACAAGTGGATATGTGGTTGATAACAAGAGACAATGTAAGATGAAGAAGGCCTTTGCTGGGGAGTTGTTTATTGGATAACCCCAACTGAACAGCTACAGACTATTGGACAGGGAAGCAAAACTCTCACATGCATCTTGTTTACAAAAACTGAACATCCATCTTCTCTTGAACGCGTCTTCCTGAACTTTCCTGGGTACGCATTGACTGCTACTCAAATGCAAACAGATGCGACTCCAAAAATTCCTTAATAGATCTCACTTTTCAAGAGACGTGTAGCGGATTTACGGAAGAACATACTACTCACATGCCTCATCAGTAGTATCCACCGTTACACCGTCGTAACGTCGTATACTACCAACTAAGCATGGAAGTGGCGTGTAGCAGACCCGCATCTGTTGGAAAATGACGGAAATTATGGATTTGATTCGCAATGTTCGTTTATTATTCAAAGAATGTCTGGAAAAGTCCAGAGGAACGCTTGAGACTGATCACGTTTTACTTACCGTAATCAAATAAGGTTTTACTTTTGTGTCTGTTCGCTTGTAACTTATCGATAAACAACTCCACAGTGAAGGGTGTTCTTCCTCTCACTGAGGTTACTATAAATGGTAACTGCTGATAGTCACGTATACAAGTGACCTGTGCATATCAAACTGGTTTATCTCGACTGGATGAGGGCCTTGTCTTGATGTTTTCACCCGTTTTAATTTTTCACCATTCACTTCGGTTTTAGTTGAAATTCTTTTTTGACCAAATTGTGGCTACCAAGGTCCCCAACGTGACCAGCCGCAGTATCCACCCAGATCAGTATTCACAACCTGTAATCATCAGGATGCAGTCTTTTCTAGGTTACTCAGGGGAACTTGCTGAAACCCGTCTTGTTTTTTGTACTATCTGTCATCCGAAAAAAGTTTTTTTACTTTACAGACGAATTGACCCAAGGGAATTTACTGACACTTGAGTACTAGTTGAAACTAGACCGCGCCATTTGACGGGTACAAAATGATTTTTGGTCCGTCACATACGCTGCTGTAAAATGTTAGTAGTATACTATGCTAAATATCAACAATAGCAAGGCTGGATAATACCAAAAGTCTCTGGGGGACAAAATCAGTCAACTATGTGAAAGCTGTGTTCAAGGTGCAGACAAGAAATAAAAATCCATCGAAATAAGAAAGCATTGTCAAAGAATCGCCAAGTGATGCATTTTTTTGATAAAATGGAGTTTAACTTTTCAGTGAAAACTTTCAACTTCATTACGCAATAAAACGCACAGATATTTTTGCGGGGCACACTGTGTTAGTATGCGTGTGAATTCCTAATTTTATCTCCGCTTTCCTAATTTCATCTCGCTTGACACAGGTTTCAGAAAAAAATGCATATATGAACAGGCTAATTTGAAAAAGGCCTTAGATATAGGGGGCGATCACGCATAAGTCGCACAGAGAAAACACTGAAAAAGCAGCTGTAAACTCTCCCATATCGTGTGTCATTGATTACAGCGTGTCCTTTCCTCGGGGTTTTTGCGCGCAGATGCTCCTAATTAATGCCGAGTCGAAATCAGCGTTAAAGCCACTTGTGGCGACAGTTTTTCCCCAAGTGTTCCCATCATTGTCTGTTGCGAGGGGAAAACGTGACGCAAATAGGAGTGTAGCTAACACTGTGGCGCCCGGAACTGCTGTACAAACAGGACGAACAAAGACATGTCCTTGATATCGATAGAAGTACATGACATTATGTACATCACACACAAAACCAGTGAAATGGACTTTGCACACTGAAGATGGTTCATTGTGAACGAAACGGCACAGTTTTTCTTTCAAGCTGATGATTGAAAAGAAGGGAGCGATACAACTGTTCGTATTAGCGATTCTTATGCAAAAAAAAAACTGAAAAAAGTGGATCTTATCAAGTGCATCAGAAGCGAAACTCGGAGCTTCAGATTTAAAGAAACTATGTTATCGCGTTCACACTATTCTGGTGAGCCTACCTTGAAATGGGTACGCATTGGGCTTGCTTTTATCAACGATTATAAGTAGCACATATCCTCGGTGGTCAAGGGTTCAAAATCCGGGCGCCTGACGTTCTAAGCATCGAAGTTGCCACTACGCTTGAGTGATACCCGACTACTCTGGTTGTGTCGATTGATCGAGACTACCCAGTCAGGTAGCGCTCCGGACGCTCGCTCGATAGTCTTGGTTGCTGGTGGCTGCGAGATCTGTGTTAACAGTACTCATCCTATCTGCACGCGATTATTCTCGTGATCCCACACTCACCTCACCTGTCAGATGTCCTGGTGTGGCCGAGATCGATGAGGCAACGATGTAAGCTGTTGGAGTAGTGGTAACACGATTGACTCGCATGTCACTTGTGCGGATTAGACAATCCGTCACGGACAGGCACTGCTTGTGAGTTCTAATAACAACCAATCTCGAGTCCGACGCCCTCATTTTTGGTGGGAACTCCCCGGATGAATTGCGCCAAGAGGACCGTTCGATCGTGTGTGATGTCAACAATCCAGTAGCGACCCTCAACCACATTGTATCAACCCTGTCGCAATCTTTCTAATACCTTAGTAATACTGCTTACGGTTTCACCCAAAAATGCACCGTTCGAACGCACAAACCGAAATTTTTCGTCTCTACATGGCCAAAGAGTTTTCAGCAACCTTGTGAGTAGTTTCCTTTGTGAAAATATACAGTGCAACATCTCGAATATCGTGCCAACTGAAACATGAGGCGGCCTGTGTGCAGTACACCCAGTTGTTGAATAACATAAACGAGAGATCGACTCAGTAGAGTCTCTCATGAAAACCAAATTGATTTGCAAATGAGTGTATTTCTCGAAAACAGTCCAATTTGGGTTGACGGAAACTCGGGGACTGTGTCTACCTGATGAGCCCCAAGAAGGGCGAAACCGGTCGTGAGCTGTCGAAGAGTTTTCAGCAACCTTGTGAGTAGTTTCCTTTACGAGTACAACTGTCTTTGCATCAAATTTACGAACCACACTGAAAATAGGTCAAGGAGCAATGAAAAACTGGCTGCCCGTTTTACCGCGCAACCGCGTACAAAAAAACGAAATTTCTTTTGTTTTAATTCTACAAGGTCCGCTTTGCATGTCACTGAAGACCGCCCTAGCTGAAGTTTGCCTGCTCCGAAACATCGATACATCTTTTGCAAAACGTTCCATTCTGTTTAGTTTGAAACACGGCCAAAAATCGTAACAAATGTCTTTGCGAACCCCCACAGGTGAGGCGGAAAATGCGGAAGCCAACCAGCTTCAAAGGTTGAGCTTTGAATGGTTCTTAAGATTTCATCGATTTTGGCCTGAAACAGTTAGGTCGACCGCCAAAAGTCCAAACTGAATTGGGAACAAAAAGGCATGCACATTTAACCGTCAATTTGTTGATCGAAACAAAGACCTAATAAAAAATGATTTATTTTGCTGTGCCTGCACTTAACTTGTGTATAAAGTTCAAAAATATGCTTGAAAGGCATTTCAGAAGCTGTGGGAAAGGGTTTTTCTCGGTAGAAAAAGCATCAGGGATACATAGCTACGTTTACGTTGCTTAAAAGGTTGAGAATATGATATACAACATAACGTAATATAATATAAAACGATATATGACATAATAATTTATAATAATATAGTAGTAATACAATATACTGTAATATCATATATTATGACATAATATGCAATATAGCAATATATAATAAAATATATAGTAACCATAATACTATATATACCAATATAATTAGGATGATATAATATATATAATACAAAGCATGTGATATAACACATAATTATAT
>NW_008751772.1:1104294-1147134 GCF_000715545.1 Opisthorchis viverrini | reverse complement strand
AATAATAATAAATAAGATACAATATAACAAAAAAAAAAAATACACCACAATAACAATATAACAGAATAAAATATAATATGACGATATAATATGATCTATTAATAGATACCAACAATATACTGTAATATAAAATAGAGATAATATATGCACCCTTGGGAGCTTTCTTCATTACTTCCATACTCGCTAAGTTGGACTTAGCGGAGAATGTGTTGAGTGCGGTCCCACCGTGTGGCAGAATAATTTCAATTTACGGTTGAACAGTGAGTGTGTGTGTGTGTGCAGAAATTGCATGGGGCCTGTTTGATGAACTGCTTTCTTACTCTGCCACTGACCTCGGTACTGTGAGGAAGCGTTGTCCAATTATTTCAAACGGCAGCCATGACCGGCCGCAGAGAAGTCAGCGTCAGAAACGTTTGACCAATGTCTGATCCTAAGAAATCGATATCTGCATCATCTTATTCATATTTTTTCTGATCCTTGATGCATATGTTAGCTTCCCGTGAAGCTTGCAAAAAGCCTTTTTAACTCTATCTGGAAAATTCCAGATATGAGCTGATCGATAAACTGACAGCTTTTCGAGGCTACCGCATGGTTAGACGCATAACTGAGTGCTTGAGATTGGACATTTGTCCTAAAATGTGTTACCTGCGATCTTAAGTCATATTTATTGCACTAGGTTACACAAAATCGGCTTGAAAGCTTACTTGGTCTAATACTATTTCTCAAGTTGCAGCATGCTCAAAGTTTGAGAGCACCCCCTCATGATGGTTCTTTCTGCTAAAAATACATCCGAGCAGAATTTCTTTTCTGCTCTGATTAAAGTATATTTTATTAATAAATTTTAGATCAACATCTACTGGATTTCAATTAATTAATTAACTCACGTGTAAAAAACAGTTTGACGGGTCCGTAAAGCGCCTATCAATATGTGTGAGTTTTTTCTTGATTTTAATCAAAGTAGAACTTAATAAAATTCAATCAGTCAATTTACTTCAATCAATTGAATTGAATTTACGTTGTTCTACGCTGCTCGGACGGGACAGTCTGCGTAGAGGACAAACGTACATGGGCAGCGTAAGCAAGTGAAGGGTAGGATCGCTTTATTGGCAAGCTGGATTTTGTAGACAACGGGTAGTTTGTTACTACTATCGATGAAACTAGTAGAGATGGTAACAAAGTGGCCTATTTAAGACAGCCGGCATAAGAAGGGTGACTGGGAGTCCGGTAATGCTTACTCAACAAGTACCCCATCTCGAAACAACAAGGTGGACAATCCAAACTCTTCGGGTCGACTAATTTCCAGAAATATTGATGCTAGGTTAGCTACTCATCGCATTAGGTCAAAAAACAGATAAAATTTGCCAGTGCAGTCAAGATCCCATTGGCTCTATCCAGTCTTCCTCATGTTTCTTTCGTCAGTTTGAGAAAGGGGAATTTGGAAGTCTAAAGATTTGATAGTCGGATAATTAATTCACTGACGGTTGACAAAACACAAAAATATTCAGTTATTTAAATTCGTCTTTAAGCTTTTCAAAAAGCCTGTGTTGCGTGAAATGAAGACGCTGCTGATTGAGCAATCCTGTCAGAAGAATGGATCGCGCCCTTGGCTAAGTAGATAGGTATCTCCTATGAAGCTTTCAAGAACGGTTGAATTGTATTCAAGTCATTCCACATCACTTAGTCGGTTTACACAGTTGGAGAGGAACGTCTTCCCATATGACAGTTCTGTTTTTTTCGATGTCACGTTTCTTCCACGCGCTAGCTAACCGTACTTGTTGTTCAGGATATGGGCATAGAGGAATTAAAGACAGGGGCCCACAAAACTTCAGACTATTATCCAACAGACAGTAGGAGTGTCATCCTTATTAGTCATCCGGCTAATCAGTCGATTGCTCAGTCGAGCACTTGGTCAATCGATCATCCAATCAATGCGTCCGTCAACCAATCGGTCGACCAGCCTTGCTGTCATGTGATCATTTCAAATCTGTTGGACGCAGGTTGTACGAGATACAATTTGACTTTTGGTAGAAACCTGGGGATTTTGCTTAACTCTCGTAAGACAGTGTACCACATCTTGATGTGACCGAAAATACTGCGCCTTGCGTCATGGTGGCATGATGTTCTTCCAGGGTTCTTGCACCACTACCGACATCCCGCTTAATAGAAGAATGATGACGTCACTTCCCACGACACTGGTGCATCTGAATTTCACAGCTAGACGTATGAATGTAACGGTTGGTACGTGTCAATGCTACCGTTGCGTTTTTTGTGGGACTTTTATAGTTGGCCGGACTTTGTGATAACAACTTTTTTTAGAAATTGGAAAGCAATCTTGAAAAAGATCTTGAAACAAGAATACCGGGTGAATTTTAGTTGCATGAACTTAACGATAAGCAAGCATCCTCAGTAGATCAGTAACCCGTTCGGCAAACGGGAAATTTAGAGTCCCACTTCATTTTATGGCCGTCACAGACAGCCAGGTTGCCTTGGAAGACCTGAGTACGTTCTGCTATCTTCGGCCTTAAGTCGGGACGGCGAAATATCAAAAGATAACCGGGCGATCATCAGTTCTATGAACCAAGTTGTCAAACACACCTCCCTAACGAGTCCACTAATTTTCTTGAAATGTGTTTTAGCAAATAGTGATCAGTAGGTGATGACTGTCACCAGAGTATCAATCCACAGTTTATAAGAATAGGAGCAACTTTGCCTCGAACCTGTTGGAGTTGTATTTCGGTACTTTTATTGAGAGTACGTTGCAAACAGCCCCAGCGAGTTGTTTCGATTTTCTGTTTTAAGATGCCATATATCCAGTGTTAACTACCTTAGCTTTGAAAACGTTTTAGTTTGTTATGCCAGATGGGTCATGATCCCTGTCGCTGTATTTGAATCTTGCAACTTTTTGAGGGTGATGTCGGGCGATGAGTTGGATTGGGGCGGTACATTTGTCAGTTCCAATGTCTCAAGGTCACCACAGCCAGACCGGAAACTTGGAGTGGAGTAAAAGGTCATGAGTTGACTTAATTTCGGTTTCTAGACCATGTAGGTGCAGCCCATCTCCCACTTTGACTTTGGTATTCGGAGTTTAAAGCCCGCCGTCTCAGGAACGTTACCACATGGATAGATGGCTCGTGGCAGCCGAGTATTCTTAGCGATATTCTTAGCGATGCCAGCGATGCCAGAAACATCACAAACCAGAGATTCAGCTGGGTTCCAGAAGAGTCTAGCGAGAAACCAAATTTGTTCGCAAATGAGTGTATATTTGCTGATTTCGTGCAATTTGGTTTCAAGTAGAACATAAGGTTAACGGAAAGTCGGGGATTGCGCACCTACCTGATGAGCCACGAGAGGGGCGAAACCGCCTGTTGGTTGTCAGGGAGTTTTCAGCAACCTTGTGAGTAGTACATTACAAATATAAATTTGTGAGTAGTTTCCTCTATGAAAATATTCTGCAATATCTCGAATATCGTGCCAACTGAATGATGAGGTGGCCTGTGTGCAGCACATCCAGTTGTAGAATATCATGAACGAGAGATTCAGTTGCGTCTCTCGTGAAAACCAAACTGATTTGCAAATGAGTATATTACTCGAAAACAGTCCAATTCGGGTTCAAGTGGATCATAAGTTTGACGGAAACTCAGGGACTGGTGAGCTTACCCGATGAGCCACAAGAAGGCCGAAACCGGTCTTGGGCTGTCGAAGAGTTTTCAGCAACCTTATGAGTAGTGCATTACAAATATATACATGCCACCTCTTTCTTTAGTGTTTTGATTAACCACCCACTATTGGGGATCGGGGGCTGGATATAAATAGTCAGGCTTAGACAGACAGGTCAGTTTGGACCTACTAATGAGTACGGATACGCAGTGCAGCTGGAACTAGCCGTTCTTGGGCCTGGCATATTTAGCTGGAAAAGAGCCACACGTTTAGATCTCTGGTATACATCTGAAATAATACGACTGAACGCCTCTCAAGACTGCAAAAGCGCAGCAATGACTGTGCCGACGTCACTCGCACAACACTTCCATGAATATGCCTCGCAGAAAAGCTAATTACTTACCGGGCAGCGAAACCAGAAACGGTGATGGCATGGACAATGGTACGTTTCCCTAGAATTCTCGTGCAATTTGCGTTTCATGCGAGATTGCTACGAATTCGTGAAAACCACGCATTGGTTGCACACATCCATTACATAAATTCTTGTTTTTCGCTTTGTTTACAGGGCACATTTGAATGTAGAATATGTTGCATTTTTTAATGCTGTCTACAGAAATCTTGTGGCACTGAAATTTCCTGTGACCTCACAGTTTACACATTCTATTAAGACCAGAGGCGGCACCTCCAAAATCGACCAAAACTGACCTTGAAGAAAGTCGTTTTTTCGAGGACCAGATTGGTGACGGATATGTTGACACTTGCTCATTTACTGCAACAGATAAAAGCAAAATGAAAATAAAAGTGAAGATTTTATACTTTGTCGGGAACACTGTCGTAAAGTATTATTACGAGAACCAGCTCCGAAAGCAACGGGACTACATAACAACCAATGGAATAACCGTTTTCGTTGAAGGACAGATTTCATTGGTTGTTCTTCACTCGGCCTTGACAGATGAGTTGTATTCTAAGCATCACTATTTTGACCCGCTTGTACTCGACAGTGATCAATAGATCAGCCGGTTCGCACGTCCATTGACTTTTATGGTCAGGCCAAACGCACCAGGCAATCGATCGGCTATCCAGACCGGGGATCACGGTGTTGAGAAAACATTAAGGAGGCTGTGGTCCACAACAAGTAAACAGCCAAGTAAATCGTACTTCTTGTCGGTCAGCAAATCGATCGGGGCAGATTATCCGTCCTCTGTGACTGCAGTCTATAGCAAAAAAGTGAACGTAATATGCTTTCCTAGAAGAAGTGTTATTCTAGCGAAATACACTCATTTGCAATCTAATTTGGTTTTTCGAGAGACTCACATGGAACCCAGCTGAACCTCTAATTTGTGATGTATCCAGGCAACTGAATGTGCTGCACCAAGTCACCTTATGTTTCATTCGCTACGTTATTCTAAACAGTTATTCTAAACCACAGAAAAAATCGCGTTCGAAAAACACTGGTTCCACCAGGGGCTAGCTTCCAAGCTTCCAAGAGGGGCCACCTTGACTGGAGGTCTTCAGCGCAGACTGCATATCAAGAACGAATTCCCAAGAATGATTATGGGACGGGCGAAATGAAGCGGGAAAAGAAGTCAGCGACGCAACCTAACTTGCAATTCATGCCCTCAGGGACCGTCTCCAAGAGCGTGAAGTCATTAGACAGGTGTTTCTGAAATGCTCTCCGCCGATACGCGATAACCACTGAGTCGCATAGAACGCGTAGCAAATAGAATCGTCCAGGTGTAACACCCTTTCGGTGCCTAGTTTCCATGGCAGCCGAAGGAATCACAAGCGTTTGGATACCGTCAGCTGGCCCAAGCCTAGACGGGGCAAGCTGAGAGGCAAATTTCGGGTTCGAACCACGGACCTTCCTGTTAGTAACTCCGCCATCTACCCAGCAAATAAAAGTTATTTAAATACCAAATAAAAGGAGTTGAAACGTGAACAAAAGCAACCTGATCGCTGACTTATCTGTTACTGCATACTCCATAAATTGAAAAGTTTCCGTTCCGAAATTCCACCGTTATATTGTGTCGGTTACTTCACTGTCCGAATGGAGAGTTGTCTCGTCTTGAATGACGTTCTAGTTCGGTATAAACCCACGAAAAATTATTTCGAAACCTTCTAAGGAATGCGCGCTTCTTGAACCGATGCTGGCGTTCGCAACTGCTACGGAATTTCCTGGATGTATTCTTGGTGTCCAAACAGATTTTTGTATACTATCACGTCCTTCCGCTTGATAGGACTAGGAACTGTTTATACAACATAAAATGTAACGACTATATGAAGGTTTATATAGGTTAGACAGAATCGGTGAGCGTAAGAGCTCCATTAACAGACCGCCGAGAAACGCAGAGGAATGCCAGGCGTTAGTCAAAGATTCAGGAATGGCAGTGCATGCTCTAGACACTGAGCATAGGATAGATTTAGAAAATGTGGACATCCTGAGACGCGGTTTAAGATTCACACCACAGCGACTGGTGGCCGAGGCGGTGGAAATCGCCAAGCATCCCAGTGTGGATAGAATAAAGGGGGTAGAACATGCAGACGTGTGGAGAGCAGTTTTAGATCAGCCGAGATGACTCGAGGCGGTGTGCAGTTATCAGCAAAATGGTCTAAAAGTACAACATCCAAGTAGAGTTAGATCAATCAACCAACCCACCCCCATCCCCAAACCAATTGTCCCAGTACCCTTGGACGAACACAGGTGAACGAAATCTGTGAATGGTTCCAAGAGGAATTTTCCATTAAGGTGTCCCAGACTGAAGAAGGAAGGACGAAAAATCCGGGTTCATCATAAAGATGAATCCCCCTAACCAATCGATCGTAAATCTTAGTCATCCCCACTAACCAACAAACAGTATCATCAGACTGAACACCCAGCCCTGATCAAGTCGAGCGGTCATAACAAATCTCACGGATTGGTTCCCTGACTGCCTTAAAACCCAATCAAGTAGATCATAAGGTTGACGGAAACCCGGGACTGCGCCTACCTGATGAGCCCAAAGTGGAAGGGCGAAACCGGTCGTGGGCTGTCGAATAGTTTTCAGCAACCTTGTAAGTAGTCTCCCAATCAACTCATTTACGGACTCACATGGCCTGACGAAGCGTTTGTGTCAAAAGCAAAAAGTTGCCCAGCAATAAATCCACCGATTGTTTGCCAAACTCCTCTGAAATAAAGTACTAGACATTTCAGTCTTTCATCTTAGTCTCTTAATAAAAAACCAGGGAGTTTATGAAAATCAATTTCGCCTAAACACATTGGTTCACATGAATCAGTTGATTCGATAAAATGCAAAACGCCGATTGGTCAACTTGTCTCGGTCAATTGTCGCCTTATTGGTTGGTTACGCTGCATAATTGGTAAACACGATTAAGGCGATTCGAAATGTCTCACCTGGTCGCCCAAATCATGCATTACAGCATGATTTGGGAGAGTGATCCCATGCTAAATTATTTTTTCCCAATTTGTGGAAATGTGTGCCGTTCACAGGGAGTTTGTATTTGTCGATAGTTGTTTGGCAAAACCATGCGACCAATCAACAGCGCAGATGGACCATTGGAATTGTAGTAAACAGTTACGCATCAGTCCTGTACACCAATCGAAAGAGTTTCTACCTCATGACCCTTGGAGAGCGGTTGGCCTGGACGAAGTCAATGGATGGGCTGAGACAAAACCACCCAGCAAGGTGGCCACAACCGATGTGCCTAATCGTTTAATGCCACGGCCAAAAACGGATATTTTGTTTGATTTTGACAGCGCGGAAATGGATGGTTATGAGGGGAAATCATGTGACACCCTATCCACACGTCGAACTTCGCTACATGGGAAAACCATAACTGTACGAATCAGTCGAAACGAGACAAAATATCGGAAACTGCAAGCTCAAGTGTACAACTTTTTGGAAAGACCGAAAACTTGGCGTTCTTTTACCTATCATGGACTTGTGTAAGTCTTTTCTCTGTTTAGCGAGTACTGGTTACCTTGACAAAAAGCAATCAGAAACTGAATTTCGGCCGAAGCAATTCAGTCGCAATGAAGCTATTTGATTATTGGTGATGGTTGATGATAGAATTACGCCGAGAGATGCGTTGGCCTGTTTAACGTTTGTAGATGTGGCAGGGTCGTCGCACTCACAAAAAGATGTTCTGATCACAAAATATAGTAATTTTAAAAAGCGCAGGTGCCAGTTGACATTGTCCGACAGGTAGGGCACACAACTGAGGTACGAGGGATGACAAAGTCGGTGTGCATCGCAAGCCATCCTCTACAACTGAACGGTTCATGAGCCCGAAAGGTCAGGTGATCTTCGAGAACTCTTAGAACGTGCCTCACTTTGAGCTATTCAGCCTTGGACGTTGTATTGTTTTCTGCGCTAGGCAATCTGGTTGCAATACGCACTAGCAAGATTCATTCACACGGAGTAGTTTGATGTGGCACCAAACGTTTTGCTAGCGTGTTTTTCTAATCAACCTTGGTTGTTTAAAACTGAAGGACAATGGAAAATAGATAATTACGTAATTACCCACGTTTAACTGAAAGAAAACTGTATTCGGTTGGTTTGTAAGCAACCGGGTGCATTTTTCTTTCCGAAAACATATTAGTTTGTTTCAAAACGCGAGTTCTCAAAATGGATTGCACGCTTTCATCCGTTTTTTCACAGCATCGTGAATTGTCTCCTTGGTGTTCGTAGAATTCATTTGAAAAACAGCTGGTCACGTGACAGCGAATATTTTGTCAGTATTTTAACAGCACTATCATATACAACTTTTACGGTGACTAACGAATCTTGCGGGTAGTATAATCAGTGCTTTTCCCCTCTGGGAAGGCACAACGTTTGAAAGACTTTTTTGCCCGGCGACTAGACCAATTTGTTCAAATTATGTTGTAAAGCACTGCAATTCATCTCCGGTTTTTTAGTCCAGCCTTTCAAAAAACATTTCGGATAAAGTGGAAATATTTGGTTCTGAGAGATGACCTCAACTTGCTAAGATCATTCATTTTTATTCTAGCTGGAGGTAGAGGAGTATTCCACATTAGAATCACAAAATTAATCACCTGTTGCGTGGAGATGTTCGGTTTTTAATAGCTACAACTCTGTTGAAATGAAGCATCTTGAACGTGACTGTATAAAATCAACACTTTTGTTAAAGACACTTTGTAAGCAGCTAAACACGGACCAAAGTGTGGTGTTCGAAACTTTGTAATACTCTCCGATTTCTATTGAGGTTTTCTGCTTTCGTTCACTTTGTAACTGGGAGATTTTCAAAACTCACCAGCTGCATGAGAAGTGCTCACACTTTTCACCAGTGTCGTTTCAGTGTCGTACTTTCAGCCTTATCGATGGTCCACCAGAATCCAATGATGAGTAATGCAGGCTGTAAGTCAACTAAATTGGAACATGTAATATCCGGATGTTATTGGTTGATACAAAAAATCACGTGCACCAAGAGAAATACCGGGATGAACAAACTGTCTTGGCTAACGGCCGTAGAAAACATTTTATAAGTCTGTTTTCCCGAATAGTGTTCGACTTTCAACAGTGTTAGATCTTTTGAGTGAAACTCAGATGAGGTAAAATTCAATCGATCAAGTCACGTGGAATCCCGGACGGAAAGAAGCAGCGGCACGCATTCAAATAGAGCAGTCCAGGTCACTTGACCAGTTATCAAAACACAGTCAGAAAAGAAGAACTTTGAATAAAAAATGGAGATTTCAAGTTTTGGAATCGCGCAGCCAAACATGATATGGTTAAACACACTTTCGAACAAGTAGCTTGCATTATCTATCCATGGAAACTAATTGAATTTTCTCAGTAACGAAGTTATTATCATCTTGCCAGACTGTTCCGCAAAGCGATACCGAAATGCATCGATTAGAAGTGCAAAACGCCAATAACGGAACCTACATTTCGCTAAAATAGTCACTATGCCACTACGTTGAGGGACTAAAAGTAAAGGCAGTGTATTCGCGAAATACACTCATTTGCAAATCAATTTGGTTTTCACGAGAGACTCAACTGAATCTCTCGTTTGTAATGTTCTACAACTGAGTGAAAACCAAACTGATTTGCAAATGAGTGTATTTCTCGAAAACAGTGCAATTAGGGTTCAAGTAGAACATAAGGTTGAATGAAAATCGGGGACTGCGCGCCCACCTGATGGACGCAAACTTGAAGGGCGAAACCGGTCGTGGGCTGTCGACGAATTCTCAGCAACCTTGTGAGTAGTTACATTCATAAAGGCAGTCTACTTTTCAAAAGGAAACTACTGATAAGTATGAGAAGAATCAGCTCCGAACGTAACGGGACTACATAACTGCCAATGGAATAACCGTTTTCGTTGAGGGACAGATTTCATTGGTTGTTCTTCACTCGGCCTTGACAGATGAGTAGTATTCTTAGCATCACTATTTTGACCCTCTTGTACTCGACAGTGATCAATAGATCAGCCGGTTCGCACATTCGTTGACTTTTTCTGGTTTGGCCAAGCGCACCAGGCTATCAATCGGCTATCCAGGCCGGGGTAGTGGTAATAAGAAGACATTAAGAAGACTGTGGTTCACAACAAAAAGTTTACTGAAAAAGCTTCTTGAGGCTCAACAAACAGAACGGGTTCCCACTCAGTCAAACTTGTGATCCTTATTAAACGCAGACTCGACGGGAATGGTCATTTTTATACCAACCTGGCTTTGAAGAAAGTCTGAAATAAGTCTCAGATGAAATAGTACGCGGACAAAATTTCTGTATAATGCGTCAAAAGTATCCATCTTTTAGGGACCATATTAGTGCGAGATGGCCCAAGTGGTTAGAGCGCCAATTTACTAACCGGAAGCTCCATAGTTCGAACCCAACCACCGCCTCTTGACTTTCCCTGTCTAGGCTTGGGCAACCTGGCAGTATCCCAGCCCTCGTGCAACCTTCGGGTGGCATGGTAGCCAGACACCGAAAGGGCGCTACAGCTGTAAGAAGATCTAGAAAGATCTAGAGCGGGGAAACACTTGTGTGGCTGAGTTTGCCAGAGCAAATTTCACCTTTCCCAAATACCTGATGAAACCCAAGTCTATGGTTCAGAGACTCGCAGGGGCTATGTAAGGTTCGTCAACTTTCAGCAAGCATCAGTCGTCAGCTAAGCGTGGCAATCATGCTACGTAGCGGAACCGCAAGGTCATACCTACTGCCACGTTGCCAGGGCCCAAACAGGAACGGTCGAGACGCCGGGGGTTGCTTTCGAATTACAGAACTTCTGATCAGAAGATTCGCGTTTTCAGTTAATTCTCCTCAGATGTTAAAACGTTGTTTTTCATTTTATATATACGTACATTTTGGAGTATGATAAACGGACCCTGGTCAAATAATTCTTGTTCCAAAAGCACTTACCCGTAAGGGGGAAACATCTTATACGGCTAACGGTGCATTTGTGGTTCACTCGAGAGCATCGGTGAGAAGATCGCTTGTCAACAGCAGTGGGAAGGACTTGAGCAGAGCTATCTGCACACCAATATGTTGAATGATATACGACCGACAGTCTTCACGTGACTTCGTCTGACCACGCTCCTAGTATCGAGCGTTTCAACGCAGATCTACAGAATGATGCGATATTTTCGACTCCCCGATTCTCTCAAGGATAAACGTTTTTAGTTTCACTACACAGACGAACTTTTACATCAGTAATCAATGACACCCCCTTGCTGGGTGTTTGAAGCGACACAATTGTGCACACTCGTTTGCAAGTGAATGAAACTCAGGCAATGCGCGTAGGTGATATTTCAGGGGAAGGGAGAAATTGGTGTACCGGTGATACTACTGATGGGGAGACACGCGAGTAGTAGGTGTTGTTCTCGGAATTTCGCTTTGTGTCTCTTGAAAACAGGAGATCTGTTGCGGAATTTGTGGAGTCGCTTTGTAACATTTGCTTGGATTTGGGCAATGAATGACTGGAGTCAATGAATATCCAGGAAAGTTCAAAAAGACTCGTTCAGGAGAAGGTGGATGTTCAGTTTTTGTAAATAAGATACAAATGGGAGTTTTGCTTTCCTGTCCAGTAGTCTGTAGCTGTTCACTTGGCGTTTTCTAACAAATAACTCCGCAGCGAAGGCCTTCTTCCTTTCACTGGTAGTGAGTGAACCACTGATTTACAGGGACCGCCGCCCTGATTAGGGTAACGTTCCTCGACACTTGTTATCTCAAGCTAATCTAGACATTTGACCTAGGATTCAAGGCCACGCCCAAGTTGATCGATTGTATTTCGCCACCTGTGGGAGATCAAACTGGAAGAATACCTGAGGCGGCTATGGCCAAAGGTTGTGTGTGATGTAGTGGCTTGTACTGGTAACACCGCGGATGAACTTACCAGGTCAGTGTCTAATGCACACCCCAACAGATGTTCGGATTCACTGATCGTGACATCATAAGGTGAAGCAGCAAAATGCCAGAATTCTTGGACTTTGAAATGTTTTGGTCCTGTGAACAGTCTAGCCGGTGCCACTGCGTTCTTGAGCTTAAATCGATCAAGGTTTGACGAACTTCAAACCTATGCGAGAAATCACCTCATTTCAAAATTTCCCTGTTCATCAAGCGACCGTTTTGTAATGCCCCCACTACAGGAAAGATTTCCAAACAAGCTCGCTCATGCTCTATCCTTTTTATCGTTTCATCCTCATCTGACAAAAGGGTGTGGCCCCGATTTGGACTGCCTGTTTTCTCTAGCAGCGCATCGTTACCTGTATAATGCGATCTTGATTCGATATCTGCATCCATTGGAACTAAACTGTACACAAGTGGATGCGAAAATTCAGGCCATTCTGTGATGATTATTTGTCAAAAACCGCAGTCAGGGATGTGAGCACACTATTTTCTTGCCAACGAACAAAAACATCACGTCGAATCATAGACGAAGGTGTGCTTTACCCGCTCGCCCAACATGTGCAAACGCATCCACCTGGCCTACCACGATGAGCATGAAGAGGGTACTGCGAAAATCGATTACCTTCCGCAACCTTCTAGTATGCCCCTCAATCAGAAAAAACATTAAAGGGGGAAGAATTTTGACGTTTTTTTTCTTTGCTAACATCTGTGGGGCCATTCTGCCTATTTTTAGAGCAATTCTCAAAGTGATTTTCTCATAAAGGAAACTACTCACAAGGTTGCTGAAAACTCTCAAACGGGAAATGAACAAAAACGAAAATTGTTGAACAGTTCTAGCCAGGTTCGTAGTTCTCCAAAAAATAACAAGCTTTTTTTAAAGTGAAGGGTGTGATTTATGAAAGACAACACGCACTCTTCTTATCTCACTCGGAGGTCAGGTTATCCTCAATTGTTTTTGAAAGGATTGCATCACACCGGAGACCAAGTCGGTTTCGTCGAATTCAGTTTTGTCCTCAGATAAGACCGTAGGAGATTAGAAATCTGTGGTGATGTACGTACGATTCTTCCCCAGTGCCCTCACTATCACGATGTTAAAAGGGTGGGGCAATGACCGGGAAGCTAGTGTGCCGGGACGATTATTTTAACGTAGCATTCCCAGAGGTTGCCCAGTCATCTATCTGTTCAGGTCACCCTTACTCACGTACCTTAATACTGGGTCGACTTACGGAGGGAGACGTTCCTTTTAACCCACTACCCTATATTCACAGGGGGTTTTCACAAACAAACAAACCGTCCCCGTATGTACATGAGGGGTTCGGACGGCTAGGCGATTTCATTCACCTTACGACTGGTGCACACCAGACAGAGGTCACGTGACTTGAATTCTAATTTAGATGAGTTGTTAAGTGTTAGTACAATCATGTCCGAACCTCGAGTTAGGAGAATTTTAATGGTATTGGACGTGAGGCGAAATTAGATAAGGCATCAATTATTTCAGTTGCTCGGAAATGTCACAAACAAGAGATTTACCTGGGTTCAAGGTGAGTCTGTCGCAAAACCACACTGGATCTCAAATGAGTGTATTTCGCCAGTTTCGTGCAGTCTAGTTTCCAGTAGAACATAAGGTTCACGGAAACTCGGGGGACTGCGACTACCTGATGAGCCTCAAGAAGAATTTTCAGCAACATAATGAGCAGTACATTACGAATATAAATTATTTCGTTTCTCTCAAACTTCCTATCTAATACCTAACTGTGATTGGCTGAGCTTGACCAGTTAGTCACGTGCCTCAACGATTTTTGTCGCAGCACACACTAAAATATGCACCTACGCACATCTTTGAAAGTCAGATGACATACCGAATCCTTGTAAATCCTACACACATCCCATCCATCTCATCGTCTTGTTACGGTTTTTTTCTCGCCACACTTTTCAGGTGACCGAAAGCACTCTTAGGATCTGTGGGAAAACGATATGTTCCCCTGGTTTAGAAGGCACACGTCAGGCTAGGCAAAAATCTCGCAAGATGGTTGAGCGAGTTCCCCGGTTGCGTATGTATTCATGCCGAAGCTGATCGGCAGTCACCAGATCATACCGCTAACAAAAGCAGCACTACCATCGATCGTAAAGATGATCGATGAAGACAAAAGTTCCGAAACTTTTGAATTTGAGTTATTCTGTGGAAGTTTTACTCAATAAACTAGTCGCACACTGACGTCAGTTGTTTGGTTCACCAGCCCACCACCGTTCAATGATGGTACATTTTAGCCACAGGTGTAACGGCAGATACTATTGATGGGAGCATGCGAGTAGTATGTTCTCCCGTAAATCCGCTTCTTATGATCCTCGAACAGACGAACCAAGTATGCCTCGCTGGCTCCTTGTAGAGCAGAGACAGCTGAGCTCTGGAACCCTAGGTCGGTCTTGAAGTCTTGAGCGATTTCCCTCACCAGGCGCTGGGAAAGCAGTTTACAGATGAACAGCTCGGTGGACTTCTGGTAACGAAGGATCTCACGGAGAGTGAGGTCCCAAGCCTGTAGCGATGGGGTTTCTTCACAGGTAGGGTAGATGGTCGTTGGCTTGTTCGCTGAAGTGGGTAATTTGATCGCAAATGTTTCATCACCAATCGAGATGACAATCACTAACCCACCGCTACTCACCAGTACGCTCCCCAATAACGCACTGATGATGTCACATGGATTATTGAAGAAACGTTTGAAATCAAATTGCCCATCTCGGCGAACTAGCCAATGACCATTTGAGCCACATTTTTGTGGTTTCCGGACAACCATCGCCCAAAATTTCCGCCAAGTCCGGTAAATTGTTGGCCAAGAGGGTCACACACACACACCCGTCGTTCATATCTCCCCGATGCACGAGATTCACACTCAAATTTGAATCAGTAAATTGTCTCTTCGTTCTGTTCTTAAAAACTTATCGCAAACTGTCTTTACACTGCAAGCCTATCTGTAGCTGTCAGTTCTGCAACAAAGTTGGCCAACACAGCCTATTTCCGTTTTTAAATTTGCCCAGAATTCCATCAGAGATAAGGCGTTAACGAATTTTCGATTCAACACACTACCAACGAAGGGAAGAATGCCCTTCGGTGTGAATATATTGATTGACAAACACAAATCAAGCAATTATAATCTATTAGACACGAAAGTCAGGATCGTATCTGCACACAGTACTTGAAAGGCGAACGTTCTCAGGGATCCTCTTCAACTTTCCTGGACGTTCACTAAATATTATACAATTATAATTGAAACATGCAAAGTGGCTTTACAATTTCCATAGTACTGTTCATCTATCCTCGGTTGGGGCCTGGAGAACGAACAACATACTACTTGTATAGTTCATCGGTAGTATACACCGTTACACCTGTAAAAGTTTCATTCGCGGTCCTTTTCCGAAGGACAGATAATTTTGTTTTGAGTTTACCAATTAAGTTATTTACAGTTTCACATTTTGTTGTTGTGCCCACCCATATAAACACCCGTGATAGTTTTCCTAGCAAGCGTTTTCTACTGCTGCCTGAAGTCGATCGCGAACGCATTTAAAAACTATGGTGTCAATTTTCGGTAGTCTCTCTCTCCAGACCTTTCACTGGTGCCGTGAGCAAATGTGACTGACTGTCTATCGAACGGTTTACTCTTAATTGATCAAAGTCTAACAAATTGATTGGTTAATACTTAAGGACCAAATTCAGCACTTTTAGCCAAAAGCGTTTGGGAGAACGGTCTACAGTATACTGTCATGTTTCTCAACGAGTTGTTGATTGGATTGGCACGTGCCCTGTCGGATTTCGGCGACCTTTGTGTAGCCAGCCAACTTTCTTTGACCTTGAGGAAGGGCGTAATAGTAATGAGTTTAAAGTTTTGACAGTAGAAGGTCATTTCGTGTGAATACGATCCCCATCGAGTTTCAACGTGACTGGAACGCACGTTGATCACCCTTTGAAGGCTTGGATAAAAACCCGTCCAGAGTTTCTTGAGAGCAGTGACGAGAATCATAGAATCAACTTTATTGTTTGAGTACGCAAGAGTGCTTTACAGTTTGTGCATCTCAGAGAAATTCTTGAGGCGAAACATTATTCAGATGCGTCCACCAACGTACGTTGGTGGAGTAGTGGTTACACGCTCGCCTCGCACCTCAGATGTCCAGGGTTCAAATCCCGACACGGCCATTGGATATGCACTGCTGATGAGCTCTAATAAGAGCGAAACTCCAGTCCAGTGCTTCCCCCATTCAGTGTGGACTCACCGGAATAATTACGCCAGAACAGGAACACGGCCGTCAAAACGAGAGTGGTGTGGCTATGAACAAAATACCTATCCCGCAAGGGATAGGTATAGGTTGCTGAGGATTCTTTGGGTTCAAGAACTGGTTTTGTCTCTATTGTGGCTTAAAAGGTGGGCGTATTCACCAAGATTTCATCATTGCGTGCACGACTTTGGCCCACTCATTTGCGAACCCGGTGTTACCGGAAGATTCAGCGAAGCTGTTGGGAAAACCAGCTCCGAACGTAACGGGACTGCATAACTGCCAATGGAATAACCGTTTTCGTTGAGGGACAGATTTCATTGGTTGTACTTCGCTCGGCCTTGACAGATGAGTAGTATTCTTACCATCACTATTTTGACCCTCTTGTACTCGACAGTGATCAATAGATCAGCCGGTTCGCCCGTTCATTGACTTTTTCTGGTTTGGCCAAGCGCACCAGGCGATCAGTCAGCTATCGAGACCGGTGTTCACGGTAATACGAAGGAAACCGTGGTCCGCAACAGAAACTCTAGCTGCATCTCTTGTTCCTGATAAAATGGAATCAATTTGCACAACGGCGTAGTTTTTGCATAAATATGTCTAGTTTTTAAATGATAAAGGATCAGGCGAAACTAGAAATCCGTGTATCGAATTCGGATTAGTTTATTGGCTAGATACATGGGCACGTTGGGCACTTTCTGTTGTGGACCACAGTCTCCCTAATGCCTTCTTATTACCGCGAACCCCGTTATGGATAGCCGATTGATAGCCTGCTGCGCTTGGCCAAACCAAAAAAGTCAGCGAACGTGCGAACCGGCTGATCTATTGATCACTGTCGCGTAAAAGAGGGTCAAAAGTGATCATCTGTCAAGTCCGAGTGAAGAACAACCAATGAAATCTGTCCCTCAACGAAAACGATTATTCCATTGGCAGTTATCTAGTCCCGTTACGTTCGGAGCTGGTTCTCCCAAAACTGCTGAATTACAAAGCTGAATTACTCATTCAGCTTTGCTTGATAAACGAGGAATAATTTGCCTTCTGGGAACAAATTCTAATGTTATCTATACCGCAGAGCATATTTGTCTACTCGAAGGACTCTAGCAAAGAAGGTCAGAAAAGGCGCGTGAATTCTGATAAATATGAAAGGTGTGCTTCTGTTCGCGGTGTAAGAAGATAGATTCCCCCACATTTAATTGTAAATTTTTTTTGGGAAGAACGTATTTCGCCCAAGAATTGTTATTGACCTGCAATTCGCTAATTCAAACACATGTAACTTCAGGAATAAGCGATAATACAAAATGTCGGTGCGTAGTGAGACTCACAATATGTGCACACAATGATCAGTCGCGTGACACAAAAGATCGATTTTATGGAATTGGGAACGCAGGATCAAGTTCTGGTACTCGTGAGAGCTGGAATTAGGTGTTGCCAGCTAACGGCCATCTGTCTACTAGTGAATGGCTTGGATTTTTTCATACTGTCCAAGACACTGAGTCTAAAGAATGTCTTGACAATCCCCTGGCCTCGTGCCAAGCCTTACAGCACAGATTATTGAAGCTGTAAAACTTAGGTAGGTCAAGCTAGTTGTTTCTACTGAGACAAAGCATCGACCGATGGTCGAAAGAGCCAATTTGCGGCTAAACTTTGCAGTAAAATCTACTGTATTATTATCCGTTGTACACAGGTCCTCGTTTACAATGAGTTATCATGTAAGTTGTGGCCGAGTCAAGAGACCTCAGTTCATCTAGTGGTGGGGATTTCCTAAAGTCCAGAAATCCAAAAAGACGAGGTAATTTGTCAGTTGTAAAATAGCGAATTTTTTCATACTACCATTAGTAAATAAGTAGTTCAGAGAGGCAGAATTAGTCCACGAGATGAGTGAAGATCCCTCCACGTCATTTGACGACCTAGTCCGTAAACGACCACGTGATGCGCTTTTTGTGACTGAAGAATGAGTGGCACCATGCCTAAGTGAGTGTCAGTCATACTGCTGAACGGCCGCTAAACGCCTAAGCTTCCAAGCACCTTCTAGATGGTCGTGGGTTCGAATCCCTCCGAGTTTCGTGAGGTGCGCGTTCATAATACGGGTGAAGCAGCAGTTCAGTGTATCTCAGCTTTTCAGCATAAGTTTTTTGCACTTGGCAACTTCCTTCACACTTTGTTTTATCTACTGATTCGCCGAGATCTGCTACTGATCCGCTCCAGTGCCCAGTGCCGGAGAAAAAAGACTCACAGAAGGGAACACAACCGCTATATTCCGAACAAGAGAGCGCGAGTGCGAGAGCAAAAGTTACGACGGCCCCACACTATTTAAAGGGGACTTTCCGACATTGATCCAGGCTGTCTGATAGGCGTTGGTGAACACCCATCAACATCGATTGTGCCTCTGTGAAAAGCCTGAACGCTGATCACATTCGGTCGTGCTTCTGTGGCGTGCATGAACACTCATCAGCTTTTGCTGAATTCATTGAATGATTGACTGGTCTGGATGCTTTCCGGCTTTCCTGTTGAGATTTTGGTGGAGCAGTGGGTTCCGTGCGTTCTGTGGTTACGTTCAGGAATATGACCCTCCTGATACATTTACAACAACAAGAACAGTTCTGGAATAAACTCTCGCACTGGTTGGTTTGTTGAATGAAAACCCGGGAAGTTTTTTTGAAATAGTTGGATCATCGTGGAGTCAGGATAGTCATTCGTATAGAAAAACCGACACTTAACGATAGAAGTGAACGTGCATTTGGCATTCGTTGCTACCAAGGGTTACACCTGTTTTCAGTTCGTCTGTGAAACTTTTTTTCGCACTTTCGGATATCGATCAACACTCTTTTCAGGGACGAAACTCAGTAGACTATTACCAGAGCTGTTTCAAACAAAACATCAGGGTTCGATTTTTTTCGCTTCCCTAAGTCTGCTACAATCATCGTGTGCTGTCTGGCAAGACACACAAAGTACCATTGTTGATTTATGATAGACGAACAAATCCTGTGGCACATTTTCTGAACAGAAAAGGGACCACACGCACATATTACTTACTAACTAACCCCCTCCCCTTAGTCCCATCATTTGCTACTTGCAGGTGGGTGGGCTAATTGGCCACCCAATACAGATTGAAATGTACAACTGTCCGACAAAACAAGTTACACCTGGTTGCTCGCTTTTTCAGGGAGTTCTAGAGTCGTCGTGTTCCTCTACATATTATGTCTGGGCTGTGTTGGATGTCCAGACTTGGGTCTTTCTGCACACCACGGAAAAGGCTTTCTTCTTGGTTTGAGTAGAGCATACATTGTCCAGACTATAGCTTCCTGGACAAACTGACCTTCGACATCCAAATCTTAAGTATGCCGTTTTAAGATGGTGCGTTGCGTCTGAAAATAGTAAAACGTGTTTTGGTTTTGCCAGGTAGACTCGCCTGGAACTCAGCTGAACCCCTTGTTTGTGATGTTTCCAGGCAACACCAGGCCGCCCAAGTTTCAGTCGCTACGATATTCGAGATGTCGCGATACATAAGGTTGAAGAATTTTCAGCTACATTATGAGTAGGGCATTACGAACGAAACTTGTTTTGTTTCTCCGCGTTCTATCAAGGTGCCCTTCTTCGATCGCTTGGTAAATGAGCCCTTTCATCAAGAAATGAGTTAGAAAAACGTGTGGTACAATAAATCGCACTCCACCAGTTTTGTTTAAGTGTGCTCGGGACATTCTGCTCCAACCGAGGTGCGAACGCCGTTTCATGTCAAAAAACAAACCAAAAGGAGCGATATTTATTTCGTTTCTGCATGAGGGCTACTGCTAAAAGTGTGTCCCATGCTTGATTATCGGAATCTATTGCTGTCACGAATGAATCGTGTTACAAAAAAGTAGTCACAAGAGTACTACTCACAAGGTTGCTGAAAACACTTCAACAGCCACGATCGGTTTCGCTCTTATTGGGGCTTATCAGGTAAGCGCAGTTCCCTAGTTTTCGTCAACCTAATGATCTACTTGAACCCAAATTGGACTGTTTTCGAGAAATACACTCATTTGCAAATCAATCTGGTTTTTCACGAGAGACTCAACTGAATCGCTTACAAGGGTCTCTCTCTGTTGAACTAAGGCTTCCCCTTACATTCAAAATTCACCCAATTTAAAAAACGTACAACCGGCTTCTGCCCCCAAACGTTTCGCCAATGGGATTCTCAACATTTTTGTGGGGGGTGCGCGTTGTCATGACCGCTAGACAGTTCAACCAATCATGTGGTTCTGATATATCACGTGATTCCGGCGGTCGATATACTAACCATGCTTGTCAATGCTATACTGTACAATGCATTCTACGTTCATTATATTAAACTATACAGACATACAACCAAAAACTATCCGTGTTTTTCACCTTTATTCGGTGTTCTTCATCTGATAGGCTGCACCTCGAGACGTTGGTTGCCTCTAAAGTGCCCAAGGCGAGCTTAGAGATGCCGGATATATATATATATATATATATATATATACTGTCTGAGTAATCTACCGGAAGGCGTAGACTAATTTACTCACGCCCATGTTACGTTTCATTGGGCGCGGACAATTTCTAATGCCCTGTGGGTAGGTTGTGACGATAAGCAAAAAGAATTTGCTTCATATCCTCTTGAATGCAAAGATAAAATGTTCTAGCTCAAAGGTACAGAGTAACCATATATCATCATCATCATTATCGTTGTCAGCTGAAATTACCGCGTACTAGCGTACAGTGGTTGTAGCTGCCGCAGTTTCGTTCACCGATGATTTGGGGAGGGGGTAGGTAGCTGCGCATTGCATGCGGGAGATGATAAATTGGTGCATAAATCCAGCACTGTCAGTGGGCTGTCACAATTCTAAGCGGGCCCAGAATTTGTTGCGACTGCTTGTGAGTCCTTTGTTGTTTCATCTGCTAGACACTGAAAGGTTCATGAACTTTTGGGTGACAAGGCAATTTGTCGTTTGCTCCGAACTGAGATGTTTTGTATCAAAATTCTTAACCTGTAGAAAAAAATCGATGCCATTAAACTCAAGAATATCTCTTCAGAGCAGGCGGGAAATTTACCTGTGCTTCAGTCCTCAGCCCAGCATGCTCAAGCTTCACGGATTTGTCAGTCCAATTGTGTGGTTCTACTCACCACCTTGTGCCGTTATGTATCTACAGAAAAATCGATACCGAGTGCTTTTTTGAGCTAAATTCATATTGGGAAAGAAATTCTACTGGGTGGATAAAATTCAAGGCCTCGTTTTTTTACTTTAGTGATTTGAGTGTCTCAAGTGAGGTGTCCTTTTTGTTCAAGTGTTTGTAAGTGGAGAACGAACGGCGCTCCGTGGTGACCTTCAACGTTCGACTCGGAGGGGTCTCTTGGTCTTGGTTGCCAACACATACTTGAAAGAAGCACAAACTGTAAACCAAACGACTGGGTATGATGGATGTAAACTCTCGTTTTCATCGGTTCACCTTGAGCATTGTGTCCCCGTTTGGCCAATGGATGGACCAAACCAATCACAAAATACCTAGTAGCGATAGTCAAATGGAAATTAAGGTAATCATAGTAACATTCTAAAGAAGAGTCCTTGTGGGGGAGATGTGCTGTGAAAAACTCATTCAAATATGCCTCACCTGGGTCGGCTAAGGTTCATGGCACACGTGGATTCACAGGTAACTTCATAACCGGTGAACCGCGAAGCGCCATTAAATGCAGCCTAGTTACACAAACGAAAAGGTTGCAAGTTGCTAGACATGGAAGAGAAGCTATCATTTGTACAGTGTTTGAAAAGTAAGAATTATGAGGCATTCTCTCCTGAACATCTTTCATGCTTACCACACCGACGTTCCACCAGATGCCGAGACTGAGCCATGACGATTGAGCAGACACTACTCTAATGTTTCATCAGTAGCATACACTGTTAGACAACTATTGAAATGAAGAAGGCCTTCGCTGAGGAGTATATACGTTAGGAAACGCCAAGTGAACAGTTACATACTATTGGACAGGAAAGCAAGACTCTCATATGCACTTGTTTATGAAAACTGAATATCCGTCTCTTTTTCAGATGCGCCTTCCTGAACTTTTCTAGATATTCATTGACTTTTACTTAAATGTAAGCAGACACCACATAAATAATAAATTCCACTTTCCGATAGACGCGAAGCGGATTGAAGAGAAAACATACTACTCGCGTTCCTCATTAGTAGTATCTACCGTTACCTTAGTAACAGGGCAAATGCAGTTGCTATCCATCAACTTGCGAAAACCAGTGGACACATACGTCGAACATTTTTCGACATGTCAGGACTCTGTCGTTTTATTCAGTGAACTTGTGTTGATTCCCTTATTTTTTTTAGATTTTTGATGAATATTCTCTGGAATTTAGTTTGCTCTGAGTGGGCTTGGGACTGTCAATCTGGAAGTGGACTGTAGACATCATCAAGAGAAAACTGGATTTAAACGTCTAAACTAAACGTCTCCCTCACTCACTTTCATCAACGTTCTGACGAAACGTCTTGCACCACGGCGTGAGACTCGTTCAGATCACGTAAACAGCCAACTTTCGCTCAGAAAGTGTCCGGAACAAAGATTAAACGAATGCTGGACGCATCCATAGGCATCGATGTGGAGAGTGTTCCAGCGTAAGTTGTAACCCGTTCGAAATTTCATCTGAACCCTTCCACCAGATTGCCCACAGACAAAGAAGTCGGGAAAAAATGTGACTCTTCTAAGCATAGTGACCCCTACACCAGCGCTCCACGATCACATGACATGCTCAAACTGACGTAGTTCAAAGACGGAAAAAAGGGAAACAACCGTCAGCGGTTCGCAACAACTGGTTGATTTCCAAAATGTTCCGAAAAACAAGACCTTGGAGAGATGTCCTGTTGGCTAGCAACTTCGTAACCCGTAGGGACGCGTACCATCCCATCGATAGTTCAGATTCTTTGCCACGCACAAACTACCAGAATTGTGAACGTCACCGGGGCTCATTCGGTACACGCTAGGGTCTCCATCAACTCTGGTGGTCAAATCAACTGCATACACAAAGCCAGTCCTGCAGTGCCAACTACATAGGGGAAACAAGCAAGCATATCTGGGGCTTTCTGCCCCAGAATTCCGTCCTCGGGTTCCTGAAATTGGAAAAAGACCGCCAGTGACCGCAGTAATTACTACTCACCAGATTGCTGAAAACTCTTCGGCAGCTCATAAACGTTTGTGTTCCATTTGAGGCTCGCCAGGCAGGCACAGTCCCGACTTTCCGTTTACCCCCTGTTCTACTTGGACGCGAGTTTCGAAATAAGCCCTGAAGACTTGACCGGATGCCACAGGAATCGCTCTTTTATGAGTAGTGTTCCGTCTTAAAAGTGAACTTCAATCAAAGTAACCATCTCATTGGGGCCAACAGCAAAGCTTATATGAATGCGTACCCCTGCGAAGTGAAAAAGCTGGTTGCATTTTTTGGGTCAAATAATCATGCAAAGCAAGCAAACAGTCTGGATTTAACAAGTTTCCTCGTTCAAATTTGAAAATTCTAGTGTGCCAACCGTGACGCTAACATGATCACCTATCCGACGTTCACATTTTGATAAGACCATGTTTATTTAAGGCTGGTAACTAATAACAATAGTTTAGACTTGAAGATATTCACTGTCACGTGATCTAGTCGTTCCTTCGGTAAGCAAACAAACAGCACTGGACACCTCACCAACAGCTGTTGCGAAATATGGAGCGTTGGGAAGACTAGACGTCAGTTAAATGAGGCATTTTGTGTGAAAGATTTGTTACTTCTCCCCATTAGCGCATTCCTTTTAATTAGGAATAATTTTTTCTTGACTGATCACACTTCAGATCATGAGGGAGCTGAACATCTGCAAATCAATTTGATTTTCACGGGAGACTCGACTGAATCTCTCGTTTATGATGTCCTCCAGCTTTGTGTGCTGCACACAGGCCCCCTCATGATATCATAAGTTTGATGGAAACTCGGGGACTGCGCCTACCTGATGAGCTCCAAGAAGAGCGAAACCGGTCATGGGCTATCAAAGAGTTTTCAGTAAACTTGTGAGTAGTTTCCGTTATGAAGATATACTGCGGTATGTCGAATATCGTGCCAACTGAAACAGGAGGTGGCCTGTGCGCAGCACATTCAGTTGTAGAATATCATAAACGAGAGTGTCAGTTGAGTCTCTCGTGAAAACCAAATTGATTTGTAAATAAGTGTATTTCTCAAAAACAGTCCAATTTGGTTTCAAGTAGAACATGAGGTTGACGGAAACTCGGGGACTGCGCCTACCTGATAAGCCTCAAGAAGTTTGAAACCGGTCGTGGGCTGTTGAATAACTTTCAGCAACCTTGTGAGTAGTTTCCGTTATGGAACTGAACATCCTTGTTAGTGGTCAAAATCCCTACCAAGCTGGTCCACGATTTGCCGGTAAACTTCCAGACTGTAAACACGATATATTTGAATGATGAATAAGTGTACGTAGGACAGTGTGCCACGATCACTGTATCACGATCGATAAAACTCGGAAAAAATCAATAACTGATTTATTCGGGTGAACCACATGAGTCATAAAACCCAACTGCCCCAGCGGCGACTATGATTTTTTAATAGCTTTCTCCTTGAAGACTAATTCGCCCATTAGAGTCCACCCGCTCAGTTGTAGCGCGTCGTTCCACCGTTCACCTGGACACGTACGAGCTAAACCGATATATATATATATACATATATACATATATATATATATATATGGTATCGCTGCAAAACACGCTCGTTTACAGGGACGAAAAACTTTCCAATTCGAACAGTTTGGTTGGTTTATTTTATTGATGCTATTACACAGGTGGAACAGATTTGTCCTTAGTTGTTCACCTGTGCACCAAGTCCTGCTTCCATTACGGTGAATTTATTGGGAACGGATGCGCGGAATTCGTGGTTGGCTTGGGCAAAACAAAAAATAGATCGTCTACGAAACACCATCATTATTAGTTTGTAATTTAGTCACCAAATTGGTACTCATTATAAGCATAAATACGGGAAATTCGTGGTTTTATGGTCGTGGTACTGTACAGGTGGCATTAGTAAAAACCCAAAAAAAAGTTAATTGCTTGTGAGTTCTTTTGCAAGCAAATGCAAGCCGATGACATCATCCAAGTACTATTGAATAAATTAGTGACCATTCTACCATAAACGATGCACCTACAAAGTGTCGATTCATGCTCCAGAAGCTCGAACCTCTGAAAATGTTGCTTGTAAATCGAGAAGAATCAACTGAGTCTGTACGGCTTTGAATCGAAAAATAATCGTCCGGCTGTATCACCTTTTGGGGGCTTAGCTGCCATGCCGCAAGAATGAGGGCTGGGATACTCTCAGGTTGCCCAAGTCTAGACAGGGGAAGTCGGGTTCGAACCACGAAACTCCCCGTAAGTAAATTCGCGCTCTAACCACTTAGTCCCTCTGGTGACATTTGCTCTAATAAAAGTGTGTCTGATGAAGTCAGCGCACGAAGCTCAAGGGCCCACGCTACGCATTACCTTAAGGCGTCAGAGCTATAGGCCATAAAGGTCCCAGGGTACCGTATTGTTGTGTGGTCGTGAGAATTCGCCTTCGTTGTGAGCCATATTCAAATAGTTTAACTCTGATTTTTCATACGTGTTGTTGGTTCTGGCTGGAAGCAATGAATTCGTACCGAGGCCGTTGGAAAACAGGCATTCGGTTGTGCTTCATTCAACAGCGCGTCAGGTGGCTTGGTCACGTGCGACGCATGCCAAAGGGCGGTCAACCGAGACACGTGTTGTATCTCATTTGGAATGACGCAGGGTTTTGCGACTTGATTTGGGGGGTGTAGAACAAAGAATTCGTATTGTTATGGTGCGGTCAGCTTTCCGGGTGGGGTGTCTAAGTGGATTCCCCTGAACTTGGCTAGCAGCATTGCGAAGACTGGTGCGTCTAATCGATATCAGTCAGGTTCATGCTGTAAGTTCCTTCCAGCTTGTTCGACTGAGCGCTTGGCGGTGTAGAGTGTATCTCAGACTGATTTGCGTAGACTAGCACCAAGTTGATTTCCGATCTTCAACTTTTGAGCTTCCGATTCTCAACTATAAGCAAGCAAACTTTTGGGCTTTGCGGAAGTGTGGCGTTGATGTCAAGGTTGATATCACTGTCCTTCGTTGTCCTTGGACAGTATACAATCTAGTGTTTGAGTCCCTTGTCAGTCTGGAGCGCTCCCCATAGTTTAAAGCGATCAATAATAACTTGTATTATTCCTGGTCAGCTGAACTTTCCATCAGCGGGATTGATCAGTCAATAATGAATGAACTATACTATCAATGAGCTAAACTGACAATTTTTTTTAATGATAAAACCATGTAGCAAAACAAGAGACATCACTTAACGAGATTTTGTCAGAAAACTAATCGTCGAAAGGACAACAGCAGGTCTAATTTTGAATGGACAAACTCAAAGAAGACAAACTTCAAAGTAGAGGACAAATTTTGAAAAACTAATGAACAAGTTTTCGAGAATTACACTTATTTGCAAATCAATTTGGTTTTCACGGGAGACTCAACTGACACTCTCGTTTATGATGTTCAACAACTGAATGTGATGCACACAGGCCGCCTCATGTTTCAGTTGGCACGATATTCGACATATCGCAGTACATTTTCATAAAGGAAACTACTCACAAGTTTGCTGAAAACTCTTCGACAACCCACGATAGGTTTTGCACTTCTTGGGGCTCATCAGGTAGGCGCAGTCTCTCGTGAAAACTAAATTGATTCGCAAATGAGTGCATTTCTCGAAAACAGTCCAATCTGGGTTCAAGCAGAACATGAGGTCGATGGAAACTCTGGGATTGCGCCTACTTGATGAGCCCCAAGAAGGACAAAACCGGTCGTGGGCTGTGGAAGAGTTTTCAGCAACCTTGTGAGTAGTAGATTCCTTCATGATAACGGACAAGTTTTCGCTTTTGGTGTTCCGAATGTTCATAATCTGGGGGAAGATCCCGATACTCGGAATAAGGCTCGTTACACACGCTTCCCGCTGGCTATTGTCAGTTCTGAATAGACAGTTCAACAGATATACGAATGCACTCACGAATAACCGCGTCAGTTGGTCACTGGCAAGCATTCATGCGGTTTGAAGTGCCACAGTGTGGCTTGTCGACCCAGCCATCTTAACAAATCTGGTCATTCAGTTGCGTCTTTTACCTTGCTTCATATGGTTGTTTTTTTACGTCCACACTTTTTTATCTGGCGTCTCCTTCTACAAAATCACCAGGTGATGAGCTGTGGTCGATCACAATAGATTCCCTTTAGAATTACCACAGGAAAGTCACTACATTTCCGAAATCAGCGAAATACACTCATTTGCAATCTAATTTGGTTTTGCGAGAGACTCACCTGGAGCCCAGCTGAATCTCTCGTTTGTGATTTGACCACATTTCCGTTCAAAACAACCTAGCTTAATTCCACTTTTTTAAGATTAGATAACTATGAATTAGTTCCTGTTGGGTGGGTTTTGCTGGATGTGTACTTTTCTTATCTTTGAACGGTCGTCCTCCTGTTCTGGCGTAATTCCTGGGTAATCACTGGTCTGGATTTCGCTCTTATTAGAGCTCACCAGCAGTGCATTTCCAGAGACCGTGACGGGATCCGAACCCCGGACATCTGACATGCGAGGCGAGCGTGTAACCACTACTCCAACAACGCACGTTGGGCGCATCTGAACTATCACGTCTGAACAGGCGAACGTGTTCACACTTGAGCGCTGTGATTGGTTGGTGTGCCAAACTCATCGAACGACGACCAGTAATCGTCCTGGTTGTGGCGATCGATTGACCCGCCACTCAGGACTTCCCAGTCAGGCAGCGTCACAGACGCTTGTAACCCAGTGAGCAACTTTTTGGTTGTGAGGTTATGCGGCATAGGTATTTTTCTCATGATTTAATGCGGTAAACTTCGCTCTCTGGTTAGGTGTTCATTTAAAACGCTCTCAGAAGTGAAAAATTTACTGCTTCAGTCGATGTGTAATTGGGGGTTGGTGCTACATTGATTACAACCCAAAAAAACACCAAGTGTAATTGGTTCAATAGAGTTTGCCTACGATTTACACAAAACTGCGTTCTTTTTTTGCCAAGCAGGTACACATGATGTCCGGAACTTGTCCCACAATCTCTTTTACCCTGATTGATGGGACCTGCCGCTAAGTCATCCTGTCAAGGATACCTTTAAACTGCATTCCAAATTGGGCGGGGGTTGAAAACATACGTCAGCAGGGGGTACAACTGATACTAAATAAAAGCCCATCTGACATCTGTCAGAAATATTTCATAATCTAATCAAACATGACGTAGGACAGCTAATGAGATTTGGCCAAACTTCACCAGAGGAAAAGAAATATCAAACACTTCGGTTTCAGCGGGATTCAGTCGTGTTTCCCGTCAGAAAAATGAATGTAAATTGCTATCTGTTGGGCTGAATTGGAGTACAAGGCTGATTGGAACTCGGGAACTGCACCTGCACATTCATTTGAAGCTGAATTCGTTTGAGGTTTCTATCAAAACCAAATTCGAGTGCAGATGAGTAGTATCCTGTCGAAATTTCGGGTTCAAGTAGAGCATAAGGCTGACAGAAACTCGAGCCCCGCCGCGCGTACCTCACGAACCCAAAGAAGAAGGAACCTGGAGGCGGGTTGTTGATAACTTTCAGCAACCTCAAGAGTGCTGTGCCTCATCTAGAAATCGAATATATGTTACCTTTTGGTCTTCCTAAGCGACCGTGTACGAGAGGCCGACAAACAGTATTTTGGTGCGCAAAGCTATCCCTTTGAAAGCAGAAGCTTACATCGGAAAAATATGCAACTTGAGAGGTCGTCCAGGGTAGCGAACAATTTCGACCCTAACTATTTTTTGTCGAAAATGGGGAAAAATCTTTCGTTTTCTGTAGGGGCATGCCCAGACAAGGGAAGAGAAACTCGGCCTGGAAACATCAAAACCGAGAGATTCAGCTGGGTTCCAGGTGAGTCTCTCGCAAAACAAAGTTGGTTTGCAAATAAGGGTATCCCGCTAATTTCGTGCAATTTGGTTTCAAGTAGAACATATGGTTGACGGAAACTCGGCGACTGCGTCTACTTGATAAACGCAAAGAAGGGTGAGGACTGTAGAGGCGTTTTCAGCAACCTTGTGAGTAGTGCATTACGAAAATATATACGTATCGCGATATCTCGAAAATCGTAGCGACTGAAACATGAGGTGGCCTGATGCAGAGCATTCAGTTGCCTGGTAACATCACAAATGGGAGATCCATGTGGGTTCCAGGGGAGTCTCTCTGGCAAGACCAAATTAGTTTGCAAAGGAGTGTATTTCGAAACTCGGCTTTGTTTATTTCGTGTCAAAGTTGATATCCTTGTTCATCACGGACTTCCAGTGGCATTGAAAATGAACTAACGGTCGGGCTAACTGGATCGGAAGGACGGGACCCAACTGAGCGGGAAAATCCCGTCATGAAATCAGGGTTCTGAAAGCTTTCAGACGTAACCTTCCATGATAATCTCCTATGGTATGATGGTACGATGTGATTTCCTCCCATAATATTGTATGGTTTTCCAATGTGGAAATGACTGACAAAAAGTACTTTAAACGAGCTCACTTGAGGCTCGTATCAGTGAACTTGTCTAACAGAATGTTTGCGCGAATACATGACTTACAAGTAGTAGGTAGTCAAAAAATCAGTAGAAACTAATAGGCAGTTCTGGGCTGACAAACGGGAAATTTAATTTGCCCACAGATCACAAGAAACTCCCAGCAAGTGCTAACAGAATATGTAATGAGAACGGCACAAATGCGTGCATTCCATCGATTAGGACAATACCAACAATAAGAACGTGTACAAATTTGGTGACTGTGATTGGCCCACCGTGTGTGACTTACGATGCCTTTGATTGGTTCGCAGTCGTTCTTATTAGTGATTCGTCAAGGACCAAGGTCTTGTGGTCTGAAGGCACATTCAGGCAGAGTCCGATCGATTTTCCGATAGGACAAACACTGTCTTATTTGCTGACCATCACAGCCCTTGTCAAGACTACGGCTATACCTTAGAAGCCAGTTGTGTGTTTAACTTGGTTGGACTGGAAGCTGCAAATGTGTAAAAATGGTCTACAAAAAGATGAGATCTTTTCCAGATAAGCCCCGCCAAAAAAATTAATCTTCTCCACCCAAAAAGGTTTAAAAAAGAGGAGATGAAATCTGTACTTTTAGTTTCTATTGAAGAGGGTTAAATTGGGAAATATTATCATTAATTTGCATGAAAAGGTCCGTTTTTCGGTATGTTTGCCTCAAAACGAACTCACACAAGTAGCTGTCCACCTCTTTAGTTTCTCTGAATATCCCTTCGAGAATCCACTGCTGGGAAGGACTCGCCCTGCATGTTTTTTTATGGCAAGACAGAATAGAATTACTCTCCTAAACTCCATCCTAGACCGCTCCAGCCAAGTTCCCTTTCGAAGACCGATGTCTTGCCGACACTGTCAGGCATTACAAATCCACTTGTCAGAAACAGTTGAAAGTGTGGGTTGCTGGCCATAAACGTTGGCATAAACGTTGCTGATGGATCACTCTGTGGCTGTGCAAAAACGCATTGCCGTCTCCTTGCCATGAACGAGAGTTGAGAGCGTCAGAAAGTTCATTTAATGTTTTACGTCCGAACGGAGACAATTTTTGCCCAATATGAGCCTAGAAGCCGATAAGGAAATGTTTTGATCAAAAATAGATCAAGGTTGTGTGCGTACACTAAATTGGAGCTAAGAAAAAGTGGGGGGAGGTTGGCTTATCTTTTCACACATGCACTTTTTGCATCAGTGGCGAGGCTTATCTGGAAAAGGTCCGAAAGATGATTAGGGATTCCATTGACAGTTTGATCAATTTGTTACGTTACACTGACCAACAATATCAACGACTGTGGCGAACCGTGACGTAGAGGAATCATCTCCTTGGACATGAGACGTTGCCTGACGAATCCAGACCCCGGAAAACACGAAAACACGCCAGCATTGGACTGAAATGTATTTCTAGACAGCAAAGCCACAAAACCGGTCCACTTTGGCAAAAGTTTTGGGAGATGAAACATACTTTTTGCCGAATTTTTGTGCAAAATCATTCGCGGTGGTTTGAGATGGCGGCATTCGATTTGGTCTAACCATTGTTTTGGTATTTTACCTCAATCCTTCACGGGCATTTGCAGCAATCTCTCTGGACTGGAGCGCATTCAAACAACTCCGCACGTGAAAATGGTGTCAAGTTACTATTAAAAGTAACCATTGAAAATGAACGCACAAAATTTACCATAAGTGATCTACCGCAGTTGGGTGTTGTACTCCACATGTCTGTCTCAATAGCAGGCCACCAGCTCGTCGGACAAACCAGGGAGGGTAGTTATTTCCACCTCATATACTCCAGGACAGGTTTCCGCAAAAATAAAAAGTTCATTAGATGTCCGTTGCATAGAAAAACAACGTCTGGTTGGACAGACAGTTGTTTCTAGGGCTTACACAAAAACGGTTTTGCTTCAGAGCGCAAGGTGACCAACATTTACCCAGAATTGAAACGATAGTTCCAAAACACGTTCGGGTTTCGGATTCTAGACTGGGATAACTTAATGCAGAAGACTCTGGGAGTTTGTCCTTACAAGATGTGAATTTCTTCACAGAAACTCGGTCTGCGTGGGACCGGTACCTCAGTCAGGTCTGCGACACACCGTTTTGGATATGAATCCAGCGAGTGCTAACAACTAATCCAGACACTGTCCACCGTGGCGCTGCCTGACTGGGAATTCCTGACAGAGGGAGGCGTTCGGTCGACGCAACTAGAGAAGCAACTGGGACGTCGTTCCAGGATTCGGGCTAGCTTCTCACTCATGTGTGTCAGCTCAGACATGAAAGTTCACATATCCAACAGCACTGAGGATATTCACCTATGATGAGTTCTAAAAAGAGTGGAACTCCAGTTCGGTGCTTCCTCCTTTTTGGTGTGAACTCCCGGAACTAGCGTCGCCAGGATGAGAAGACGACCGGCGGGAATGACAACTAATCGGGGGAAAAACCGCCACACTCTATATTCCCAAAATCAACAACTGCTAGCCCAAATGTAGCTATGGAGTCACTTTACCTCCAAGGTCGCGACCTTGTCCAGCCAGTATGACAGTGAAAAGACGACGCCCTAGTCCCAACTAGCTCTTATCTCGACAGGAGACACCTCAGTGATCTAAACGACTCTCCGAAATTGAGGCTAGAAAAAGATGGGGGTTGACTCGGTGTATGTGAGACTTTGAAATGGAGCCAGATTACTGGTCCGCTGAAGAGGACTGTTGTATCGTGGGTGGCCGTCTATTGGTTACGCCTGCACTGAGCCTGCCAGGCTACGCGACAAGAAGACAGAGAACTCTGGAGACGGCTTTGTTGTCGGTACAAAACATACAGAGCTTCTGCGTAAATATATATAGAGGATGACCAAAGGGCCTACAAAACGGTCGCTCCCTTGTTCTGTACAGCCAATTGCGGTGTTCCAGTCGGGAACAATTTCACCCCCACTTCACTGATCTTATACTGCTAAGCCGTGTTGGTTGAGTTCCGCCAACGCACTTGCTTTCCGAAACACGTCGTACCGATGGTGACCTTGAGGATGTGTCATCCCTTGCACGTGTACTTTTCCCATGTCTGGGCGCGTCCTGACAAGGACTTTGAGATCGGTCCAACGTGTGGTGGTGCATGGGTCACGGTAGGAGGAATACTGAAGACACCAAACTGGAAACGGTCAATTCTTGGGTAATAACCGGCTTTTGTTTTCACTTTATCCTATCTGCATATACAAAAGTCAAATCTTCCATGACTTGCACGTGTTTCCCATGTCTGGGCGCGTCCTGACAAGGACTTTGAGATCGGTCCAACGTGTGGTGGTGCATGGGTCACGGTAGGAGGAATACTGAAGACACCAAACTGGAAACGGTCAATTCTTGGGTAATAACCGGCTTTTGTTTTCACTTTATCCTATCTGCATATACAAAAGTCAAATCTTCCATGATTTTGGAAAAACAAATCCTTCTGACTGGTACTCAGTAATTTGGCAGATCTCATCGTGAGCATGCCGGCATCCCTAGGGGACCTCCACAATTCAAGATTAGACTCTGAATTGTCCCCTTATGTCACTTTTGTGTATTACAAAATCGTCTGTGTTTGTCATGAAGATGTCCACGACAAACGATGCGTCTTGTTCCGCAATGCTACACTTCTGCACGGCTCGCTTGAGAAATCAGCCAGCCATCCAGAGCTTATAAATGTTTTGTAGAGTTTTCCATTATATTGTCTATAAAATCTCTAGTATAAAATCCAAAATCCTTATCCAGTCCATGTAACGCAGAGTTGCGCCTCGTTCGTCCGGGCGTAACGGTGGATACTACTGATGAGGCATGTGAGTAGTCTCTTCTTGTAAATCCGCCTCGCGTCTTTATCGAAAAAGATCTCTTACAGAATTTCTGGAGCTGCTTCATAGCATTTGCTTGGATTTGAGTAACAGTCAATGAATAGCCAGGAAAGTTCAGGAAGACGCGTTCACGGGGACGATGGATATTCAGTTTTTGTAAATAAGATGCAAATGAGAGTTTTGCTTCCCTGTCCAATAGTCTGTAAGTGTTCAGTTGGCATTTTCGAACGAATAACCCCACAGCGGAGGCCTTCTACCTTAACTAGTCGTTGATTGCCACACAGCAGTGCTCTCCTCAACGATTTCCTTCCAAAAATCGAATGGACACCTACCTTGTTGTGCGAGCGCAGAAATGGCACCGTTTTTGGACGTCTTTCACAAAAGATGTTAACTTGTGTGAATGAGGAGAGAGAGAGAGACAGAGAAGGCCGTTTTGCAGCCGCTGATCCATCGCTCACCCTCCCTGGATTGATGATGCGGCAATTGTTCGCGCCTTGTGTAAACTGTTGATTCCTGCCGCTCATTATAGACTCTTTCACAGAAATGTCACGGACATAGATGGACGGGCTAATACAACTACCAGGGTCTTGGGCAACAAATGTCGGGATTGATTTGCAATGGACCAAGAGCAAACCCCTTCCCCGTCGCTGTTTACCTACCCTTGTTTCCGCCAAACGTGACTTGTGAACTCGGTTTTGTTTTGCCGCACCCGTGTGCCAGATTCGACCACACACAGTCAGATAAATATAAACACGCCGTGGTGGGGGGGGGGAACTCCCGGTTGCTTTTGGATTTTCGGCCACCTTGATTGTGTGAGCGCAAAAGATGCCAAGCGAATACCAGCCTTGGGAAAAGTATGAAACGGTTGTGTCGCTAGATGGACCAAGTGGTTAGAGCGCGAATTTACTGACCGGAAAGTCCGTGGTTCGAATCCGCCCCTCGACTTCCCCTGTCCTAGGCTTGGGAAACCTGCCCTCGTGCTTCCTTTGTGTGGCATTAAAGCTAGGTATCGGAAGGGTGCCACAGCTGAACGGTTTCGTTTCTTTTTGTGTCGCTAAGCCCATACGGTGGCTATGAATGTAGCGTAGATTGTGCCCTGTGAAATATCACCAGTAGTATGTCATCACTTTAGTCAGAAACAGACTGTATTTCGCACCAATGACGCTCATAACAAATGTGTAAATAAGTGGCTATCAAGAACGATGTAACCTGAGATGTCTCTTGATAAAAATGCGTTCTTCATTCCGAACAAAAACTGCGTGACATCTGAATTCTCGTCAGTAACCCAACAGGGAACGGTTTTGCGAAGATAATCCTTCTCAAGAGGTAACATGCTACTCACAACGTTGCTGAAACCTGCAAGGCAGCCCACTACCAGTCTACTTTCCCACTCGAATCGACAAAACTGATCTCTGTCTCTCATTTGTGCACAAAATTGGTTTTAGCAAGTAACTCAGATGAATCCAGCTCAAACTCCTGTTTATGTTGACTTGCTTCAACTGAAAGTTCTGCACTAGGCCACCTCACGTTTAAGTTGGTACGATATTCGAAGTATCGCAGTACGATACAGTCTGAGGGTAGCATACTATCCACAGGGTCGCTGAAAACTCTTCAAAGGCCCATTACCGGTTTCGGCCTCCTTTTGGGCTCATCAGGTAGGTCCAACTCCCTTTCCGTCAGCCTTCTGTACCAGTAAAACCCAAATTGAACAGATACTCTAATTTGCACAGGAATTGAGCCTTTGCAGGGGACTCAACTGAATCCCACTCCATCCATCATTTATCCTGGCCCGCTTCGACGAAATGTGCTGCTGGTGAAGGGCTTCTTCGTCTGCTTTCTAAAGCAAATTGTTCTCTGTTTCTTCTTACTCTACTTCGATTCAATTCGACAGATTGCCTTTCAACTCAAGAGCCTGAATGAAACGAAACATGAGACCGCACAAGTTTAGATACCACTATTTTGAATCAGGTAAAGTTGACTTGGAAAACACGGATTCGCCACAAACATATCTGGTTTGTTTTGGACAGTCGGTTTTGATCTATTTATGAAAATCCAGCGCTGCACTTTTATCGTGAAAGTTTGATCAAAAAATTTTTTCAACAATATTAGCATTGTAGCAACACGGCAATTTAAAATTCACCTACCAAGCTGCTCAGTTACTATTTTTAGAAGTGATCATAGGTTTACCCGGTCAGCCAAAGTTGGTGGAGCGAGAATCATTTTTGGTTAGCCTGTTGCCAAGGTGAGCAAATAATTGATACCCGTGTTCGATATAACACAGCAGAGGGACTCGCGGAACTGTGTCGACCATTTGTCAACTAATCATTTGTTATCCAGTATCATCGCTTGCACTGGAACAAGGATTTGTTTTAACCGACTACTATATCGCAACAGTGATACACGTTTATTTAAAGGAAACTACTCACAAGGTTGCTGAAAACTCTTCGACAGTCCACGACTGGTTTTGCCCTTCTTGGGGCTCATCAGGTAGGCGCGCGGTGAACGAGTTTCCATCAGCCTTATCTTCTGCTTGAACCCAAATTGGACTGTTTTCGAGAAATACACTCATTTGCAATTCAATTTGGTTTTCAAGAAAGATCCAAATCGCTTTGCAAATGAGTGTATTTCTCAAAAACAGTCCACTTCGGGTTCAAGTAGAACAAAAGGTTGGCGGAATCTCGGGAACTACGCGCCTATCTGATGAGCCCAAAGAAGGGCGAAACCGGTCGTGGGCTGTCGACGAATTTTCAGCAAACTTGTGAGTAGTTCCCTTAAAGAAAATGTACTGCGATATCTCGAATATCGTGCCAACTGAATCATGAGGCGGTCTGTGTGCAGCGCATTCAGTCGTAGAATATCATGAACGAGAGATTCATCTCATTAAAACCAAATTGATTTGCAAATGAGTTTACTTCTCGAAAAAGTGACACACGTGTTTGTTATAACCCAATAGAACGACCCACGGAACTGAATCGACCATTTGTCAACTAATATTTTTGTTAACCTTGCTGGCTCTGAAACAAGGATTTGTTTTAACCGACTACTCTATCGTAAAAGTATTTTTTTTTCGGTCTTTGCTTTGAAAAATATCTTTGGCGTTCACCCAGAGATTATTCACGGGGTAAGGTCCTCGATCATTAGAATCGGGTCACCTAAGCGAACTTTTTTCAAAACACATTTTAGAGTGCACATATTCGTTCCCGCTTACTAGCTTGACGGTTTCCGTGGCACAAAGACAGAGTTGATGGTTGGGCCGTTGTAACTGGTACTTTCCTAAAAGTCAGTACGTTCTGAGGAATCCGCTGATGTCATGCTCAAATTGATGGAGAGTTCAGTTGGGGGGAGTTTAAGGAAATATCTGAAAATCGACTTGCGTGTATCCTGGAACTTTGCGGCTCTGGTCGTATATCAGAGTAAAAACAACCATGCGAAACTCAAAATTGAATTCCGGAATACAAACGTGTTCATCACCACCAGAAAATCAATTCCATGTGCCAAAAGCATTATCCGGCACGATACACCCTACTTTTCACTTTTAAGTAGTATCCCAATAGAAATATACTTTGACCAGAACTCAGCTGATCACCATAAACATAAAATGAATGACTATGTTTTGTTGGCAGTCTTAAAGCCATAAGCCGTGTTTTACAGAGGAATAATCGACAGAATATTCTTCACACATCTCAGCCTTTTCCCCCAGTATCTCCTAAAACAGTAAGGGATCGAAACTTAACCTGACCAGGTGAGCAGACACTTCCGCTCCAATGATTATAACTGTTGCTACTAGTGAAAGGAAGAAGGCCTTCGCTGCTAAGTTCTTTGTTAGAAAATGCCAACTGAACAGTTACAGACTATTGGACAGGGAAGCAATTCTCCTTGAACGCATATTCCTGAACTTTTTTGGATATTCATTGATTATCACTCAAATGCAAACAAATGCTACAAAGTAATCTCACAAATTCTGTAACAAATCTCACTTTTTAACAGAGGCGAACTAGATTTACGAGAGAACACACTACTCGCATTCCTCATCAGTAGTACCCACCGTTCCAGAAGTTGATTGGTGCATAACCACGAGGACGATCCGTAACGAGAATCTAAAGTCTATATTCGCGAAGTCTGGCATCCTTTGTTTATCGAAAACTGAAAAATATTGTTGGATACAGACTGGCTAAAGTGTAGTCGAACCGCTGGAATAAACCAATTTCACTTTGGGGGACACCCTCCCCCATTTGCCATTCTTAAGCTGGAGTTGCCTTGTCTCATACAGACTTTCTCAATTCCTCAGTGCAACCGATCGGGTTTCATTTGATTCTGAGGCCAACGGAAACCTCCCCTGATTGGATGGCACCATCTGTATTGTCAATCACGCATTGAACCGAATGCTCGAATAGAAGCCTCAAAAGCTGGAACCAAGCGGTTCGAAGCACGCTAACCACGTTCAAGTAGAAGGCTCCTAAACAGACTTAATGCGGTAAAGGCTATAGTTTTGACATACCCAGAGAGGGAAACCGAAGTGGTACTCAAGAACAATGCAGCTATGTTAACAAAAGTTCGAGTGATGTTTCCCGATGAAATGATATTTTTTTCAAAGCACACGACAAGCTTCGCTTCATCATCATCATCGACAGTATGAAATCAATGTGCAACACCGATGCTTCACTGCCGTACAACCATGACTTATTTGAAAGCCTTATTGTAAAGAAAAGAATGAAGGTGGATGGGGGAGGACTTTTATTGAACATTCAAAGGCTAGCTGTTATCTTTTGACGTGATTGACTACTTGAAATGTAACGAACTTATCGAATCTATTTGTCCGTTTGTGATCTTTGTTGGGTTGTTGTCTGCGTTCTTTTCTGTTGATTGGTTACCCTAGCACTTCCTATTTTTAGTAACTTTTTCTCTCTGGTCTGAGGTTTGATTGGTTGCTTGCACCGCCCTATTTCCTCCACCGTGGCGGTGAGTGTCCCTGCGCCCACCGGTTGATTTGATGCTTTGATTGGGTTTGTTACACTTCAAGTAGCCAATCACGTCAAAAGAAAACGGATAGCCTTCCAATACCCTATAAACGCACGCAGGCAAGGAAGAAGTACCCACATAACTGCGCACTAATAATGTCTCCTCGTACGGTAAAGAAACGTTTGCAAGCCAATTGCCAAGCTCGGCGAACAGATCAACAGTCATCTGATCAAAAACCAAAAAACAGACATGAAATTCAAAACTCATTTTGACACTTCATTACATGACATTACATTCATTATATTTGAGCGACAGTGGTTTGCCTCCGGTTCTGCTGAACGAAAGTTTTTTTCTATGTAGGTCATCAATATTCAATACGAGTCTCCCATTTGTTTACGATTAAGGTCAAAGTTTTTTCAAGTCTCCACAATTTATTTCAAAGACGACTAAGCATTTTCATAAAAGAAACTACTCACAAAGTTGCTGAAAACTCTTCGACAGCCCACGATCGGTTTCGCCCTTCTTGGGGCTCATCAGGTAGGCGCGCAGTCCCCAAGTTTCCGTCAACCTTATGTTCCACTCCTCCATTGTTGGTTACGTTACGCGTGTCTAGTTTAAACCAAACGGTCAAGCTATATTCGATTTACTCACCAAGTCAGCAGAGTGTTTGGACAAAACTTGTGAATCAAACTCACCAGCTGTTGCGGGCTACGTGTCACGTGACCGTTCTTGTGCAAACATGGCAGTGGACAACTAGCTTATCTTGAAAAAATTTCTGCAAAAAATGTTTTTTGATGATGGTTAAAGATAATGGCGATAAAAAGAAACTTTTCTCATCCAAAAGTGCAAAATGAGAAAAAAATCACAGCGACAGAAATGTTCTGAACAGATTTGCAAACGCGATTATTATTTGCGTTATTTTCCAAGGACGGTGAAATATCTAAGATACTGAACACCAAAGAAATACATTCGTTCACTGTGGAGTCGGGTATGGCACCACACGTAAGTGCTTGGTACCTAAGCCAGCCGGATATCATAAGACCGGTAGATAAACACGCACGAGCGCACCCTTAGGCATCAGTCGACCTGAGCTGTACGACCACACTGAAGTGAGGAATCGAACAAAAGAGTGCAGAAAATGGTTATTTGTGATAGACCCCCAGGCCAATTAGACGTAAACACCAAAGGCAAGGTTTCAACCTTAATCAGAATATGGTTGTGAATTCTTTCTCCTAATTTTGTTCAGGGGAATACGTTTGGTGCACGACACTGGTTAATAGGACACGTGAGCACTCCATTATCGAGACACAATGATTCAGCAAAAAAGCTCGATCGCGTGACTTAATCGAAATCGGTCACGTGATCCGTCCGAACAACATGTTTCACGTCGTCCACTGTCAGTATCGATCGAATGGCGTTGCTTGACCACAGCCAAGGAAGTCGCAACATAAGTGCGAAACTTTGCACCATGATTGCCATATACACACGGGCTCTGAATCAGTCTTGGTCATGTGATGCGATTGATTCAGTCGATCGATGGCCCCATATACCACCTCACGGCATCCACTTAAAAGCAACCTGGTTTTGACTGACAGTCACTCACCTGTGTTTCCGCGTTTTTTAGTCAGGTGTTTTCAGTATTTGTCCATATTCCATACAACAAACACGTACTGGCCGGAGGAAAACTTGACGATATTCAAGTAAAGTATATACATTGCACAATTTGATGCAGTCCGTGATATAGCGGAAAGACTAACTCACTCTGAATAACTGGGAAAGGTCCTACCTCGAAACATTTCAAGCCCTCGTAGTCAGGCTTTCTTCAGATCGATATTTGAAATTTCAAGTTCTCCTGAGATCCAAATTTTCAAAAAATTTTGGTTTGTCCAAACCCAACAACAAAAGTGGGCACTTCAGCTGTCCGTAGGTAGGTTGTTTTTGGAATGCATTTTACTGGACAGACAACCCAACCAGTGGAGCCAAACACATACAACTGTGAGGAGATATAAATAAGTCAGTTAGTTTTCGAGAAACACACTCATTTGCTAATCAATTTGGTTTTCACAATAGACTCAATTGAATCTCTCGTTTATGATGTTCCACAACTGAATTTGGTGCACACAGGCCACCTCAAGATTCAGTTGGTATGATATTCGAGATATCGCAGTATATTTCCATGAGTGAAACTACTCACAAGGTTGCTGAAAACTCTTCGACAACCCACGACCGTTTTTGCCCTTCTTGGGGCTCATCAATTAGCGTGCAGTCACCGAGTTTCCATCAACCCAAGAAGGGCAAAACCGGTTGTGGGTTGTCGAAGAGTTTCCAGCAACCTTGTGAGTAGTTTCCTTTAGTGAGTTAGTGCTTTGCCGCTCCAAAAAACCAACAAATTTTTCAATATACCACACTAGCTTGTTTGCTAAGCTTTGAGTTTTTCTTTACCATGTGTGAGGATTCTGCCGTTCGTTTTGTTTTCGAAATTTCGCGTGAACTGCGTGAATAAAGCCTACTGCGTTGAACACAGCAACTGATGTGTTTCACAGCTGCTTTCCAAATGAACATTCTAATAACGCAAATGGGGAGCCTTTTTTTCTATTGAATTAAACGAAAACATGTGAACAGTGTTTGGTTAAACTGTTCAGTGGATCTGTAATCATAGAGCAAAAGATAGTTGGAGAAAGGTCTGAACCAGGTTGTCTCAAACAAGCCAATCACTTGCCTCCTTCCCAACTAATGGGAGAAATTTCATCGCCAATGGCTGCGCAATTTGTTTCGTTCTTGCGCAGCGAGCTTACCGACGAATTAAAAACGGGAAGGGAGGAGGAGTAAGGCGTTGAGCTGTGGCCGGTGCCTAGCTTCTATGCCACCCGAAAGAAGCACGAGGGCTGAGATACTGCCAGGTTGCCCAAGCCTAGACAGGGGAAGTCGAGATGCGGCAGAGGTCGGATTTGAACCACGGACTTTTCGGTCAGTAAATTCGCGCTCTAACCACTTGGGCCATCTCGCCCCGGAAAGAGGAGTACAAATATCAATCGATTTCAGATTTTCATGGAATAATCATCCTGCGTGCATTTTTGTGTAAAATCGTCTTGATTCTATTGCAAATGAGGTATCCTCAATAGTTTGCAATAAAATACTCCTGTTCGCTTGCCCAACTGACATGTTCCAGGAGCTCCCCTTTCATATTGACCGCGTTTCTGTCACGGCAGTCAGTTCACCCGCTGGGGCAAGAAACCGTCAGTCAGGAGGCCACGAGCAACGGGAATTTCCGGACACTATTAGGTCCACTGGAACATAAGATCATAGAATCGTCTTCCCATAAGCACGCCGACTGAACTAAGACACGTCGTTCAGGGGGAATCGCTCTTCGGTCAAACCTAATGAAACTGACAAGTTTTGTTGTGACTTACTTTCGACTGCCGGAAAAATCAGCAGGTCACTGGACTTTAAAAAAATGAAAATACTTTCTCCTTTTACGTCATTCTGTCGTCTTTTAATTGAAGGTCAAGCCACTGACATCGTACAAGCACGGTGGAGCTGTCCAATCAGAGTTGACCAAATTTGCAAGTTGTATTTGGGCGAGCTAAAGACTTCGGAACTCCGACTCATACATACTCAGCAAATTTGTGGGGAAAATCTGCATTTTTTAATCTTGTTTATGCCACAACTCATTCGTAGGTCAGGGGGGCTTGCTGTCTTTCCGATCGGCTTTTGTATCACGACGATTCGAATAAACATACGATACTCAGTGCGGCAAAATCTTGACAAAATATGAGAACGAATGTTGCAGTGGTGTCGATGAGTACGTTGCATCTTTCGAGGGCTTCCTACAAAAAGTTTGAAGAATTTTCCACGTGTAGGTAACTCCTTGTGTGTAAAACGCACAACCTTAGCGAATATACACTCATTTGAAATTCGAGGGCTCAAAAAGTTTGAAGAATTTTCCACGTGTAGGTAACTCCTTGTGTGTAAAACGCACAACCTTAGCGAATATACACTCATTTCATTTGAATTTGGTTTTTCGAGAGACTCATCTGGAACCCAGCTTAATCACTCGTTTGTGTAAGCAACTGAATAAGCTGTACCAGGCAGCCTCATATTTCATTCGCTGCGATAGTCGAGATAACGCGATACATGCATATTC
>NW_008751772.1:1099069-1102739 GCF_000715545.1 Opisthorchis viverrini | reverse complement strand
TCAACTTACTCCCAAAGATATCTCGCAGCTAGGCACGCTTGCCCACTTAATTGGGTATCCAAAGCGAGAACTTGTGGCTAAGCTTTGACCTTCCGGTCAAAGTCTGCGTAAAATAGTGGGTGAAAGTACTCTAGGTGCTCTCTCTCGTTTATGCTATTCTACAACATCAGTTGAGTCTCTCGTGAAAACCAAATTGATTTGCAAATGAGTGTATTTCTCGAAATTCGACGCATATTCATGCACCTGCCACTTTTTCAGGAAAAGGTTGTCGCTGATTTATAGTAAGTAGTATCTCAATTGTGCTATTAATAGCAATGCAACTACTGGTAGAAAATGCTTCGTGTTTGTTAATAACTGCGTTTCATGCAATTATTCGAAAAACCGTATTACGGTGACATTTTTTGTTGTTAATGTCCATCTTCCGATCAAGACAGCTGTCTTGGAATCTATCTATTTCTTGAATTCTTTTAGATTCGCCTCAGTTCTTGGCTGCCTGGTGCTCAGTGTCTTGTCAACCATTGATGATTACGCGGTTGTGGCCATGCGGTTGCTTCTTTATATGGTAAGTCATGTTCTTCTCAACTTTCTGTCTCACCACTGAGGATGAAATTGAAAGATATTATTATGAGTATAAGAACCCTCCCTCATCGTGACTGTCAGCGACAGATACGTCCGCTCATCGGCGTAGCTTGAAAGCACTGTTGACAAGTCTGTGAACTCTGGATGGGTGAACCCACAAAGAGTCAAACGATTGAATGAGTTCCCTTCCTATTGACGAAATACGCTCAGTTGCAAATAAATTTGGTTTTGCGAGAAACGCACACAGCTGAATCTCGTTTGTGACGTTTCTAGGCAGTTGAATGTGCTTCACCAGGCCGTCTGATGTCTCAGTTGCTACGATGCTCAAAGTAACGCGTTTCAAGTATATTCGTAATGCACTACTTACTGCTACCACCCCACGACCGGTTTCGCCCGTTTTAGGGCCATCTGGTAGGCGCAGTCCCCGATTCTCCGCCAATATGTTGTACACAACCCATCCATTCTTAGGAGCTCACTATGAAACCCGGCCGCTGCGCGCTGAGGACGTCAAAAGACTTTCGGCGTTTGACCATCGATGTATTCGGAGCATTGTCCAAGTCTGGTGGGAACACCGAATCAGCAATCCTGAATGCTTTTCGGGAGAAATAACTCACCTTCGATAGATGATCTGATCACACTACATAGGTTGCGCTGGCTTGGTCACGTGCCGCGTATGCCAGTCGAACTCAAAGAGCGCTTTTCGCACAACCACGTGAAGGGCGGAAGTGAGCCAGAGGCCGTCAAACAATGACTTGTTAGCGAAGTGTGAGAGCCATTACTAGCAAACTCAGCTGCGCTGGTCACTGCCGTCTTTCTGGATGGGGACCCCGAGACGGGCCATATCAATGGTTAGAGACATGACCCAGTCGCACCCTCAATGGCGCTCGTGCATCCAAGCAATTGCCTTCAATGCGTAGCTTCCTTCCAAATGACCCACTTGACAGTTCACTGACAGTGCCGTATTTAAGCACCAATTTATCATCTCCCGCCTCCAATGCGGAGCTATCTACCCCACCACCCCGAATCATCCGTGAACAAAACTGCGGCAGCTACAACCACTGTGCGATGAGTACGCGGTTATTACAGCTGACGATGATGACGATGTATCAAGATCTCTGAAGTTTAGCTCTGCTTGGTGTGTTGATAGGACCTGTGGGCTGCTGTCCTCAACGGTCCAAGTGGACACGCCCCCGGAAAGGAATTCCGAGCTGACCAGGAGGCTTCTTGATGTGCGATAGGTCAAACTCCCTGGGCTCATGCACTTTTGAATCACCCACCAATAGGTAAACAAAATACAGGAACAATCCAGTCTAATGAGATAAGCACCCGGTACCGAGTGGATCACAAGTGAACTCTATCAAGGCAAGCCAGACCGGAAGGTCATCTAGGCCGATATTGAGTAAATAAGAGGTCTGTTGCTGGATATCTGTGGTTAAAGAGTGATCTTACTGGTCGGAAGGACCGTGATTCGAACCCAGCCCAGGCACGCTCATTGGTTCTTTGCAGGCGGAACTTCACTCGTCGCGCTTCCAGTAATTAGCATAGCAACAAAGCACCAAAAGTGTGTTGCAGCTAGACGACTTTCGGTTTCAACTAGGTAGCAAAACTGGGACAAAAACAAGTGGTTTACCGCTCTGCGAACTTTTACTTTCATATGCTCTGTGGAAACAAGTTTGCCAACTCGTAATAGATTCCCTCCTTGATGACAAACAGTGTATGGACTTTGGAACGCCATGCGTAGTTCCCTAATTGTTGAAGCCGAAAGAATCTGCATTCTAGTGCATGGAATACTATACTATACTATACTATACTATACTATACTATACTATACTATACTATACTATACTATACTATACTATACTATACTATACTATACTATACCATACTATACTATACTATGCTATACCATACCATACTATACTATACCATACTATACTATACTATGCTATACCATACCATACTATACTATACCATACTATACTATACTATGCTATACCATACCATACTATACTATACCATACTATACTATACTATGCTATACCATACCATACTATACTATACCATACTATACTATACTATGCTATACCATACCATACTATACTATACCATACTATACTATACTGTACTATACTATCCCATACTTTACCATTCTACGCTATATCCTGTACTATCGTTTAATTTGAAGTGCATGGTTTGCGACGTAAAAGGTAAATGCAGGCAACGAATGTGGAGGGGTTTCAGATGAATGGTAAATAGAACGAGGGAAGCGCCCCATTCGAAGTCAGGCCACCAACAGTTCCAGTCAGACAAGATGAATCCCAAACTGTGCAAGTGTCTGGTATGGAAGCACTCGTGTAAAGACCAACAACCGAAGAAAGAACAAACAGTGCTGAATGCTCTTCAAGGCGCAGTAAACGCTAACACGGTGAAGACTCTCACATCAGGCAAAAAGTGTCCGTCATACTGACTGGACCACGCATAAACGTCCCAAAAGCCTACAAAGCAAACGTAAATTAAATGAAAGTGAGGAGCGAATAGTGGGACAAAATCTTGTCTTTATTCATTCATACAAAACTGTCATACTAATAAGATGAAATGTTCAATTCAATTTTTTTCATTGGCTTATCGGTGTTTTCAGTGCAGCCACCTGCCAGGGCGCGCACACCTAGACAGGAGGACGATTAGGGTCCTCAACCAAAGCCTTTGGCTCAAAAGTTTAACCGAAAGGCCGAGTTGTTTGCCGCGAAAGGCAAACGCATTACCATTTCTACGGAACAAATCGCCACACATGTTCCAACCTCCCCAACCTGGACGGCCAGGAGACTGTGTTCGTCAGACCTGCAACAATTGACCAACCTGGTATGAGAGACTCTGTGAGTGTCGTGACGACATTCCCCAGTATAGCTCAATGGATCGCTGAGGTGCGCAAACCGTCACACCACGGTAAGGTCCAGTCTCTTCGTGCCATAGTATCGACCTAGCTAGCAGAGTACAACTCAGATTACCTAACCGAGGAACACACTGGAAGGCATCATCAGCATCATCGACAGCATGACATCAGTGCTCAACACTGATGTGCTTTACTGCCGTA
>NW_008751772.1:1070353-1094801 GCF_000715545.1 Opisthorchis viverrini | reverse complement strand
GTCCGTCATACTGGGTCTGGTAGCAGGAATGAGCACTCAAAAGCCATATACCACGCATAAACGTCCCAAAAGCCTACAAAGCAAACGTAAATGAAAGAAACGTGAGGAGCGAATAGTGGGACAAAATCTTGTCTTTATTCATTCATACAAAACTGTCATACTAATAAGATGAAATGTTCAATTGGAGTTTTTTCATTGGCTTATCGGTGTTTTCAGTGCAGCCACCTGCCAGGGCGCGCACACCTAGACAGGAGGACGATTAGGGTCCTCAACCAAAGCCTTTGGCTCAAAAGTTTAACCGAAAGGCCGAGTTGTTTGCCGCGAAAGGCAAACGCATTACCATTTCTACGGAACAAATCGCCACACATGTTCCAACCTCCCCAACCTGGACGGCCAGGAGACTGTGTTCGTCAGACCTGCAACAATTGACCAACCTGGTATGAGAGACTCTGTGAGTGTCGTGACGACATTCCCCAGTATAGCTCAATGGATCGCTGAGGTGCGCAAACCGTCACACCACGGTAAGGTCCAGTCTCTTCGTGCCATAGTATCGACCTAGCTAGCAGAGTACAACTCAGATTACCTAACCGAGGAACACACTGGAAGGCATCATCAGCATCATCGACAGCATGACATCAGTGCTCAACACTGATGTGCTTTACTGCCGTACAACCATGATTTATTTCAAAGCCTTATTGTAAAGAAAAGAGTAAAGGTGGATGGGAAGGGACTTAGTTCTAGCTTACCACAATCAATCCGAGATGCCTATACCTCCAGACACTCACTCAGGCGATCTGGATAGAAACTGACAACAAGAACGCCACTGATATCGGATGGTATTCCGTCTTTTGTCCTGAATCTTCACAAGAAAAGCAATGAACTCGAGTCTGGCTCTACTCAGGACTCGTTAGCAGAGAATATCTCAGAATTTAACCCTGAACATGAAACACGAGAGGGTAGCTAACTACATTTGCCCGACCTTTGCACGCCCGACACACCTGGGGCATTCTGTATGAAGGAGCAAAATTTTCAAGCTTGGTTGCTACGAATGGTTTACTGAGCTACTGAAAACAGTAACGCTGGTCAGAACAGTTTTGTCTAGTCGCAGAAATGTGAACTGCAGCCATCTGCAAGTCATCGAGATTTGCATCGTTCGTGGACCTCGCGACCTGACTGAGTAGTCCAGATAGGGTTACAATGAGACGGAATAAACGGAACAGTAATTTAGTCATTGATTGTGGGTTTGAAAATACCTTTTTCATGGTAGACTGTTCGAACGTGATGATGATACAGGTGCGTCCAAAATACACCGGTTGAGTGGTGGTAACATGTCCCCCTCAGGCGTAGAAAGACTGCCGGGTCATATAAGACTTTATTTCATGTATTGATATACGAAATGTCGAAGTAAAACTCACATTCATGTGCAAATCTTTGGGTAGCATGTGGTGCTGTTTAGCAACCCGAAGCCTCTGAGGACCGGTTCACACATGAGTTTATCTTATTACTACGCCACTCCCACCAGAGCTGAACTCTTGTTGATTCGAGGCAAAACAATCCGCTTAGGGAAACAGAAGTTTGCAGCTCGGCGGTCGAAACGCGGACGTACTAACCGGAAGTGCCACCGTTTGAAACCTAACCTCGGCTTTTTGAATGCCTGGTCTGGGCAGCCTGACAGTATCTCACCACTCGTTTTTCCTTTGGATGGCATGGCAGCCAATTCCCAGGTGCTCCTGTTAGTGGAATCAATCAGTGCTGAAACGCCAAGAATCACTTTACACCTGTTTCATCCTTACTGGGAATCATCACCTCACGGAACTCAGAGAGTTTCGAAATCGCGAGCTTCTAGCTAGCTGTTGAACAAGGGTGGTTTATTAGCGTGATTAACCCTCAGTTAGACAGGGCACACCGCTACTTATCCTTCACTTATAGAAACCACATCACGTGATCGCGTGATCGCTGGCTCCAAAAAGAAGACTCGAAGGTTGGAAGCAAGTTGTACCTTCCTATGAGGTAAGCCACATTGAGGTTGAATCTTTGACAAAAAGAAAACCGAAATCAATTGGAATGTAACGGGAAAAAGACTCACGCAAGGAAACATAACAGATATATTTCGAACAAGCGAGTGAGTGCGTGCGAGTGCAAAAGTTACAACAGCCCCACGCTATTTGAAGGGCACTTTTTGACATTGATCCAGGCTGTCTGTTGGGTGTTCAGTGAACACCCATCAACATCAATCATGCCTCTTTGAGGAACCTGAACGCTGATCACATTCGGTCGTCTTTCTTTGGCGTGCATAAACATTCATCGGCTTTTGCTGAATTGATTGAATGATTGACTGGCCTGGATGCTTGCTGGCTTTCCTACTGTGAGATTATGGTGAAGTTTTAAGGTCTCAGTAGGTTCCCGGCCTCCTGGGGTTACTTTCAGGAATCTGATCTTCCTGATAGTAAAAAATAAACAACAGTAAATAACAGACCAACGAGTACCAGAAAAACGCTGTTGGATATTCACACCATCGATTGGATCGTGGCTATCCAACGAAACAAACACTGTACTTCAATGAGGCAGTTATGGTCTTTGAAGAACACTGCGTAGGCAGATGAAACTACTTGATGAATAAAGTAGTAATTTTGCACGTCAAATTCTGGAGCACATCGATCACACAGTTGAGATAGTTGGTGTCGTTTACAGGAGGCTCTCTAAAAAACGCACACTGACACAACCTTTGTCACCCACCTATCGAAAGGTCTAAACGGTGAACATTCATAAAAGTACTTTCAGCTGATCTTCTCCAGATAAGCCCCACCAAAAAATTAACTCCCGACGCCCAAAAAACATTAGAAAAAGGGGATGTGAAATTTGTACTCTAATTACTTTATTAAAGAGGGTGAAATTGGGACATGTCATTATTAATTTGCATATAAAGGTCCGTTTTCCGCGACCTTGGCCTCCGAACAAACTCACTCAAGTAGCTGTCCCCTAAAGATCGGTTTGTGCCGCGTTGGCGTTTATTCCGCATTTTGTAGACGTGCCAACGAGATTCTATGGTTTGTGTATGAGCCTCAGTCGTTGGATCCACAATGTTTTCGGTCTGATTAACCGTTTCGTGAGTGTAATTCATGTCAGTCATCGTTTCTATTCCTCGATATGATGCCCACATATCGGAGAGGATGATTGAGCCTGGAGCGATACAGGCCTGGATTGTGTCCATCAAAGCGGCTGCAGTTTGATCTGGCACTGCATACATGAACACCACTTTAGTTTCCCTGCAGATCTCTTCGAAAATCGACTGCTGGGAAAGGACTCGCCGTGCGTGGTTTTTTTGCGGCCAGATATTAGCGTTTCATCGATCTCGACGTGTAGACCTGGGCCGCCGATAACTGTTGGAGTCTATAAAAGCCGTCAGGCGCAAACTCTGCGAAGAAAGTTCTCCCAGTCAGCAGCGGTCGTGTGGCTAACAGATGGTTCCTCTGGGCAGAATTTGGTTTTTTTTCACATTTTTGGACTAGTAATAAGTGAATAGAATTACTGTCCTAAGCTCCATCCTAGACCGTTCCAGCCAAGTTCCCTTTCGAAGACCGATTTGTTACCGAAACTATCGGGTTTTACAACTCAACCTGTCAGAAACAGTTGAAGGTGTCATTTGTTGGCCATGAACGTGACTGATGGATCACTCCGTAGCTTCGCAAAAAACGTATTGCCGTCCCCCTGTGATGAACGAGAGTTGAGAGCGTCAGAATGATCATTTAAGGTTTTACGTCCAAACAGAGAATATTTTTGCACAAAATGAGTCTAGACGCGGATAAGGAAGTGTTTTGGTCAATAATAGGTCAGGGTTATGTGCGCACATTAGATTGGAGCTGGTTACTAGGGGGGCGGGGCTTTAGTTTATGCACAGGCACTTTTTGCATCGGTGGCCTGGCTTATCTAGAAAAAATCCCTTTCAGTAATTATCTAATGCAATACAACACAATATATACAATATACAATAATAGTACTGTCCAAAAGGTTCCTGCAGGTAAGCAAAATATCTCCCCTTATTTTACTGCAAGTGAGTATACGATTCCAAATATGATTTTTCGGCGGTACTTTCGAAAACACCCTCCATCGTGTGGAGGGGAGTGTCACCCAGTTGTTCTCGCAAGCTGACAATGAATAGTTAATATCTGTCGACAGTTGTTGGACAAAACCTTCTTCTGTGGGCGGTTGTCCCGAGGAGCACATTTTGATCAACAGGCCTACAAGGAAGACACAAAGATGCTCTAAACACACACTGAAGGTCATTGTATATGCATGCTTACACGCAATAGCTATTCGCATTTCATAAACCTGTGGAATCTTTCTTCCATTTGCTTTCATAAAAGTCATTGATATTCGTTCTTCTTCCCCACGTATCTCATTTGGAATTCGGTATCTCGACGTTTGCCGATAGGTGTTTGTTTATTATTCATTAGGAATCCAGAGACAGACTCAGAAATGAATAATAAAGGATTTGGCAAAAAAAAGCATAACTCACGAAGGCAAAAAGAACTCAAAAGGTGACTCCTAATATAGTCGGAACATTTGTACAGTGCTTCTTAGATTTCAACAATTGGTTAAAGTCACTCTGAACCGACCGTTTAAACTTTTGTGTTATCTCTTTAATCCAACCTCTAAGTAAAGCACACCTGAAACTTACCGACAGACCAAAGGATCAAGAGAAGGAAGCTACTAAAAATAGAAGGCTATGGAATCAGCCGACCAAGTGTCGAAAAGCCAGAACATGTAGAAAGGAGGAAACGATCGCCTCATAACGGTTGAACAGAGTTGTTGAACCGGAGGCGCCTAATGAACCAATCAGATACCGGAAAATTGAACTGCGACATAACTTAGATCCCTAGGTGACCAGCCGTAATACACGAAGACGACCTCAGGTCCAACAAATGGCTTTAGAACTGTCAGATACCATTTTGAAACTTTATAAGCGCAAGCAAAAGAGGTGTAATTAACCCACCCGACCCCACACTCACGATGCTATCTCGATTGGTGAGGAAACGTTTGCAATCCAACTGCCAAGCTCGGTGAACTGGCCAACAGTCTAGCGGTGCACTCGAGCTACTCATGTTCCAAAGTGAATTTATGCTGAAATGCTGACAAGCACTGTACAGCTGTTTCATGCTTACTGGGGCTCATCAGCAGTAGGAAGTCTCGAACCCGTGACTTCCGTTTAGCAGTTTGAATGCAACCGTTCGGCCATAATCGGTTAATCAGCCGATTGGTTAGCTCATACACGGTCACGTGATGTTATCTTGTGTGTTGTATCCTGTCTACGTGAGAGCCAACCACACCGCTGATTAGTCACTCGTGGGAGGACAGTTAAGGGTTTAGACTACTAGGGAATATTGCAAATCGATTCTGCAGTAACTTTTGGCAATCCGTCCATTCAAACGCAAGAACTGTGACACAAGGAGGTATTTTGTGCGGTTTCACACCTTCTCGTCGCAAATAGTGCATGTCAGACAGAGGCGTTCTTCAAGTTTCTGGGTGCAATTTTCTTTATATTTATTCTGACGTGGAGGTAGGTTTGAACGCAGGATTTTTCACACACGTAATAGATGACTTCAAGGCCGTACTGTAGTGACATCTAGTCAGTTGGCTCTTATTGACGCACGTTGTAACTGACCCTTGGTGTTGACAGCTTCGAACTAAACTTCACTGCGGTAGCCAGGAGCTTCCAGGTAGTTAGAAATTATATCATTAGACGATGATACTGTTCTGGTACGTTGATGCAATGTAACCCACAGGAAGCCCAGCGACGTGTGGAGTTAGCCAAACCAAGAGTTAGGCTGGAGCCTCTGACCCTCTAGCATGCATTACTGAAGGGACATTTGATCCAACGTGAGAGAGCGGGACAAAAATCAGGAACACAACGATACTCAAGTACACCTCTCTCATGTTTTTTTTAACTGATTATGGCTAGCTGTCTAGTCCTCCCTACATTTATTACTTTCGTATGACTCATCTAGCGAAAGTGGCCCTAATGATGAACATGTTGGAATCCAATGTTCCCCCAAACGCTTTCAAAATCGAGTAATCTATAAATCGTCCAAAGCTGTTCACCTACCTGGACAACGTTCTACAGACAACAACCTGAAACAGTCTGCCCTTAGCAATTCGCAAACCAAAAGACAAATTTGGATAGACAAAATGCCTATGAACGAATTTTTTTACTGTGATTTGTCATTACTGAGCATGACAGTGGTACCACCGGAAACGCGCAAAATCGATATGATACTAGGGGGCGTATTGGATACCAAGCAGAAGTGAAATGTATTCAAGACCGTACAGCAGTCCCAACAAAGTGCGTTCAGAGTGAAACTTCAACACGCGTCTGAACAGATTATTAAAACGCATTCGACCGTGTTTTTCATTCACCATCGAATCAACTGTCTGGCTTGTGTTTTCGACATTCTAATCACCGGTTTTCACGGAGTTTCGGGACTGCTGGTCTTTCTAATTAACTGCCCTATCCACAATATCTGACGCTCACGTGATTTTACTTTTTCAACCAATCAGAAATCCCCTCATCAGCTATCGATTGCTTTGTCATCGCGTTGTGTTTGCATTCTAACAGGAACTGGTGATACTATTCTGGTTCTTCACGGAATATTGCATTCGACTATGGAGTGCCGGATGCCGCTCTCGATATCAGACGTGGCGTGGCCGAATTCAGTTTGCCAAACGTCCGTTTTGTCTTGTAGGTAAGTTCTTCGTTGATTTGCCTAACTTGGTTGTCTAACTCGGTTGCAAGCGGGAAACGGCGAAGAAACAGCAAGTGAATGGCACTGGGACAAGGTGTGTGTGTTTCTGGAGCAGCCATGAACGATTTTGAGGTCACGACAAGGTCACCCGGTACGATCGTCTGCGAGTTATCGACCCAAAGTTGTCACCTAAATGGTCGAGTAATAAATCTGCCTTGTGCATGTTGCTGAATTCAGGTCCACAGGGTTCACCCACATCACCAGTAAAGTCACACAAGAGCAGTCCTTAAAAAACAACGTATCCCCATAATTGGACCCGTCGTATTACAAGGGAGTCTGGGGCTGAAGTCACCACAACAATAGTGGAAGTACTAGGGGGCAAATTTTCTTAGATTTATAAAAGTAAATTTGCTAAAGGGTTACGGAGAAGAGCGTTTTACGTATCTCGGAAGTTGTACTAGTTCCGACTGTAGTGTGACGGACGAGGTTAATGCACGAATCTGCAAGGCCCGGGTCGCGTTTGCTTAGTTGAGACACCCTGAAACTCAATGGAAGTGTGTATCAGGCTACAGTAGGGGCTGTTTCGTTGTATGGATGTGAGACTTGGCCTATTCGAGCAGCGGAACTGAGACGTTTTCAGGTGTTTGACAATCGTTGCTTCAGAACCAGTGGTTGGTTGTGTACTGTCAGAAGGCGTAAGGTTTTTTTGTTCTAGTCCAATAGCACTACTGTTTACTGTTTTAACTCTGTATTTCAACGATTTCATTTTCTCACGCTCACATGACTGTTGTCTGAACGGTCGATTTCCTGTTTCGATGCACCCACATCAAGGGGTGAAAGCACTGGCTTCGAGTACCTATCTTATTAGAGCTGATCAGCAGTAAGCATCTTCGGCCGTGTCTAGGTTTCATCTCCGGGCACATAACATACGAGGACGCCCGCTGGATGCACCTGAGTTATCACGTCTAAACAGGCATACAGGTTTTCGCGCTTAAAACTTCCACCAATAGGAACGTTGGCACTTCAAATCAACCAATGTGACCTTGAACAAATCTACCAATCAAAGTAGTTCCGTTTTTTGCATTGAAATTGCATCAGAATGGATCAGCTCTTCGGGATTTGAGGTGGACACCATAACCGACATCAAACAGGCTCAGTTCTCAAAGCAATTTTCTCCATAGCTTACGTAAAGCAGTCGAACTCTTGGCATGTATTTAGTCCGACTGTCCGACTGAAATGAAATAAACGCCGGTTAGCTTAGCCAAAAACGGAATAACCGCGGGTTCAATTCAGAGGTCCGTCTACAGAAAGCCCACGTGGACGGGACAGTACACAAACTTCCTGAGTTTTGTGCCACTGAGGCGGAAACGAACCCCTATTCAAAGTTTACGGAACCGAGTAAAACGTGTTTGCTTTGCTGATGCACTAGACTCCGAACCGCAGCACAATGTTACCGTGCTACGAGCCAATGGTTACCCGGAGAGGTTTATAACCAAGAAGATGTCCGACCGCCCTACCGAACTGCCTATCACGACCGTTGGAAAGAAGCCAATATACTTGAGTCTACCGTATAAAGGCTATCTGTTGGCGGACATATTCAATCGCCACTTGTTTCAATCCTTACAACGCACGTTTCCGGCTGGAACTCTGTGGTCTTGGTTGACAACCAACCCTTTACTCAACTTAAACCTCAAAGACAAGATGCCAGTCCTCACCCAGAATATGGTTGTGTATTCTTTCTCCTGCTGTTGTTCAGCGGAGTAGGTTGGGCGCACGACACGCCAACTTTCTAAGAGAATACGTGAGCCCCTCTCTTACCGGAATACCCCTAACCTCAACAGTTCAGCCAGGAGCTCAATCGCATCCCACCTAATTGACACCGGGCACGTATTCATTCCAAATGAGCCATTTCAAGTCATGTAAAGCGTATCCAACATACTGCCAATATCTGTCCAACAGCGTCGTTTGACTACAGCCGAGGCAGTCACTATAATTATGCGAAACCCGGTACAGTGCTGTCAAAACGTTTCGCACGAACAATGGGTCTGCCTTGATGTTCTCAGGCAACTGAATGTGCTGCACCAGGCGGCCTCATGTTTCAGTCACTACGATATTTGAAATATCGCGATACATGTATATCTTTGTAATCTACTACTCATAAGGTTGGTGAAAATCCATCGACAGCCCACGACCGGTTTCGCCCTTCTTGGGGCTCATCAGATGAGTGGATATTCGCTACTTTCGTGCAATTTGGTTTCAAGTAGAACATAAGGCTGACGGAAACTCGGGGACTGCGCCAAATAACTCATTTTCAATCATTTACCGCATGCCAAATAGACTGCCAGTATTTATTCAACGACGTTGCCTGACAACTGCCGAGGCAGTCGCTATACGCCTGCGAAACCCGGTACTGTGCAGTCAAAAAAGTCTCGTACGAACGCTGAGTCTGCCTTGGTCGTGTGACACGAATCAACCGGCCAAGTCACTCAACAGCCCCCATGACTGTCTCACAGCATCCAACTAGATGCGAAATGGGGGGAGGGGGCGCAGACAACCAATCGTTCGAGTCTCCACGTTTTGCATTTCACTAACCAATCTTCGAAGCGTATTCCATTTTTCACTCTTATTTTAACCATTAGATATGTACTGACTTGATGACGAGATTTCGAAAACATTAACGTTCATCAGTGTGTTATTTATTTTTCCAGCCATGGAAATATTCAAGCAATCCCTATTATTTGTTTATTGCTTGAAAATTGGACCAGATGTAGTCGATACCAAGCTGTCCCTCAGGTTCAAACAATGATTTTATTCTACCTTGTTCCACATAGTCGCAAAAAACAGGATGTATATCGAATGTACAAATATTTTCTAAAAAAACATGCCCCGTTGGTTTTATAAAACCATTAGGTGAAGTCATCTAAACTAGCTTTTTTCCAGTCCCCAGTTACTTAGTTATTACTCGATTGAACTGTGGTTCTTAACCCAACCTTTCTAAGGATAAATCTTTGTTCAGGCATTCCATAAAAACCGTTTTGGTTGTCCTGAAGTTTATTTTGCTGCCCTGGTTGTGTGTACCCCATTGTTCAATTTAAAAATTCAAAAAACCCAACCGCGCTATTTCAGAATCAGATGTTCGTGAGGGATGTCATGCGTAACCAGTATTATTCAGGTAAACTATNATATATATATACACTGAAAGATCAATTTTCAGGTGTCTCATTTCAGGACGAAAGCACTTAGTTTGTTGGTACCCGCTAAGACAACTATTGTACGTGTTCGGAGATATCATACCACTTGAAATCGCACGTTCAATTACAGCGCCTAGTTGGCGCGACAGCTCAGGGCACTCCAGTTCACTGACGTTGTCATGGTAGCATTAGAACCTGTTATGTAATCACCCAGTGCGGTATATCAGTCAGTCGGTTCAGGTTTTAAAGCTCACAAACCATGCACCCAGTTTCCACGAGATCGTCATCGACCGTGTCACGAAGAAATTTCTATCAGGATCACAAACCATTGGCTTGTCTTGTCCCGCTGTCGTCAGCGGTGAAGACGGCAGTTGCCAACACGAATGGGTTGACCAGGAGAAGCTTCCATCCTTTGTTGTCCAGTCATGGGGGCCTTGGCACACGAAGTACACCGCGGAAGCGAGAAATGATCGACGTTCCGGAGAACCATCCAGTCTACTTCAGCGGTACGGATCTGATGGTCCCACCAGCCCAGCGCAGCGCTTTGCAGGCACCGATAGTAAACACAGTATCCTTCAAAGGTGTTCCGCACTCAGTGGCCACATCTCCAATCGATAAAATGGGGCAAATCGGACAGCGGTCCTTAACAGTCCACTTGGTCTTACTGGTTGGTTAGGAAGACCTGAGTATCATGCAACTGCGTGGTTAAAGGAAAAAATGGGCAGATGACACGCTTACCTGACACTAGTGAATGAGAGAGTGTGCAGTAGACACGTGGGCGCCTACGGAAGTAGGCTTTTTTAGGAGACAGAAATTTAGAGGGTACGTCCTCCATCTCTACATGCCGGCCAGGTGTCTGACAGTAATCAGAGCCAAAAGCAGATGTGAGATCAAAACCACTGTTGGTTGTCGAAAGAAGCCTCTCATTTCCAACCTTTGGCGCAAAGGATCTCTGGAGCCCCAGCTATGGCAAAACCCAGTTTGATTGTCACAGACCTGCCCGCAACTGTCAGTAAGGTACACTCATATTCCCAGTATACGCTGGAAATGAAATCAGATGAAACCAGGTGCCTTCTTTCTACGTTATCTACGATGAACGTTCAGTCATTCGGTTGAGTTGTTCCGTTGAAAACGATAATGTCCACACGTGACAGACAATCCACTAAAAAGTTCACTCTCTTTCCCAACTGTGTTAGTAAACAATCGATATCTTAGGAATCTTGAAGGTACAACAAAAAGTTATTATTTCTTCACGTACACCGTCATTTAAACAAGGCTGGTCAGCCTCACTTCCACAGGAAGCCAAATACACAACGCTTCCCTGCTGTAGCCATCAAAACATCAGTTCTGTGATCAAAGAACACAGATAAAATGTTTGATCCTGCGGGTGCTTCCTCTTTTCCGCTTGTACTCTGCCACCAAGGGGTTTGTCCCAAGTTTCTGAATGGTCGAAGTGACCGATATGAGGATCCATTGGCCTAGGACTTACTCCGACACTCCATCTTTCGTACACTTGAAGGCGACGAACAGGCGCACGTTGATCACAGCCAAGGCGATGGTTGCCCTCGAGAAACGTCTTATTCATTAAACCCAGTTAATTCTTTCTATCTTTAGTTCAAAACACCCACCTTCATCGACGCACAACTGGCACCGATTTTCGATTGCTGTTTTGTGAATTATCGTCAGGTGTTTTTTTTTAAATCCGATAGCTGAGAAAACACTGTTTTTGTGTACATATTTTGATAGAGAATCAGCGATTTTTGACCTGAGAAACACAACGCATTTCATCTGAGCCACCCTTGTTGTGACCTTTCACTTTTAATCGCAGAAAAATCGAAATTTGTTTTAAAAGAATCGACTTGTGCGACACGGTTTTTTGCGACCTGTGAAGATAGCTTGATTAGAAGACACCCAATAGTTTTCTCCGTTGACAGTAATCAACCAAAAACACTGGTTTGTTAGGACGAAATCTATTCATATGCTAATCAGACTTGTACTGTAGCGTTCGAGGAATATAGTCCTGTTGGCGTTTAGGTATGCTGTCTTATGGCGAGTTTGCTTTATTCGGAAAAAAATCACTGTAAAGCTGCCCCGAACTCGCAAACCCTCAGCTAGCAGTTGGAATAAAACCGTTCGACCGCATGCGGTCGTCAGTCGCGTGCGTAGCACGCACGTAGACAGGAAATAGCGTCACCACATTCATCCACGGGACCCACATCACGTGGTCACACTTATTGACTACCCTGGAGTGAAAACTGCTCATTCCTCGGGCAAATTTTCTGTCCCTACGTGAGCAATATTCAGATGAAACATCTTCTGCAAGTAAGGCCAGTCTATGCAGAAGAGTTTTTCCTTCATCACTGAGAAGTATCAGTAGTATATATCTGATAACGTAAGTTTAGTTAAAGAGCCCATATAATGCCTATGAGTCGCTGACGGTCAAGACGACATCAAGACTAAACGGGGCGGACAGAAAATACAGAAAGAGAGAATTCCTCGGCTTGGTTTCGACGCCACCAAGATGGAATATGCGATATATATTTCGAACTAAACCATACAATATATGGGGCAGAGACGAAATATCACATTGTACAAGTATTTTTTCTACAAAATCCAAAATCATCTTGCAGTTTTGTACGCTCCTTTTGTCTGTTTACAGCAAGCGACGTAACCTGTCATCGGGACCAAGGCAAGTTCGCACTGCCACATGGGTTTGGGGCAAACAGGATAGCTCGGTATTACTGAGCAAACAGTACATTTTAATTGGTTAATTGGTTAATTCTCCAATCACCTGGGTTCACATGTATCGAGAGTTTGAAAAGTAAAACCATACTTAGCGAATATAAACTAATAAGCAAACTAACTAGGTTTTTCGAGAGACTCATCTGGAACCCAGCTGAATCTCTCGTTTATGATGTTCTCAGGCAACTGAATGAGCCGCACCAGGCTGCCTCATGTTTCAGTTGCTACGATATTCGAGATATCGCGATACATGTATATCTTTGTAATCTGCTACTCATAAGGTTGCTGAAAATCCATTGACAGCCCACGACCGGTTTCGCCTTTTTGGGGCTCATCAGGTAGGTCCGCAGTCCCCGGGTTTCCCTCAACCTTATGTTCTACTTGAAACCAAAGTGCACGAAATTAGCGAATATACACTCATTTGCAAACTAATTTGGTTTTTCGAGGACCCAGCTGAATCTTTCGTTTATGATGTTCTCAGGCTGTTGATGTTCCCGTAGGCTGTCGATGGATTTTCAGCTGCATATTCTGAAACGCATAAAAACACCGTTTAATTCTCCAATAACCTTGAAAAGTAAAACCAGACTTATCTCCATGGCTCGACTGACAAGATTAGTCGAGGTTGGGTGATAAATTAGCGAACAAAACGTTTCACAAACGAGCGCATTAGTTTTCATGAGCCCAGGATTGCAATTACCGATTGCTGGTTGTCGAACACGCATTTCTCAGCGCGCAATTGTCCACGAGGACCACCAGCTGGTTGGTGGTCCACTGTTTCCTAACTGCGTGATTGCTCCAATCAAATAATATTTATTACGCGTCCAATTGGTATTTTTCACGCGAAACTGTTCACCTAGCTCACTTAGACACTCGTTCGCGTTCCTGTGGGACTGGTGAGTTGAGTGTTGGTCATCCAAAAGATTGTATCGCTGGTTTTCACTGTTGGTTTCAAATGTTTCACTGATGTAGGTAGATCACACAGGGTGTAAACTATTTGCTTATTAGAGGCCAATGGTTTTTCAGCGACTTTATTGCATCACCTGTCATGTAATGTGTTAAGATGGCATTCAGTTGAGATTGCGTAAATCTGGGTTTGAGGACTATTCATCATACCCACCATCACCCTTTATTGGTGTAGGTCTCATCAACACATCTCTCTGGGGGCGAGATGGCCCGAGTGGTTCGAGCGCGAATTTACTGATCGAAATGTCCGTGGTTCGAACCCGACCTGTGCCTCTCGACTTCCCCGGTCTGGGCTTGGGCAGAATTCCAGGCCTCGTGCAACCTTCGGGTGGCATGGCAGTTAGGCACCGGAAGGGTGCTACAAATATTCAGGATGCCGGCAAAAAAAGCACCGAACGCCGTCGCTGTTGCTTATCACCTCTCCAGTTATTCACAAAAAGCCTCGCATCAGTCGGCGTGATGTGACCGGCCTAAGGTACCATTAATTCGGAATAAGATAAACGTGGTTGCACACACACCGTAGTTTGGTCATACGCCCGGTTTATGAGCCCTCGCATAACACGTGATCGTAACACGTTGACAGAGCAAATACTGTTTGTTTTATTGGCCCCAATGTTTTCTTAAGATAAACTTGGAAGTCAGAATGAACCGACCATCTAACAGGTATTCGCGTGCTCAACGAAAAGATCAATCTTGATGGGTTCTGCCAACAAAGACAGACAGAGGGCTAGCAGTCTTTTTGTACACAGGTTTACCAGTTATAAACAAGCTTTGAACAATCACGTGAAAAATACTTGGAACCGATTGGGTAGTCGTCGTTTTTCGAAAAAGTTTGGTGACGATCGGTAGATTGATTGCTGGGCTACGTTTCGCTTTTTTAAACAAAAGCTTCGTCAAACCAAGTGACCAGGTTCCGAGATTTAGGGTGGAAGGAGAACCAATCAGCCAAGTCAAGCTAAATCTCTGTTGGGTGTCGGCCGAGAGATTTTAGTGTGTTAGAGTGGTTGAACAAGTGTTGGGTCGATGGGGAAACCTACATGTGTTTGGGTCCTGCCTAGGGTCTAGTTCTTCTGGTTCGGTTCATTTGAGGGTCCCTATTGAACTTCGTTTGAACCTTCTGTCAGTCTGTGTGGCTGAGCTAGTGCAAAGAAAGTTATGCTAGAGGGATCCTGTGACCTTTGGTTGGTTGGGGTTTCCACCGACCCAACACTTGTTCAACCACTCTAACACGCTAAAATCCCTCGGCCGACACCCAACAGAGATTTAGCTTGACTTAGCTGATTGGTTCTCTTTCCGCCTTAAATCTTGACCAACCTCGGAACCTAGTCATTTGACCTGACGAAGCTTTTGTTCAAAAAAGCGAAACGTTGCCCAGCAATCAATCTACCGATTGTCACCAAACGTTTTCGAAAACGCTTTGAAAAAAATCGAACACCTCTGAAATCGAATGTCATTGAAGACCTCGTAGATGCATTCATGTCGGTAAAGCGGCGCCTCTTCAAGTCAATACTGACTCCTCGTCTATTTGGGAGCGATTCGCGCATTTACAAGCGCGCAAGAAACGGCTTTCAACCACATCCGCAATTCAGGGTGAACCGATGGGATGGAACACATGTGAGGCGCCACTTGGGACATTTCTACCCCTATCGACCGTCAAATCTAAAGCCTACATTAACTATTTGTACACTAGTTCATTGTTTACTCAGACCTGGTAGGCTGACAATGTCTCGTCGCATGGTTTGAAAACCCCGGCGAACAGATCAGCCCCCCCCCCTCAGGCAGCATTCGCCAAATACCGTAATTTGTACACCCATTTAGTTTCAACAGAACACTCTAGTGAATCAGTGGTTATGATGATGTTCCTCACCTAGGCGTGTCTCACGTGTTAGAAAATACCAACTGAACAGTTACAGACTATTGGACAGGTGAGCAAAACTCTCATATGCATCTTGTTTATAAAAACTGAGTATCCATCTTCTCCTTGAACGCGTCTCCATGAACTTTCCTGGATATTCATAGACCGTTGCTCAAATGCAAGCAAATGCGATTCCACAAATTCCCTAGTAGATCTCAGTTTTCAAGAGAAGCGAAGCGGAGTTACAGGAAAACACACTACTCGCATACCCCATCAGTAGTGTCCATCATTTCACCAGGTCCAAGCTAAAGCACTCAGCTGTTTCTACACGGTAAGTAGGACGCTATTCACTTGCAAAAGCCATCCAAAAGAGATGAATCTCTAAGGTCGAACTGACCGGTTTTGTTTTCGATCAAACATCTTATTCTGATGAGATGCTTTTTGTCATTTATGAGTCGTTTCCTTGAGAGTTTCTCTGTACGCTGTGTTGCGCACCACTACTCATGAGGCACTATAAGTAGTCAAAATAACAGACATCATACTCCAAGTTTCATTCTTTATCTAAGCCTAATTAGAACGAAAGGAGATGCCTGAATTGGCTGCCGGATAACTAGTCTGCACCAGGATAAAGTCAAGTCGATTTTAGTTAAGTAAAACTTGCTTCACCTAGTGATGAATCGTCAGAGTTTAAACCATAATCGTATTCAAAGGTCGCGCGTATCCTTACCAAAATGGATAAAGATAAGAGTATCTGAAAAGCGAGGTTCATCTAAGAATCGCAACTATATAGCATTCGGTTTATTGCCATAGTACTATCAACAAGGGGAGGGTGTTTAAGTCAGACACGATTCGAGATCGAAACCCGTTGTGCGTAAAAGATGTAACAGACGGGTAGAAACAAGTGTTTTGGGGTTATTACGGGCAATAAAAGTGACATTAAAATCCTACTGCCTCTTTGAATGTACTTCAGTGACCTTGGAATAAACCAGTGGATTTTTCACGTGAACCTGAGTGTAATACATTCAGTTGACGGGCAAAAGTGTGTTCTAAAATATTTGTGACACGCATAGCCCCAATTTGAGCGTGTTGAAGACCATTCGTCAAAATTTGATGAAGGCGATTATATCGAAGTCTTCAGCGAAGCTGATGTTGCACTAAAGGAGAGTTGGGAACGGACAAAACCTTCAAAGACAGTTTGTGTGATCATTCTTCTAACCGCTGGCAGGTTTCTGGGACCGCTTTCTGAATCATGAATCTCAGATTCGACGTTGATGCGATCAGGAGTTGATAGTAGATAAAGACGGGAAAATTTAAAATGCTATTTAATTACCTTGTCTCAGAACCAGCGAAGATATGAGGGAAGCTTTAGCCACCTAGTCCTGTGACAAAAGAGTTTCAGATCATCTGGACTAGTTTACGTTTCATTCTAGCCTCTCGGCGGAATTACAGCAGAACGCCCTCGTCGATCGTGCCAAATTTGCTTGGTTGTTCACACAATCGAATGGCTGGATATTCCACGCGTTCGTCCCTTTGCAAACATGTCCCCAACTTTGTCCAGGTGTGGACACCCTCGCAGTATCCTAGCCCTTGTACAAACATGGTTGTACGGCAGTGAAGCATCGGTTTCGAACACTGATATCATGCTTTCGATGATGATGACTTCTAGCTTAGACACAGGCCTTACCTTTCAGCCCTCCAACATCTAGTGGTGACTTCCTCACAAGACGTATTGATTGATTAGTTGGTTCACCGTCATGCTGAGGACTCCAGTGGAACGTAGAATGACCAGAACAAATTACTCTTTCAGCTGTGCGATGATTGGATGTTCTGAAAAGTACCTCACCAACCAATGCAGCAGACTAATCGGAGTTTCCAATATGTTTGCGATTAAGAAGGTGTAGGTCATTGATTAGAGACAGAATTTTGAAATCTGTACCACAGTGCTACTTCGGCTGCCTATTCCACACCAAGTAAAACTTCTGAAACTTAACTTTCAAATAAATGCCCGTTTTCAACCATCACCTGTCAGTTTATTTTCCCGATGAGCTGGTGAATACTACTGATGAGGCATGCGTATAGTAGTAGGCTTTCTCTTAACTCCGCTTTGCGTCTGTTGGAAAACGGGTTTTATTACGGAATTCCCTTGTAGCATTAGTTTATCTTTGAGTGATAGTCAGCGAATATCCAGGAAAGTTCAAAAAGGAGATTGATATTCAATTGTTATAAACAAGATGCGTATGAGAGTTTTGTTTTCCTGTCCACTAGTCTGTAACTGTTCAGTTGGTGTTTTCTAGCAAATATCGCCGCAGAGAAGGCTTTCTTCTTTTCAAAGGTAGATGGCTATGATTTGCAGGTGATAGGTGACATACTTGAGGAGATCGGGGAACGATCTAAGGCAACAGGTTCGATGCAAGCATACTTTTGATGTCGGGACAGTGCGACATGACAATTAAAGTATCCGGTCAGGATTCACGACAATAAGGGGGGCTATGATCGTTAAGACAGAAACGCCGGTAATAAGTAGAACATCCACCAGCTGGATAGAGATCTCCCGGGAATAGTTTCTTGCTACAACAGCTGCGGTGCCCGTCCTGTAAACTGGTTGCGATTGCCTCTGGAACATAACTTGAGAAAGATTGTGGACGCAGTGACCGGGATAAACGAACATCATCATGCTTCTGTAGTAACGGTGTTTTTCTTTGATTAGTTCTTGGTCTGAGCCTCCCAAGCTGGCGTTCACGTCAAACAGCTACCAAAGGTGCACAAGGTATATTAGCTCCCAAAACGAAGTCAGGAACACTTCATATATAAAGCGTGAGCGGCAATAACTTTCTGGAAATTCTGACGCGTCCTGGATGCGCCATTGGCAACCGGCCAGTACTGGATCATGATTGGCTGTCGGGTAACGACTTTCGACCAATCAGATCTCGACTTCATGTCGGAGCGGCAAGCGTCCCAAATTTTTGGCCAATCTTGCGTGGGATGGGCATGTCGGCCGTAGCAGCACCTGACTGGGAGTGGTTAAGAGGAATCCGTATGGTGTTCCACCATAAGTGCCGGTCATTGACCTGGGATACTTCCAGGACTTCCACACCTGACAGGAGGACCGTTAGGGTCGTCATCAAAGACCTATGGCTCGAAATCCAAGCACTGGTTGCCACAGTATCGTCAGAAGAACCTAGATTTCTAAGAAGCAAGTCGCCTCGCATGTTCCAAATCCCTAGCCTGGAGAACAATGAGACGATATCACCCGTACACTCCCTATTGTATGTCAACGGGTTATGAAGGCACACAAACGTTACACCTCTGTGGAACCCAGGCTCTGCGCCTGAATAAAGGAAACTCTGTGCACATGTTAAAAGATCCATGAGCCCGCTAAAAATGTAAGACCCAGGGATGTCGAAAAAACATACGAGGGTTGTCGGTCTGCGCGACTGGAAAACATGTGACCGGAAAGGTCGATCAAGAATCAAATGAACCACATTAGATTGTTAGTGGAAAAATTTCTTTCTGACACGGACCAAGGTTATTATTCCACCAGTAAAAATGTGATGAACACCTTGGACCACACACATACAAGGACACCTCAGGATACAACGGAGATGGCCAAGGCGGTTAGAGCGCGAATTTACTGACCGGAAGGTCCGTGGTTCGAACCCGACCTCTGTCTCTTGACTCCCCCTGTCTAAGCTTGGGCAACCTGACAGTATCCCAGCCCTCGTGCAACCTTCGGGCGGCACGGCACTTTGGCACGCAAATGGTGCTACTGCTGAACGTATCCTTCTAAATGATTCCGTATGTCAACATCACTGCGTGATATTCAAGCTCCGGCATTCTGTACTTTACAAAGATTCCACCGCGTTGTCTGCCTTTCCAAATCCTCAATTTGCAAGATGATCTGAATTTCCACCTTGAACAGCTCCGAGAAAACTCGATTTCAGAGCGGATGATATTGAACCCTTTGTGATTTGTGCGATACCACTTAAAAACGAATGGGCAGGCATTTCTCGGAGAGTTCGTTCTGTTCAGACAGTCTTTCGGCAACAGGTGCTCTTCAGTTTAATTGATCCACGTGAATAAAGCAGTCTCTAGTCTAGGCCGACCGTTGAGTCCGGACGTGTCCCACTACTCATAGAGTTGCTGAAAACCTTTCGATAGCCCACGATCGGTTTCGCCTTTCTTGGAACTGCACATCCACTTGGAACGGACCATCATAAACGACAGATTTAGCTGGATTCATTAAACTCTCCTCGCGGAACCAAATTTGTTTGCAGCTGAGAATAGTCCTGAAGACTAAGCATCCCGGCGCATTTCAAACTGCTGATAAGCTATGGTTGATTTAAAGGCGCTGTCCGTTTGATCAATCGAACTTCTGACGCCTCACCTCCCACCTGAAAAGCACCAGGAATAAACTCAAACTTCGCGAACTTTGGGTTCACCTGATAGGTGACCGCTCTTCATCCAGAGAAAATATCATGCCGTAAAATTGAATTGTATTCAGTCATTTTAAAATGGAACCTGTGAGCCGTTTTGACAGGCAACTGATCTGAAACAGTAAATGTGTTATCAGGGTGGACCAAAATTTTTAAAGCTCGAGTATTATAAGACTTAACATGCGTTTTTCTCTCGGAATACTTTCGACATCAAAGGGGAGAAATGGTTGGTCGAACCGGTTTTCTTGCTGCTTGTCACATCAAACGCTGTACTTGTAAAATTCGCTCACCTGAAACACCTTTTCGGTGCCTAGCTGACCAAAGAACTGCGATAATTCCAGTTTAATTAAGCGCACACCGGGGCAGCCGAGCTACCTGATTTGGACTCGAACTACGGACCTTCCGGTCAGTAAGTTCGCGTCTGAGCCACTAAGCCGCATCGAGCTCAACTTTTAAGACCACAGAGCTCAATTATGTGTCTCGCTTAATGTGGCTGCAAACGTGGTTAGAACATAGGCTAGAACACAGCAGAACATAAGGTTGATGGAAACTTAGGGACTGAGCGCCTACCTGATGAGCCCCAAGAAGAGCGAAACCGGTCGTGGGCTGTCAAAGAGTTTTCAGCAACCCTGTGAGTAGTTTCCTTTATGTGGTTAGAAATTCTTTTATATGCGAAACAACCAAGACACTGAATGTTCTCCGGCCATTAGCAAAGTTTTAAATAAAATCAATTTTTCTGTGTGCTTAGCTACCGCTGGCATCCAAATGACTCAAAATTCAATATGCTTAATGGAACAAGAAACAAGGTATTGTTTGACCTACCTTGTGGTTGAACGGACAAAATGGTGGCTATTCAATCGTTGATAGCGTGCGCTGAATAGCGCTCACCTACAACACATTTGCACCCTAAAGCATACTTGAGAGGTCTCACCTGAAGTTATTCATGCAAGCACTTTTGTCCGAATGTTGGCTGTGTCCAGCTCACGAAAACTTCTTCTTGCATACATCCTCTTCAAAGCAACACGCGACGAAAAACCAACAGAATGAATCGAACATTTTATCTCATCGAATTTGAAAGACAAATGGCGCAAAAATTATCCACTGAACAAAAATCAACAGAATACCTGCTTTTTTGTATCAAAACTATTATTCGTCGTTAAATAATGTTGCAAATGGATGTTCAGTCTCCTCTTTTTACGTTGCTCTCTCTCTCTCTCTGTATGTGAAAACAGACTTTGTTGTGATCGTAGCCAGTGTGGTCATATTGGCCGTGGACAACGATGGAAACATGTTTGCCGCCAGCGCTCTCAGAGGACTACGGTTTTTTCAAATTCTCCGAATGATCAGGATGGACCGCCGGGGAGGGTCGTTCAAACTTTTGGCCTCCGTGGTCTGGGCCCACCGACAAGTAAGTTGGCGGTTTGTTGAATCGCTGATCGCTCAGATGCATATGTGGATTGCTGATTGCTTGTGTTTGCCGGGCTTGGCAGAGCTTTCAAACTGACTGGCAAGCCCGGCAGCCAGATCAATACTGGATCGATCAACGTCTAACAGTCAGGTGTTCATAACGAAAACACCTTAGGAAAACAGCCCGTTTAAATTTACCAGCTGAGTTTATACGCCCTACACAATCGCCAATTTCTACTCGATAGAACGCCAATTACATAGAGCATTCGAACACTTGGATTCAGGCGCAATATTTTGAAGTTTCAAGGCTGAACTTCACTAAGCTGAATTCACTCGAGGAACCAATCAATGGGCTTGACCACGTGATGTGGTTTCCTGGATTGAAGGATGAGTGACTTTATGTGGTGGCTAAGTGAGGACTAATCTCAGTGCTGATTGGCCACTCATGGCCGATCAGTTGTGTTCACTCACACTCGCATCAAACCGCTACTGTACAATGCTGTACTGGTCGGACGGTCCTCAGATTATTTGAGTCACTGCCAAGCAAACGATAAATTGACTTCGATGAGATCCTGCAAGATATAAAAGCTTTTAGTCGACGATATTCTAGAGAATAGGTTATATTTTTCCGAATCGACGTCTAGTTTCTACGAAAATCACGTTGCAATGTGACTGTCGTTTAAAGTGTGAGCAGAAATTGTCTGAGTGACTAGCGAAACACACTCATTTGCAAGCAAAATTCGTATTCCGAGTGACTCGCCTGGAACCCAGCTGAATCTATCGTTAATGCTGTATCCAGGCTACTAAATGTGCTGCACCAGGCCGCTTCATGTTTCAGTTGGTACGATATTCGAGATATCGCAGTATATTTTCACAAAGAAAACTACTCATAAGCTCACGACAGCTCACGACCGGTTTCGACCTTCCAATTCGGGCTCACCAGATAGGCGCAGTCCCCGAGTTTCCGTCAACCTTATGTTCCGCTTGAACCCAAATGGACTGTTTTCGAGAAATACATTCAGTTGCGAATCAATTTAGTTTCCACGAGAGACTCAAATGGATCTCTGGTTTATGCTATTCTACAGCTGAATGTGTGCTGCACACAGGTCGCCTGATGCTTCAGTTGGCACGATATTCGAGATATCGCAGTATATTTTCATAGAGTAAACTACTCACAAAGTTGCTGGAAACTCTCCAACAGCCCACCACCGGTTTCACCCTTCTTGGGGCCAAAAACTCGGGGACTGTGCGTAACTGATGAGCTCCAAAGGGGGCGAAACCGGTCGTGTGATTTTGAAGAATTTTCAGCATTACGTATTTTCCAAGAGCTGTCTGTTCCCGCACTTTGACTGGCTTGAACCTTACGCTGAACAGTGAGGAGATGTTTTTCAGTCTACCTCGCCAACCTGAGAACGTTCCAGGTGAAAATCGCAGTCCAATGCCCAGGCACCCAAAATAATGCAATTTGCCATTCAGTCATTTACCAGGCGAACTCGCGACGGTTTTTCAGTGAAAAAAGACCACTCGACCGAGGGAAAATTGGGTCCCTAGTGCACTCCATACTTCTAAACGCTGAGTGATGATGATACGCATGGTCTTGGCCCAAAACATTTACACTTAAATATGACAACAAAACAAGATTGTGTTGATGCGAAGATCATTCTGGTTGCCAAGCGAGCCTGAAAGTGTTGTCCTAGCAACAACATTAGCATGTGTACAACTGTGTGGTTCACTCAACCTTGATTACTGGTTTCTGCTAGATGTTGTTGCGTATTATGAATGAGTTAAAAGCGGAAAATTAATTCAAACTAATGCCCACGTGTGTTTACCTTCCAAACTTATTAGTTTTCTCTACTGATCGAAATGATCCTAGTACAACGGAGTACACTACTGATATAACACGCTAGTAGCTTCTAGTCAAGTTTCAAAGCGCCATCTCTGCATATGATGGTGGGTTGAACGACCGGGAAAATTCGAGATGACGCTATGCACAAAAGTTGTTTTTACTTTCGTGTCTGTAACGGCTTTAGGTCGTAGTGGTTAGTCGGAATCACTGCATATGAAGGCACCCTTGCATTTACCCGCAATGCTGCTAAAAGTGTACCGATTGAGGTACGTGGGCAGCTGCATGAATCCCGGCGAAAGATGATATTTTCATCCGGATCGGGGAGGCTAGACTAGCTTTTGTGAACCTGCGTCACCTGTGGCGTAGGCGTGACATCAGCTTATCCGTCAAGGGTCGAGTTTACAATGCTGCGGTGCGCTCCATATTACCATACGGATCAGAAACCTGGTCGCTGCGCACTGAGGATGTTAAAAGACCATCGAAATCAATGGTTAGAGACATGACCCAGTCGCACCCCCAATGGCGCTCGTGCATCCAAGCTATTACCTTCAACGCATAGCTTCTTTTCCAGTTCCTCCATATGACAGTCCACTGACAGTGCCGGTTTTATGAGCTAAGTTATCAACTCCCGTCTGGAATGCGCAGCTACCTACCCGGCCTCCCCTAATCGTCGGTGAACAAAACGGCGGCAGCTATAACCACTGTACGATGAGAACGCGGTTATTACAGCTGATAATGATGACGATATATCACGATCTCTGGAGTTTGGCTCAGTTCGGTGTGCTGATAGGACGTGTGAGCTGCAGCCGCAGTAAAACAGAATACGTTTGAAGTTGGGGCGAACCGTGCACTCCGAGCTGATCAGGGGCTCCTTGATGTGCCATAGGTCAAACTCCCTGGGCTCATGCACTTTTGAATCACCACTGTATAGGTAAACAAAATACAGGAACAATCCAGTCTAATGAGATAAGCACCCGGTACCGAGTGGATCACAAGTGAACTCTATCAAGGCAAGCCAGACCGGAAGGTCATCTAGGCCGATATTGAGTAAATAAGAGGTCTGTTGCTGGATATCTGTGGTTAAAGAGTGATCTTACTGGTCGGAAGGACCGTGATTCGAACCCAGCCCAGGCACGCTCATTGGTTCTTTGCAGGCGGAACTTCACTCGTCGCGCTTCCAGTAATTAGCATAGCAACAAAGCACCAAAAGTGTGTTGCAGCTAGACGACTTTCGGTTTCAACTAGGTAGCAAAACCGGGACAAAAACAAGT
>NW_008751772.1:1011240-1070141 GCF_000715545.1 Opisthorchis viverrini | reverse complement strand
TCATCATCATCATCATCCGAATCATCATCATCAACATCATCATCATCATCACCATAATCATCATCAACATCATCCGAATCATCATCACCATCACTAGCATCAACATCACTATCATCATCATCATCACCATCATCATCATCATCATCATCATCATCATCATCATCATCCGAATCATCATCATCAACATCATCATCCTCAGCATCGCCATCATCGTCATTATCATCATCATCGTACTCAACGTACCGTGGTTATAGCTGCCGCAGTTTCGTTCACTGATGATTTGGGAGGGGAAGGTAGGTAGCTACGCGTTGCAGGCGGGAGATGATAAATTGGTGCATAAATCCAGCACTGTCAGTGGGCTGTCAAGTGGAGGGGGGTTGGGAAGGGAGCTATGCATTGAAGGCAATAGCTTTGATACGCGAGCGCCATTGAGGGCGCGACTGGGCCATGTCTGATAATGTCTCGAGCCATTTATGTGGCCCGTCTCGGGGTCCCCATCTAGGAAGACGGCAGTGACTAGCGCAGCTGAGCTTGCTGGTAATGGCTTCCATACTTCGCTGCCAAGTTTTTGCTTGACCGCCTATGGCTGTCTTCCACCCTTCGCGTTGTTGTGCGAAAAGAGCCCTTCGAAAAACTCGGTCGACTGGCATACGCAATATAAACCTGTAAGATATGGCGATTGCTACGCATACATGTCATAGTTCTCCTCTTTGTCGCCTAGGAAAACAGTCAATTCCGACGGCCCTGCGTGACCCGTTCGACAACCTTGCATTATCGATGCGTTATAAACGTTTCTGCTATTCACCAGAGTTATTTTCGCCTTTGGATCACCAACCGTTCTCGCTGAACGAGCCAATGCAATTTTTTTTGCTTCCAGGAACTATTCACTACCGTGTACATTGGATTCCTGTGCCTCATTTTTACATCCTTTCTTATCTACTTGGTGGAAAAGAACAAAAACGAAAAGATTCAAAGTTACGCTGATGCGCTGTGGTGGGGTGTGGTAAGTTGCGAGCGTATATGATCCTTTGTTGTGGGCGTCATGAACTGAAATGACATCTTTCGCAATCCTTCAAAAGTTTTGTTTTGACAAAAGTTGCTAGTCGATGATATTCGGCGGTGGAATGCCATCAAGTTTCCACCGGGTTCCATCTGGTTTTTGTGATATCAATGACTTTCTACTTTCAATTCTCGACATTCATGCCTAATTACTTGCTTTGGTACTCACTCAAACATTCCGTTCCTTTTAACCGACACATTTGGCGCTCTAGACCTAAAAGTACTCTTCTCGTGTCCTTCAGTGAAGGTCACTTTATCGCCAAGACTACGACGGGCACTCTTATGTTCCATGAATGTCAAAATACCTGCCGTGAAGTAGTACTTTGTTGCATGCCTGAAATTGCGCGCCACCGAACAGTGCCGAATGACTGCGAGTTCATCGAACACGTGACTCTGATGATGATGACGAGTTTAGTAGACCCTTGTGTCTTCAACGGGAGGTTTCGTCCTGTTGGTGAAGCCAAACTTTGTTGAATATCGGCGAAGTACGAAACCACCGAGGGTCCGGAACTCTCAGTTTCCGTGTTCCGCCACGAGTGAGGTCATTCTTATCCCGGGTGCCTCTCTGGTTCATGTGCATTTTTTCGGTTTCTAAAGCATGCAACAATCCTTTTATCCATTCTGTTTTTTTCAAAAATTTAACTCATCCTTTCACCATTCACCTATTTAGCGAATTCCCCAGAGAAAGCCCAACTATTTTTTTACTTTAAATACTCACACATGCAAAAATGTTTGAATTTTGAAAACAACTTCAAGTGTTAGCACTTAAACAAATGTGAACCCACTTGGTTAACGCTCTACTGGTTAAAAGAACACATTATGTTCCGCGGTTTTTCACCGTGAAAACTCTACCTATGTGTGAGAGAGACAGAGAGGAACAAGAGTCGATCGAACTGAGCATTGCTTTCTTCCGTACATGCAGATCACTTTGTGCACCGTTGGTTACGGAGACAGTGTGCCCGAGTCTGGATTAGGCAAAATCATCACAGGATGCTCGTGTTTCGTGGTGATCTCGTTTTTCGCCCTACCACCGGTGAGCAACGTAGCGTAATAATAAGTATGCCGCTAACTGGTTCACAAAGTGTCCCGCGATTCCGCAAAAAAAAACGCGTAAAACTGTTCGCCCGTCAACTCTGACTGGATAGAATTTGAAACGTTTACACAAGGCGTTTTAAGCTCAACCGAGTAAAATGAGCAGTCTTTAAACAATGAAATTACGGTAGTTGATTTCAAATTTATCAGAAGCTATAGGTGATCGAACTTTAAAATATCACTGCATAAATTTATCGTTGTTCCGAAATTTAGTCACTTGGGTGTGGTTATTTGATACAGTACCGCAAACATGGGTAAAACAGTTGCCGATGATCAATACGCCTGGCAAATTGAAGCCTTCCTCTTTGTTAGTAGTATAATACGATTTGGTCATTTGGGACTGAGATTTGATTCTGTTAGTGAAGCTGGGCTTTGTTTGGAAATCCAACATCCTGTTCCGCAACTTTTACTCCCGGAATTCGGATCACGTGGACACACGTCCTGACTGGCTTCTCGAGCAACGCCTTCTCAGATGGGAGGTTGACTCATCGCGTGAAATTTATTTTTCTCCTTAACTACTTATAATATGTTGGTAGTATGATGAGATTTGGGAATTTTGGAGGGGAAAGTCAATTGGGAAGGCCCAACACAGCTTTCATCCTTGGTGGGAATCCACACCAGTGTGTATCGCACGAAAATCCATCCGGGAGGGTGATTAGCGCTCACCTAAGCAGGACATAACGCCACTCATCTGTCAATATCGGAAGCTGCATCCAATATGCACTCATTGACTGGCTGTTCGAGTGACAACTCCTCAGATCAGGTGACTCTCTCGTTTCCAAGTTTTCTCAGGCAACTATCCCGGGATAAATGCTACCTCTTGTTCCAGTACTGAAGTATTCTCCACAGCATAACTTGATTTACAAATTCACTAAGAACTCTGCTACAGCACCTCGCATTTACCTAGGTGTCCGTGATCCAAAATGTGTTCACCTTGACGTCCAGCTGAACGAAACTCAGATGCAATGCCACAAAAGACAATCAATCAATGTTAACGGTCGAACTCGGCTGAGCGGATACGCGGCTGTCCGAAGCTCACTCAATCCAAGCTTTTAACACGACCTAAGGGTACTTAGCGTATGCCACCTACAGTGGTTCACTGACCCAAAACGGGCGATTAAAATGTCTTTAGGCATGAACTTGTTGAGTAGTCTAGTGTGATAGGCTCCACATAGGCAAGCAGACCTCGGGTTAGCCTACAACAAGCACCCGAGATGCATACAGGTTCGGCAGTCAGTCAGACAACCTGAATAGAAACTGTCCGCAAGAACACCACTGATATCGTTCACTGTCACCAGCCAAGCACAAATAGTGTCGCGTGGATCGCATCATAGAACTCTGTGTCTTGCGAAATTCAAGAGTAAGGTAGATTCAACACGAAAGTTGAGCACCGTTAGTCTTTATCAAGACGTAACAAAACCGGGGAAACGGCATGAGCTGTGGGGATGATCTCGCAAAAATCTGCATTCGATTCAAAACCAGGAATCTGAAAAACCTGCGTACAGGATTGCACACATCCCGAGCTCCAAGAAGCTGTGCTGAGCAACAGTATGTGGAACAGTATACTACCGTGATTTTGGTGTAACGGTGGATACTACTGATGAGGCATGCGGGTAGTATGTTTTCTCGTAAATCTGCTTCCCGTCTCTTGAAAAGTGAGATTTGTTAGGGAATTTGTGGAGTCGCAGTTGCTTTCATTTCAGCAGCAGTCAATTAATATCCAGTAAAGTTCAGGAAGACTCGTTCATAGAGAAGATGGACATCTAGTTTTTGTAGACAAGATGCATATGAGAGTATTGCTCGCCTGTCCAATAGTCTGTAACTGTTCAGTCGGTGTGTTCTAATGAACAACCCCGCGACGAAGACCTCCTTTCTTCCACCTAAGCAGTTGGGGTGATTAGATGCGAACCATTTGCTAGAAGGTCACGAGATCAAAACTCCGAGTTCCTTGAGGTGCGCACTGATGATGATTTCCAATAGGGATGGAACACCTGCGCAGCTGTGTGGCACTTCTTGGATCTTAGCATGGGCTGACTCCACGGACAGGATGAAATCTCTTAAAATTTGCTTCAATTTGACGGTCTGTAACTTCCAGGTTCAACTTCGAGCACTAACTCAAATTGTATAGAATGTTCAGGAAGCTGTCTACCCATAACAGCCCATCCTTGTTCACTTGAAGTTGTTTTTTTACACTGTCCTGTTTTCCTTTCTAATAGCCAATTAGTGATAATCTTTTCGAATTGTCTACCAGGCGAACAAAACGTTTCGAAAGGTTCTTCATCCTTGACTCGACATGGGCACTCATCATCTAAATGTCAGACTTCTTCCATGCCCTCGGGTCGACCAAAAAAATGTAATCTAATGAGTTACCTAGGCTACCAGAAATGAAAAGTGCAATATCTCATCGTCCATCGGCTCTTTTCGGTTTTTTTTCGCTTCGTTCAACTGAACATCAGATCCGATAAAAATGACTTTAGCGCGACAGGACGGTGTCCAGTCCACGTCGACTGGTACGAGTGGTCACGTGACTGGCATATTTCCATACGATTATGCATTGCACAAAACCGACCAAGTTTATTGCAAATAAAAAGTACGGATGACTGAATTCAGGCAAGGGTTTTATGCGACAGTGCGCCGCACGTTGATGCCGGATAATCTACTCATTGCAGCCAGTAGTTCATCGCCATCGCGTATTCACTCCTCGAATTTAACTTGAGTTTGTGTCAGCCGGCGAGCGTTCTTATCACGATAACTACTCACCGTAATCAACTGTATCCTTATTTACAGTGTTTTCAATAAGTTTTTAGAAAATAAGAAGATACTGAACACCGGTATAAGTAGTATGCGTCCCATCGAATAAATCTAGTCCGATATTTTGGACAACTGAAGAGGCAGTGCTTCATAAACGATGGCGGCAACAGAACCGAAGCACTGTTGAAGTGAGTATATTGCGCGCTTACTTTCAAATTGCGCTTACTGTTCCCGGAGCACAGACGAGCTGAATCTAATCGTTCAGCTGTCGCACCCTTTTAGTGCCTAAGTGCTATGCCACCCGAAGGAAGCACGAAGGCTGGGATGCTGCCAGGTTCCCCAGGGGAAGTCAAGAGGCGGAGGTCGGGTTCGAAACACGGACCCTGTGGCCAATAGATTCGTGCTCTAACCACTTGAGCCATTTCGCCCTATCTTGTGACGCATGCTGTTCCAACCATCAGTCTCCCAGCGCGAGTTATGAACGTGGTTCAACATCAGCTTGGATTGTGTTCGACGATGTTCTGAGATCTTCACAAGCTAGTTAGGATACAAAGCATGATGAGTCTCGCGTATGGTATCACTTCTATAAGTCTGCCAATGAACCCGGCGCTGTCAACTTACTGTGGACTTGTTTTCGTATCGCTTCAATACGGGATCAACCTAGCTATGCAACTGCGAGTTTCTTCAGCGGGTACCGATGATCGAAAGTCTTTAATCCTCATTAGCTATTGAGCTGTAGCAATCACTGATGCGAATCAGCCAAGTATAAATTTGGTATACGCTTCCCTGAGCCTCCAGAATGAATCCTGGCGTGAGAACGCACCTCTTTCACAGACTTCGAGGAGGTCAACTTCGACGGTCCGGTTTCCAAAAGCGGAAAGACCACCTTACTTGTGGTCAGAACAGCAGCTTTCGGCGCGACGTTCTGTGAATATCAAATAATAATGACCATACATTGCATACGTACAAACCTTCATTTTTCATCGAATGCGGGGATGGCCATTTGACACCTGACAACACACTACTCGCACGTTCTATCAGTAGTATACTGCGTTACACCTGTAGAAGAGACAATGGTTAAAAGTTGCACCTCATCAGAAAACTGCTCTTGCTACGGGGTTGATTTATCATCCACTTCGATGGCTGTCAGCTACTCCAGCGATCTCCAAGACTAACCTTCATCAGCGTGCTCGGTAATTTGAATATTCGTACTATGCTGGACTACAGCGCGGTTCCTGTGGCATTGTTCATTCTCACCACCTTTCCTACAAACAGTTTGCAGTCTGATTTTACATCAAAGTAGAAACCTGTCATCCAAGTTTTACGGTATTTTTCATTAAATCAAACAAGAAAATGATGCAATTACTGAGGTTTGAATCTTCACTAAGCAATCAGTTAAAGCTCTAGTGATGTGTGGGCTGCACAAGTGACTTCGATCCTTTCCCCACCTGTCAAGCTTGAAAGGAACTGAAGCTCTTCTTCAAAAGTTTTTGAGGAAAGAATTCCAGCTGCATTTCCGGCCCAAACGAGGCTTGGTTTGCACGGGCGTAATGCAACTGGACGTCAAATACGATTCATTCAGGCGTCCTTGATTTTGATAAGGAAACTACGATCCATCTGTTCTATCCTTATCGGGAATCATCGATAGTGTGGATATCACAAAACTAAATGGAATCTCGAGCCCGCGACCTCTCGGCTGGAGATCTGAGCACTTAACCGTTCGACCAGGAGTATCCTAGTAGCAGTGTGATTAGTTCTCACTCAGACAGGCTGTAGCACCAGGATCCACGTCTCTTAAAGTATTGACTCGCTCCCCGAGTAACGAATTCCCAATGGAAGTTTCTCTTGTCTCGTAGGTACTTTCGTCTGAACCACTTATATACCGTTAGTAGTGTGGCGAGACTCCTTAATCCCAACTGAGTTTCTATCCCGTAATCGAAGTCGACCGATGTTCACGTGACTCGGGATACTATGCAGCTGTTTTATCGCACAAGACTCCACGGAAATCCGAAAGTTCCCTTGGCTTCGAGAAGTAAATTGCTCAAACTATTAACCGGGAGACTCTCCTGAGTTTCGTGAGACACGCGCGCCCTTGGGTTAACACACCCCAGTGGAAAATGTACGTTGAGTAACCTTCTATCATTACTAAACATGTACATCCCAACATTAAGCCTGTGAACACCATAGCAGTCAGTCCTTCAGGATTCAACGCGGTATAACAGCATCTGTTCCGAAACCGTGGCCGCTATGCTTGTGATCAGTAATCCCAAAGTGTCGCACGTCTGTGTGGTGCGAATAACAAGGAACCAACTTTTCATGTCCTGGCACACTCGAGTACAACGTCAGCTATCGGAAACCTGGTGGATCGAATAGCATACTCAACTAAAACAGTTTAAATTTCGTTAAATCCTGAATATGGCTCAGTATGAAATAGACAGCAAATCAAATTGAACGCTTCAAGGTCACCTTCGCCAAAACACGTTGACCGCAAAGAAAAACGACAAAATAACGAAACCGATTAATCACTTGCGACAGGGGCATGGGATATATCTGTACCGAAATTCCCAAACGAGCCATCAACTGAAACCCACCTTGTGGCTGAAGAATCCCTTTTTTACCAAACGTCCGAACCGTCAAATATATTCCCAATGGCTGTGCGTATATTCATTACATTTCTTTTCTGTTTTCAACTTATTCCGACTGACAGTTTTCACTATCTGCTCTATTTATCCCTGAGTTTGATTGACAGGAGACGAGTAACAGTGGGTCTGCAGAAACCGGCAACTGTCACAAGTATGCCTTTTTGCTCTGGCCAGATTCGCAACAAACAAGACAGTCTTCGAGCAGGATGCCATTAGTTCGTGGTGACGTGAAAACACCTACCAGTTGTCGAATCGGGTTTGCACAAAAAAAGACAACGGAAAGAATGAAACATCGTTCGCTACTCCTAATGGCACAGATGTTTAGATCTGTTTCCCAGACAAAATCCTATTTAGGAATCGATTTTTCCATATCCTAAGACCACGGCGACAGTACGAGCCACGTTTAGTTGAAATTGCGGAGAAATTGGACAGTTTTATCCCCCAAGTGAAATAAATCTATATTCGTGATGCACTACTCATAAGGTTGCTGAAAATATGTCAACAGCGGACGACCGGTTTCGCCCCTCTTGGGGCTAATCAGGTAGGTGCAGTCCCCGAGTTTCCTACCTGATGAGCCCCAAAAAGGGCGAAAACGGCCGTCGGCTGTCGACGAATTTTCAGCAACCTCATGAGTAGTGCATTTCGAATATACACGTATCGCGATATCTCTAATATCGTAGCGACTGAAACATGAGGCGGCCTGGTGCAGCACATTGAGCAGTTACCTGGAAACATCACGAACGAGAGATTCAGCTGGGTTCCAGGTGAGTATCTCGAAAAACCAAATTATTTTGCGAGTGTATTTCGCTGGAATAAATCTATGTTGAAAAGCCTAAAAGTACTGCACAAAGGTTTCCTCCTGATTGAGAATCATGAACAGTGTTCATGTTCTGGAGGGGTCTCGAGCCCATGACCTCCTGACTCAGTAAGCTATTCGGTCTTGTCATGAGGGTTTGATCAACGCTGATGATCTCCAACAGGGATGATAAAATGACACGGTGATTCTCACCTTTCTCCCTATCAGATGCTAGGGTGGACTCAGTTATAAACCTGTTCCGGAGCTTTGAGGACAGTAATGTGTGTCAGGACTGTGGTCGAAATTGAATGTGTTCCTTCATTTCCAACCTAAATGGCCATTAACCGAGGGTTTTGGAACAGTTTTTGTTTCGTGAGAGCGGTCTCTCCGTAAATGACGCTCTTTGAAGGGATACAGAATAAACTTTAAAGTCTGCGAAAACGGAAGCAAGCGGTCAAAACTTGTTCGGCCAGCTTCCATCCCTTGATTTTGTCCTTCTGATCTGAAAGGGCTGTTCTTAGTTGGATTCGAGAGCTGCAATTGCCTCGAAATTCGTCTGGTTTTAGTAACGTCAAGGTGACCGTCAATCTAACGGCTTCTGTGAGGATCTTCCAACATCCGCCCCACGTCAACAAACAGTGTTCCAACATGCTCTCGTTGGATCAGGTCGGAAATGTGTCCTGTAATAAAGTTCTTGTCGAATTCAGATAACCGGATCACTTGGATGGAATTTCGACTGAAAAAGGTACACTTTTTGTTGGCGTTCAAGAATTCTTTGTTCAAACAAAATCTTCCTTAGTCCTGGCCACGTTTTTCTGACACACTTTAAAGTGGAATTTTCATTCCATCATTCAGGTTCACGTGAAGTAACCATTCCTCACGAAAATTTGAATAAATGCCTGCAAATCTAGAGAACCAATTGCTTTTCAACTCATTGCGATCAACAGATGCGAGTACCGTGTTTGCTGTGGTCGGACTGACCGACAAGCTAAGAAAACGAATGAAATTTCTGATAGTTTCCCCCTTCAATTCCCCTTCAATTTCAGTTGCAACTATGAACTGTCCAAACTGAGGTCATTCTCAAAACACCTGTTTTTTTCTGTCTCCGGGCTTTATCACTTGTATTAAGCTCGGCGATTTTACCTGAACAAAAAACAAGCAAGCAATCTGTCCAATGAAAGCTTATTTCACTCTGAGATGCGACTAGTTAAAAGCAAGCCTTGACGTCATCTGTACCCGCAAATCACCAACCCACATACTCGAATCTTCGAGCAGAGATGCTCAATCCGAAGAAACCTGTCACTGCGCTCAATTCAAAGCTGCTGGACACCACCAAAGCGCACAACGGCGATGTCCCGGAGTTGTTCTGAATCAAAAGGATTATGAAGATAAAGTGCCCCAACATATGACAGTGGGTACAAGAAGATCGAACCGCAAAGGAATTACCTAACCGTCAACAAGGCCAGACTGTACCAACCAAAAAACCAGCCACGGTCTAATTCTACGAGTAAGCACAACCACTCTCGTATGTCCCACAGTGAGAAAGAAAGCGTTCAGCTGTACCACCCTAACGGTGCCTAACTGCCATGCCACCCGAAGGAAGCACGAGGGCTGGGATACTGCCAGGTTGCCTAAGCTTAGACAGGGGAAGTCGAGAGGCGGAGGTCGGATTCGAACCACGGACCTTCCGGTCAGTCAATTCGCGTTCTAACCACTTGGGCCATCTCGCCCCTCCACAGTGGACTAAACCAGAAGAAGAATCATCGTGAAATCCGTTCAAAAAGACTGCCTACGGTAACCGAAATAACACCTTCCCCAGCACTTCAAACTTACCCCGTGAATCGATTACCTGTCCACCTTATTACTCCTGTCCTGTTTGTGTGACAGTCTTATCTATTATGACACAAGTGAACGTTTAACTGAAGACCTCAGTAATTACAAGCCTTCAGTTGGGATATAATAGATTACTGATAAGGTTGCTGAAAACTCTTTGACAGCCCCCTACCGGTTTTGCTCTTTTTGAGGTTCATCAGGAAGGCACAGCCAACGTCATGTTCTACTTGAAACCAAATTGCACGAGATTAGCAAAATACACTCGGTTGCATGCCAATTGGATTTAGCTGGAAGACCTACCTGGAACCCAGCTGAATCTCTCGTGTATGATGTTTCCAAGCCTTTAGATTTTTTTCATTTTTCGACCTTGGGCTGGACGAATCAATTAGTGAATTTATTCATGACAAGTACATTGTACCCAATAGTGAGTGGTCTTCATCCCGCGTAGCTTAAATGAGCCGTTAACACACAAATCAGCAAAAAAAAACAGTCAAGTTGCTGAGTCTACCAGTCATACTCCCTTTTCATAAGACCGTCGGTCGATTTTCACGTGATCAAGTGTATCGGTGGCTTTATCGAACTTCCGATAGATCATGATCATGTGTGGCATTTGAATATCAAACCTGTTCTTCCCCTTTCATTTAGCTATCTGAACTTGGCTCGAGTACGGTCCAGATCTAGATAGGCCTGGCTCCCGATTTTGGCTGTTATTCAACCTACTACTTGAGAGAATTCCTGAATCGTTGATTATACTCGTTAGCTATACGCAACCAATTTACTGGATTGGTAAAATGATCCACTTACTTGCAATAGTTTCTTTCGCCCATGAGGGCAATTCACGCAGATCTTGGGTTATTTGAACCAGTATACCTGTGTCGTGTATCCAACTGTGCTCCGTGGTTTCACATGCCTTCCTAAATCTAGCTCAAGCGAGTTTGCATCTTTAGTGAGGATCTGAGTAAGAACTCGGTGATATCAGAGAACTTTCCTACAAGAAATTTGTATCTTGTTGTCCTGCATGTAGTCCATAGCATGCCATGCGTCTAGTGTTGAAGCAAGATACTACTCATGAGTCGGCTGAAAACTCCCTGGCATCCAAGGGAGATTTCACACTTCTCGGGATATATCAGGTAGGCGCGATTCCTCAGTCCCCCTTAACAAATAGAACGAAATTCGGAAAATACAATAATTTTTGACCGCAATCTCCTTATTGCCTTCTTATTACCGTGGACACCGGTCTGAATAGCTGACCGATAGCCTGGTGCTCTTGGTCAAACCAGAAAAAGTCAATGAACCTGCGAACCGGCTGATCTGTTGATCACTGTCGCGTACAAGCGGGTCAAAAAAGTGATACTAGGAATGCACCTCATCTGTCAAGGTCGAGCGAAGAACAACCAATGAAATCTGTCCCTCAACGAAAATGGTTATTCCATTGGGTGTGTGGTCCCGTTACGTTCGAATAACGATCACCTACATACAAATTTAATTTTGACAGAAAGCCTTAACGAATCCAGCGAAATCGCTCGTTTACAATGGTCTACTGTAAATGAATGTGTGCCCCCAGGCAGCCTCATGTTTCAGTTGGCTCGGTATTCAGCTGGATTCAGTTGAGTCTGCCTTCAAAACCATTTTCCATTGTAAATACGAGTATTTTTCAAAGGCCCCACACTTTTCATTGGGTAGTAATATCACTGTCTCTGGTATGGGGATCTCAATCGGACCTAGATTCAACGGATTTTTTCTGCCGCTTTTTTTCCAATTTAGGTGACACTGTGCACCGTTGGTTACGGGGATACAGTACCTCGAACCGCAATGGGGAAGCTAATCGCCGCCTTCTGCGCTCTGGCTGGCATTTCATTTTTCGCTTTGCCCGCTGTGAGTTTTTGCGCACTGATCTAAGAGCTGCACAGCTTTTTTTCGTCTTCCGACCCCGGGTGTTTTTTATGAAAAAAACTAATCGTTAACGTGAGGCTGAAACGGATTAGAAGCAAACCACCGCGTTGCGATATCGTTAGAAACATTTCAGATTCATTCAGTCAGATGCAGTCGGCGAACGTTTTATAATCAATAAACTGAAAAAATAACGTTCTAATCATTCCCATTATTATATGTATGCATTTGTCCTTGTTAACTTTAATGTATGTTGCTAGCTTTCCTTTGTCCTTTCCAAGTTCCCGTGTGACTTACCATTGATGTGCATATATATTGTCTTGGTGGGTTCTTCGCAGAATAGCCCTCGGATCAATAATAAAACTGTTGGGAATTTTAATGGAGCTTTCAACCAGTAAGTGAAGCTAAGCTATTCTGGAAAGCCGAGAAGCACTGATTAGATATCACGAAGGCAGGATAGAGTGCCACTTATTTCTCACTCATCAAACCACATCACGTGATTCCGGGTTGACTAGCTCTTTGAGTGGTGACTACTCGCAGAGAAGTACCACCCCAAGCTACTTATAGTGACAAGAATTCAAAATTGATTGACTTATCGATTTCACACAACCATCAGGAGGAGGATTAGATTCCCTGTATGGACATCACATGACTAGGTCGTCAATCAGCAGAAACGTCTGGTTTATCGCTCAGTGGCACGTCAAACCTAATGTGTACCTGTAGCTGTTTTGGACAAAGTTGAATACCGATAGACCTGGACGAAGCTGATTTGTGCTCTTCAACCGCCTGTGACTAGTTCACCGGTTTGTTCTGATAGCTAACTTACATCTATCCGGTGTTTTGCTTGAGTCAGTGAGCAAAAAGAGCACGCAAAACACCTCCCCAAGTCCAGTAGATTAGGTTATGGTCTCAAACCCGCCCTAATAAGCGCCTCCTTGTCTGTTCAACACATTCCGGTGACAAGTGAAGGGGTAAAGGAACGCATCTTTTGCTCACAAAATGCACTTGCTGACCGAACTGAGATTAACCAAGGGAACTCGATACGTTAGAGTGTAGACTGACGTTTTACAGACTTGGTACACACCTAGGAGTAAACTCCAAACACGGACCTCCAAGTTACCACACTGGTAATTTATCCAGTGCCCTCAGTAACTCAGTCAAAAGCACACCTGTCCTGTAAGCGAAAAGTTGGCTATTCGAGTGAAACTTTCCAACTGATTAGCGAATGTTATTTGTCATCAAACGTACGTAAACGAAATAGCGTCCATGAAGCCCATGACCTCTCACTGACTGTTTCATTTAGTGACTTGTAATCAATTGTATTCTTATTGCATTTGCTTGAGGTTAAAACTCAGCCACCAAACTGTACTCTATCACACAGTGTGCAGACGGTTGCACTTTTATGGCTTAAGGAAAAGCCACTAAAAATATTCGGGTAAGATTTCCTGGTAGACAAACTGTTTTACCGATCCATCTAATCTAGATATCAAGGTCGATGCTTGTGTAACTGAAACGGCCAGTTATTGGCTTATGCAGCCATATGATTGGCCAGATCATTTGTCGTTATGCGTACAGAAAAAAGACAGGTATGCAACAACACAACGGATTGTCGTTTGATTGATGAAGCGGCTTCTATGGGGATAAGAATGTAAGGACAGAAACCCGATTCGAAGAGTTCATCATGAACCGCGATCCGAATACCTTCGACATATCCTTGTATCCAAATCGATATGCGTGCTGAAAAATGGTAGCTATAGAAATTTTTGCTTCGTTCGCTTACATTTTGATGCTGCGCACCGCACCAGAACGTATAGCTGAGTGAAAGTAGTACTCGGTAGTTCCCTCTGCTGCAAGACAAGGTCACGCGGGGCCGGCGCACGCTCTAAAGAACTCAGAAATGAGCATTCATGAGTCACTAAAAACAGAAAGACGATCACTGCTTCCAATCAATGCCTCCCAGACTTAGAGTGCACTCATCTATTGATCTTCCGATGCATATGGGAGTCTCCATGTTGGAAACACGGACAAGAAAACGGGTTCCCAAATGCGCCAGTCTATGATGAAGAGCCAAGAAGCACCGTACAGTGGCTGTTTCATCATTATTGAAGAACTGCCAGTAGTGCGCATCTTACGAAACTCCAGGAAGTTTCGAACCCGCGACCTCTGTGCTAGTAATTTCTACACTTAACCGTTAGGCCATGAGCCGCTGATCAGCAGTGTGATTTACTCACATTTAGTCACGATGTAGCGCCACTAACCCTTCAATCCACATCACACGGTCACACGTGTTGACTGGCTCCTCGATCAATGGCTTCTCGGAAGGAAGCTACATTCACCGAGTGAAATTTATTGTTCCATTATGCTACTTTCAAATTGTTGGTAGTACGAGGGGATTTTGAAATTTTTACAAATGCGCGACCTGGCACCGCAAATTAAGCGAATCCAAGCGAAAAGTGCACGAAAGTTAAAAATCTCATCACAGTAGCATACCCAAATGATGAAATCAACTCACCCGAGGCAAATGAATATCCTGATGGGGAGGGTGCTGAAGTTTCGACTAAAGAAATCCGGCAGTTTGAGCTAGTAAACTGCTCGAGGAGATTAAAGACTTTATTTTGAAACAACTTCAATTTCCTCAGAAGAGATCGACATGTAATGAAAAAAACTGAATTTCTCTGGGAAAATATATAAGTTTTTCACGGTTTACACAAACTGATCCAGCCATAATGGTGACTCTTCGTCCTGTAAGCTCACTCCTTGTTGGTGATCCCCTATAAGAATGGAACAGCTGTACCATTCTTCTTGATTTTGAACATTTTGAAAGATCTCGTCATTTGAAGATGTCATGGACAACTAGCCCCTGTTATCAAGACGAACCGAGGGAAACGTTCAGGTTAAAATTGTACACCTGCTCTGATTTTGTCATACCTGCTTCCCCGTTTGACCGTACATTCCTCAGACCGGCACGGTTTTTTTCAAAGGAAGGCCGCGATTTCGCTAATCGATTTTAATCGATTCATTCGAAACTGCTCGTACTTCGATTGCTCAATTGCGCGAACGGGCAAATAACCGCAATGAGAATGTCAGATTTCTCCCGAATTCCTCAAATTAGCCATGGTGATTGCACCTCCGATTCATAATTTGATCCTTCGGGAAATACCTTGAAGGCTTAACGAAAAATGTCTGGAACTTGTAGCCGATTCGCTCTTGTAATGGTTTAGTATGCGCAGCCATTGTTCGCTTGTTCCAGGAGAACTGCCCAGCTGATCACATACTTTGTTGTTGTCTCAGATTCATCGAACGCCTCAAAAGCAACCTTCGACTGTGCCACGAACGGGCCCAACATCACAGCCCAATCGATAACATGAGAGGGAATATGTCGCCTCATTGCATATTTAATAAAAAAATAATCGATCGGCTGTAACGAACTTTTGGCATCAGTCCATACGTACCATCAGGTTGGTCATACTTGCGTATAAGAGAGTTGAGATGCCGAGGTAGGGTTCTAACCGTGAAACTTCCAGTTAGTTAGTTCATCTCTCCTGACCAATTGGCTATTCCAAGACACCCAGTATAGTAACCACGAATGCGCGTCGGTTTCGCCCATAACAACGGTACAAACTACACAGGTATTCGATAGCAAATTGACGAAATGTAAACGACAAATTTTAAACAAACAAATACACACCACTCTTTTACATAACCGCCCGTCTTTCCAATAAACTCGCCAAACTTTTCAAAGCAGCCAAAACCTGAAAGGCGCAAGCCTGACTTTTTCAAACCAGTTTGAATCAATCAATAAACCAACCATTCCGTTTCTAAACACTCTTCCTCTGTTTGTTAGGGAATCTTGGGCAGTGGGTTCGCCCTGAAGGTGCAGCAACATCAGCGACAGAAACATTTGATCCGGCGGCGTGTACCAGCTGCCACGTTAATCCAGTGTCTGTGGCGATGCTACGCGGCAGATCCCAATTCGTCGTCAACGGCCACCTGGAAGATTCACCTGCGACCAGTTCGCAAACCGACTGGGTAAGTTCAATTCACGGAGAACATGTTTGTCGCAGAATCGTTTTATAAAACATAGAAACTAGGTTTGTCCAGTTATCCCAAGTGTTACCGAAATTCAAAATAATACAACAACCGAGTAGTCAACCGGTGCTAACCCCACCTGACTATTTGGAACAGCGTGGACAATAAAGGAATGATCACCAAGCCGGTTACATAATTCGCTATGTAATAGCGCACAGCGAGGCACTCAGTGACCGTAATTAGTACGTAGTTGTTGACAACTACTGGAAAGGGAGCTATGCATTGAAGGTAATAGCTTGGATGCACGAGCGCCATTGAGTGCGCGATTGGGCCATATCTGACAATGTCTCTAGCCACTGATCTGGCCGGTGTCGTGGTCTCGATCCAGGAAGACGGCAGTGACCAGCGCAGCTGAGTTTGCTGGTAATGGCTTCCATACTTCGCTGCCAAGTCATTGTTTGACCGCCTCTGGCTCTCTTCCACCCTTCACATGGTTGGGCGAAAAGAGCCCTTCGAGGAAGTCGGTCGACTGGCATACGCAGCACGTGGCCAAGCCAGCGCAACCTGTGCAGTGTGATCAGTTCATCTATCGAGGGTGAGTTATTTCTCCCGAATACCATTCGACGTACTTCAGAATTGCTGATCCGGTGTTCCCACCAGATTCGGGCAATGCTCCGAAGACATCGATGGTCAAACACTGAAAGTCTTTTGACGTCCTCGGCGCGCAGCGGCCAGGTTTCTGATCCACATAGTAATATGGAGCGCACCGCAGCATTGTAAACTCGACCCTTGACAGAGAAGCTGATGTCACGCCTACGCCACAGGTGACGTAGGTTCGCAAAAGCTGCTCTGGCCTTCCCAATCCGGATGGAAATATCATCTTTTGCTAGACCACCGGGACTGATACAGCTGCCCAGGTAAACAAATTTGTTTACTACCTCAATCGGTTCATCCGCAAGCATGAGGTTAGGGTTCGAGCCCACCCAGTCATGCAGTAGCACTTTACACTTTGCAGGTGTGAAGCGCATGCCGAACCGCGAGGCAGAATTATTTAGATTATTTAGTATTGTTTGGATTACCACGGGATCAGATCCCAGGTTGACAACTACTCACCCTGGTTGTCTGTGCTATCCCACGAAGCTGACCTGGCCTACTCTCCGTCTCTGTCATAGCCCTCAGTTGACTCTTTCTCGGATGTTATTAGACGAACAGGACGGCGAACACTGACTCGAAAATTCCTATTGGTTGATGATCAAGGTCAATGCGACGTTGAGTAATAGTCAGTGGTGTGAAAGATTCGCTTACCATCCCTGTGCGATCCTGTGCTAAGGCCGTGATCTCAAAGCCAGTAATTGGTTAATTAGCCTAAACACACGATCTAAGAGTCCTATCTGACACGTAAAGTGTAGTCTAATTCGCCAACGGACGGTCAGTAATGATTGCTGAGAAACCGAATTCCACGAACTTCACCTGCCTTCGTTCAGTAGTCGCAATTGGGCAGTGAACAATATATTGAATTGGAATTGGGCAGACAGTATAGATAGGTAGACTATGGTTCTATAGGAAATTAACAGTAAATCGTGAGGAGAATTGAAGAAAGGCTTACGGCTATATTGAACCTTGGGCAGTTAGCAACACAGGATGGCACACGAAGGGCAATGTGCTATCGGACAAATTAAACGGGAAAATTGTTGTTCAGTTCAAAGTGGGACAAAATTTCAGCAACAAGCCCAGAAATAAATGTGAACAAATCGTCTATAGAAAACAGTTGAGATTGAGTCAACTTTATATAAAACAGGACGGTTCAGTCTTGAAACTTTAGAAGTCACAAAAGGTGATGAACTAGCCCGAAGAATAGGGAAACAAATAATTGCGTCACGTAATTAGCAATCCCTACTCTGAAACGGATCACCCTTCTAAATAGAGAATATGGTTCTTTTTTTCAGATTGACGAACTCTGCATCGGTCATCGAGAGAGGAGGTTTTTCCAGACTTAGTCGTTTCTCGACGCTCAAAAGACGTCCGGAGAAGACCATGCTATCCCCAACATCGCTACCGACTCCGACAAGTGACAGCATTCCCATGGATTTTGACGAAGGACAGGTGCAACAACAGCAACAGAGGGGTACTCTTGCGGTCCAGTCGTACCCTTCTGTGATACAACCAAAATCTGCCCCGGCCGAAGTGACGTCCCCTTTCAGGACATATTTTGGAGACTCACCACCTGAACAGACAAGGTCAGTAGAATGGACACCACAAATATGTTAGTTGATCACGTGGTTGTCGATCTGTTCGCCAAGCTTAGCAGTCATTATGTGGACGTTTCATTACTGTCGATTTCTCCAAGAAACGTCCGCAAATTGGTCGTCAAACCAAGTAGAGAGATCAACAGTCACCTGACCAATTGCCAAAGAATGTACCCAAGAAGGAACATCGTCAACCCCCCGAACAAAGCCGTCACAAGCTATAAGATAAAAAAAGATCATTTTTGAGCACATCGAACTTTCTTTAATGTTCTTTTAGGATTAAATAACAGTAAACAAGCTCTGAAAACTAGTACCATAATTTCTGCACCCATTTTACATCAGATGCGAGGACGACTCTCTAAAGCCTGACTACTGGTATGTTTCGTCAGTAGTATATGCTGTTACACCATGGTATCCGCTTTTGTATTTAGTGACAGGTCATTTTGTGCGGCTTAAGAGCCTCCCCAAAGCGAAACCAGTCTGCACTGCTTGAATATCTATGACGGTTGGTTGCAATCACTTAGGTGTGGCGTCACCTGAACACCTCTAGTTTTTTTTGTTCACTCTTCACCTACAGTTTGAGAAACGACAAATCAACCAGTCGTTCTATGTTCTAAACGACTGAGAAACATTGCCACTCCTCAAACTTCAAATATCCTCTTGACAGATTCCAAATTCAGCCCCCCCCCCCCGCTGTGGTCTTCCAGCTTTCTACCGTTTTCACTGTGTATTTGACCATCTTGTATTGTCATGCGCTTTCCCTTGGGCAGCAGATCTGGTGGATCAAAACTAATGGACCAATCGACTAACCCGCCTATCTGGGCCCACGGGTGGGACCCAGCCAACACAACTCAAGCAGTTACTAAGTCATCAGGTTTGAAGTTATCAGTCAGACCAGTCACAATTCTCAGTCCTAGACGCATTGACCTGCTGAGATGTGCTCAGCGAGTGCTGGCGGAGCAGGGTTGCTACTCTATACTGGCATTCCACATCTTTCAGAGTTCGAACCCAGGCACTGTGATAAAACTTCAGTCTACTGCGTTCTTTCTCTAGTGTTGAACCACCGAAACAATCATGTTAATGTGAGGGAATGGCTATGATGTGAAAGTGAAGTCGACAAATCTCACAACTAATTCAACTTGGAGACTTTCCAACATAGTATAGATAACGCACTGATCTCTGTTCGACAGCCCACGACCGGTTTCGTCCTTCTTGGGGCTCATCAGGTGGGCGCAGTCCCCGAGGGTTCAAGTAGAACATAAGGTTGACGGAAACTCAGGGACTGCACGCCTACCTGATGAGCCCCAAGAAGGGCAAAACCGCTCGTGGGCTGTCGAAGCGTTTTCAGCAACCTTGTGAGTAGCATGAAAATATAACGCGATATCTCGAATATCGGGCCAACTAATACGTGAAGCGGCCTGTGTGCAGCACATTCAGTTGTAGAATAGCATAAATGATAGATCAAGTTGAGTCTCTCGTGAAAACCAAATTGATTTGCAAATGAGTGTATTTCTCAAATGTACTGGCCTCTTTCTTACTGGCGTCGGTAAAATCGCTATCTTGCACTAGAAGGCATCCACGCATTGCGACACACTGCCCCCTCTCATAAATAACTACCCTTTCCTTTATTTTCTGACTGTCTGTGAATTTGTCCTACAGGTGGTAAGTTTCCCAACTTCGGTCATCCTGTTGTGTGACCTTGTAGACACGTGACTAACCCACCTAACATGATGGCGATCAGTTTGTCTATTCCCATAAATTTGAAGTGGATATAATGTGTAATTCATAAAAACACTGATCGATTTGAAGAAGGGTACATTTTCAACGAAGTAGCGTTACATTTTTTTCACAATTAACGTTCTCGACTTTCGATCAACCTAGGAGGCTAACTAAATTTGTCAGGGAGCGTGGTAAGAATGCAAGCACCAAATTCATGCGACAGGTAACGGATAAATCAAGTTAACCAACAAACGATAATGCACTTCAAAGAAATAGTTAGTTTCGCGAAGGTGTCCGATGTTGGTCAGGGTGTCTATGGGTGTTGCGGTGAGCACACTTCAGTGAAACTTGAGCCCACTGGTTAAATCACGAACTTACTGACCGGGAGGTTTCTGATGCGAAGCCAACCCGGACTGCCTGGAATCTTGGACGGTATCCCTTTCATCGTGCTTCCTTCCTGTGCCGAGCCAACTAGACACCGAAAAGACAGTACAGCTGCGTGATTGATTATGTGATCATTTCAGCGAACTGAACACGGCTTTGTGGAGATTTCGTCCTGTAAGTGAAGTCAATCTATGCTGAAAAGTCGAGAAGCACTGTACAGCTGTTTCATCCTTATTGGGAATCATCAGCAGTGCGCATCTCACGAAACTCCAAAGAGTCTGGAACCTGCAACCTCCCGGCTAGTAGTTTGAACACTTAACCGTTCGGCCACGAGTGGCTGATCAGCAGTGTGATTAACTCGCACTTAGACAGGATATAGCGCCACTCATCCTTCAATCACGGGATCCACATCGTGCGGTCACACGTGTTGACTGGCTCCTTGAGCAACGACTTCTCAGATAGAAGTTTCATTCAGCTTTCCAAAGCAGCATTTCTCCTCGGACCACACCAAAGTTCACTGGCGCCGTCACCTTCCGATCGAATTTGGACCAGAAAGTTTCTGCCTGGTAAAATTGCCACAAAACTAGTCATTATTTGAAAGTTCTTTTTTAGTTGAACAATTATATCTTGAAAGTGTTCACAGTGGACTTCCAAAAAACTCCGTAAAACTCACATTTATGGAACGAGTTGTATCTGCGTAGATAGATTCATGTCGATCACTTATGTCACTTTTTCCTCGCGTGCAAACCTAACGGAAGAAATCAACATTACTGATGGATAAATTCATAACCAGACTTTCTGCTTCCACATTTCGCTACGTCATCAATCTAGCCGGTAAAATTTTTGCACAGGTTGTTTGCTAGGATCTTTTCCAGATAAGCCCCGCCAAAAAGAGGGCATGAAATTTGTACTTTTAGTTTTTATTAAAGAGGGTGAAATTGGGAAATGTCATTCATAAGTCACATGAAAAGGTCCATTTTTCGCGACCTTGGCCTCCGAACAAACTCACTCAAGTAGCTGTCCCCTAAAGATCGGTTTGTGCCGCGTTGGCGTTTATTCTGCATTTTGTAGACGTGCCAAAGAGACCCTATGGTTTGTATATGACCCTCAGTCGTTGGATCCACAATGTTTTCGGTATGATTAACCGTTTCGTGAGTGTAATTCATGTCAATCATCGTTTCTATTCCTCGATATGATGCCCACATATCGGAGAGGATGATTGAGCCTGGAGCGATACAGGCCTGGATTGTGTCCATCAAAGCGGCTGCAGTTTGATCTGGCACTGCATACATGAACACCACTTTAGTTTCCCTGCAGATCTCTTCGAAAATCGACTGCTGGGAAAGGACTCGCCGTGCGTGGTTTTTTTGCGGCCAGATATTAGCGTTTCATCGATCTCGACGTGTAGACCTGGGCCGCCGATAACTGTTGGAGTCTGTAAAAGCCGTCAGGCGCAAACTTCGCGGAGAAAGTTCTCTCACTCAGCAGCGGTCATGTGGCTAATAGATAATTCCACTGAGCAAAAGTTGATTTTTGCCAAATTTTTGGGCCAGCAATAAATGAATAGAATTACTGTCGTAAACTCCATCCTAGACCGCTCCAGCCAAGTTCCCTTTCGAAGACCGATTTCATACCGACGCTGTCGGGCATTACACCTCCACCTGTCAGAAACAGTGGGTGCGTCATTTAAGGGCCATAAAAGTTGGCATTAACGTTGCTGATGAATCACTTTATGGCTTTGCAAAAAAACGTATTGCCGCTTCGTTGTCATGAACGAGAGTTGAAAGTGTCAGAAAGTTCATTTTTGCACAAAATGGGCCTAGATGCGGATAAGGAATTATTTTTAATAAAACTAGGTCGAGATTGTGTGCGTACACCGGATTGGAGCTTGCAAAAGTGAGAGGGGGACTTAACTTTTCGCACATGAACTTTTTGCATTAGTGGCGGTGCTTATCTGGAAAATATCCGTGTGCTAACACTCTAAAACAAAGGTAACAACTGCTTTCATTTCATTGAAATAAATGTCTTTCCTGGTGTTCTGCCCCACTGATCATCCAAGGTACCGGTTACTCTAGTCCGTTTTTTTAATTTTCATGTGTATTGCTTCCTAAGCGAGTAGAAGCGACTAAGACTTTAAAATAGTAACTATACCGTACGAATCTCTGTCAAGTTTTGCTGTTTACCTCTCCTGGTTGGTGCGACTGATTCCGGCCGCATATGAACAGCCACACGTGCATGCATGAATCGGTTGCCGTCACGATCGATCGACCAGACTGGCCAGCAGTCACGTGACCAGACCCTGGAAGTTTGAATGCGCGTACGAACGCTTACTGACTCACACAGACTAGGGTTGCGTGAGCGAATCGCGGTTCATAACAGCATGTTTTACTTGAACAGTATATGAACCACATGAGTGTTCCGAGACAACAAAATTTCCGCCCCAGACAGACACCGTATCTAAGCGGGAGCTCCTTCCCTGTGTGGTTAGAAATTCCAAGACTGATAGATTTTCAAAAACCAGAGGTATAATTTTAGTTTCAACGTGATTTTGAAAGCGCTTAGCCCGCATACGCCAGTCTGAATGAATGAGTGTAATGTTGTACCTCACCCCGATGTACAAATGTCCCATTACACAATGATTTGGTGAAAATTTTTAATTCACCCAAAGACTAGATATCTAAACAACATATTCGACAGATGAGTGTACAGAGTGACCTTCTGTGGAAGTAATATGTTCCGGAGGCAAAGAATAACATCGTCGTTTTCGAAAGAATCCATCTAGTATTCTGAGATCAGTGGCTAATTTGCGGGTATGTAAGTATAACCATCCCGGTTTCAAGTGGAACATAGGGTTGTCGGAAACTCGGGGACTGGTGAGTTTACCTGATGAGCCCCAAGAAGAGCGAAAGCGGCCGTGGGATGTCCACGAATTTTCAGCAACCTTATGAGTAGTGCATTACAAATAAACGTCTCGGTTGTCGTTTGCCGATCATGATGAGAACAAAATTCAGTCACACCGAAAATGAACTAGGAATAATGTGCTGTGCAATACCTCGCTTATCCATTGCTCTTCTTTGTTTTCAGCAACTTATGAGTAGTGCATTACAAATAAACGTCTCGGTTGTCGTTTGCCGATCATGATGAGAACAAAATTCAGTCACACCGAAAATGAACTAGGAATAATGTGCTGTGCAATACCTCGCTTATCCATTGCTCTTCTTTGTTACAGAAGGGAAATTCATAGAGAAACTTCCCTGGGTCGTGAGTGGTTTCTCCCAGAGGATGAAGACAAAGGTACGATTTCCCTAATACCACCTTTTTTTTGAACGGTTTGATATAACAAACGTCCACCTTCCCTAAAGTTCCTCTCTGAATTTTGTCTCAAAGCTATGGAGAAGATCCAGTCAGTGGGTTCACAGACCAATACCTACAACTCCACTGAGTTGAGTGAAACCAGAATACATCGTCGGCCTGTGTTACAACGCGACAAGACTCCCAGTTTCAGAACAAGGCGTCACATGAATTTGCGACATCAAACAACCAACGACACAATTACCTCTGACGCTGCCGAACCAAGCCATCGGCAGGATAAAAGTCCCACCTTGGTCAATCGGCAGTTGACAGAACAAGAAAAATGCGCTGTCAGAATTATCAGGAAAATGCGTTTTTTGGTAGCGCGGCGCAAGTTTCGTGAAGCGCTTCGACCCTATGATGTGAAGGATGTGATTGAACAGTATTCAGCTGGACATTTGGACATGCTAACCAGAGTGAAGCAGCTACAATCTAGGTAAGTTGGGTGTAGTTTGACGTATCAGATTATCAGCGGCTAATAAGTATCGATCTAAGACTTCCTGTATTGACGAGTGTCTCTCCTAAAGGCAAAAAGAGAACTGTCAAGCGTTCAACAACAGAAGACTTGTTGGTAAATGAAAAGATCAAAAAGTACAAAGTCTGGCTTTTGGCATTCACTTTCTCAGCCGAAAACTAGGCACCAGCGCATGGTTTTCGGCTGACAGAGAACCGGAAAGAGCCATGCGTTCTCGAGAATCAGATTATAGGGAAGATAACTGAAGGAATAAGGATGACCTGTTTGAGTGACTACAAACTGATTATCCTTTAAATTTCTCTCCCTTGAGTTCTTGATGCCTAGCCCAAGGTTGCAGAGTGGTTGAACGCGAAACGCTATTTTTTCAAAGTCACTCTCGCTATAGAAACGGAATTTGCGCCCACCTTTAATTAGAAACAGAAACACTTCGATGCAACGAAACAGAATAATGTCTACTTGAGTAATGAATAAAAAGAAAAAACCAACAAACATTCAAAGTACTATTAACTCGATAATATTTGCTACCCCTCAACAACCCCTCTATTCTTAGGAGATAGCTATGAAACCTGGTCGCTGCGCGCTGAGGACGTCAAAAGACTTTCAGTGTTTGACCATCGATGTCTTCGGAGCATTGCCCGAATCTGGTGGGAACACCGGATCATCAGTGCTGAAGTACGTCGAATGGTATTCGGGAAAAATAACTCACCCTCTACAAATGAACTGATCACACTGCATCGGTTGTGCTGGCTTGACCACGTGCTGCGTATGCCAGTCGACCGACTTCTTCGAAGGGCTCTTTTCGCAAAAGCATGTGAAGGGTGGAGGAGAGCCAGAGGCGGTCAAACAATGACTTGGTAGAGAAGTGTGAAATCCATTACCAGCAAACTCAGCTGCTCTGGTCACTGCCGTCTTCCTAGATAGGGACCGCGAGACGGGCCACATTGTCAGATATGGCCCAGTCGCGCCCTCAATGGCGCTTGTGCATCCAAGCTATTGCCTTCAATGCATAGCTCCTTTTCCAATCCCCACCTTGCCCCACGTGGCGGCCCACTGATATTGCTGGATTTATGCACCAATTTATCATCTCCCGCCTGCAATGCGCAGCTACCTACCCCCCCCCAATCATCGGTGGACGAAATTGCGGTAGTTCAAGCACTGTACGACGAGTACGCGGTTATCACAGCTGATGACTATGAAGTAAGTTGCTTTGCGGTGTCCACATCCGTTTGGAGTGCGATGGGAATTTGATCTCCAGAAATTCAATACGTCTGCAGAAACTGAACACTGGCTTGCAAGAAAATCCGGAAATCGTTAACAGACATCGGAAACAGAGTGGTCCAAAAACTAAACCTTCAGGAACTCCAGTGCTATGAAGTGGATCTAAATCTCCAATTAGATGACTTATTTTCTCTTGAGCAAGTGACCCAGGCTGTTTAGTTCACTTAGCCAACTCGCCCTAACGTACTTTGGTTGTGACATTTCCCTGCCCCCCCCCTCCCAGTTCAACTTGTCTCCTACCGTCTAGCTAGATGACTGACCATCCATCTTTCATTCTCTGACCTTTTACCCTCCTTCAAGATTGGATCAGATACTTGGGAGACAAGGTGGGAAGCCGGAAGACGTATACGATTCTCATCAAAGTTTGGCTTCTAGAATTGTGAAGATCGAGCATAAGGTAAGTTTGTGTTTGAACTATCCAGGTCAACCAGCTTTGCCTAACGAATGACAACGCCACTTCATGCTAGTTTGAATGGAAACAGCGTCCCCTCGAATGTGTATATTCTGGGGGTGAAGTTGTTCTTATATCTGCTGATTCGCCAATCTGTGGTATCTGTTGCTAACCCACTCCAGTGCCTAGTGCCGGAGAAAAAAGACTCACAGAATGGAACACAACAGCTATATTCCGAACAAGCGAGTGCCAGAGCGTGAGTGCGCAAGCAAAAGATACAACGGCCCCACGCTATCTAAAGGGGAATTTCCAGGCGGTCTCATTGGCGTTGGTGAACACCCATCAACATCGATCGTGCCTGTGTGAAAAAGCCTGAACGCTGATCACATTCGGTCGTGCTTCTGTGGCGTGCATGAACACTCATCAGCTTTTGCTGAATTGATTGAATGATTGACTGGCCTGGACGCTTGCCGGATTTACTGTTGAGATTTTGGTGGAGCAGTAGGTTTCAGGCATTCTGAGGTTACTTTCAGGAATCTGACCTTCCTGATAGTTGTCTTCTGCGCCTGATTACAGAAAGTCGGCCTCGCTGCTGCTGAGTTTGCCAGACATGGCGATGTTGAGTCGCGAGTTTCACAAAACAGAGTTGAACGTTAATGTTTGAATGTTGACCATTACTCAGTTGCGAGTTCCAAGTTTGTAAACCATACAAAAAGTATCAGTAATGTGGCGCATTCCGACAAGCACACAGCGGGAGATACGAACATGACAGATTGAAAGGACGATAAATTTTGTGGAACACAGTCTCCTTGATGCCTTCTTAATACCGGTCTGGATGGTCGACTGATCGCCTAGTGCGCTTGATCAGACCAGAAAAGTCAATGAACGTGAGAACCGGCTGATCTATTGATCACTGCCGCGTACAAGTGGGTCAAAAAACAATGATACTAAGAATACAACTCAGCTGTCAAGGGCGCGTGAAGAACAACCAATGAAATCTGTCCCTCAACGAAAATGGTTATTCCATTGGCTGTTATGCAGTCCCGTTGCGTTCGGAGCTAATTCTCCTACTGATAAATTAAGTTGTCAAACTAGGAAAGATTTACGACATGTAATTGTCTGATCATTGTGTAATCTTTTTTATCCTATCCCCGGAGAAATGGGGTTCACATAGAGAAAACTGTAAGCTTTTCTCGATTAAGTGCCCCTCTAAGTTTACTGTAGTTGGATTTGATTTTTCCTTTCAAACTTCCATTTATAGTAAGGGAAAGTCATCTAATTTCCACATAAATCAACGCTACAGCATTAGATACACCCATTTTTATGGTAAACGGAATTATAATTTATTTGGGAGCAGTCATAATCATCGTTTTGATAACGTTTGTTCACGTCACACAATCAAGACAGTCACAAAAATAACAACCTGTCATAGAATGTCGATGCGAAATCGTCGCGTCCCACATGATCGATCTGGGCACATTGTCAGGAAGGATGAATTTTCCATACCATTGTTGGTAAATTTGTCTCCAAACAGAAACTCTCCCTCCTGGTCCACAAATTCGAGAGAGTTCAGTGCAGTGAACTCCGCTGGCAGCCAGGTCACAAAGGGGAACCAGATTGTTGGTCTATTAAGACGAAATCGCTTCCCTTGCAGAAGGGAGAGGTTTGGTGCTCAAGTTAAGAGGAGTGCACGTGAACAGACAGTAGTATTTTACTGAAGATAAATCCTGTAGATGCCGGTTTCAAGACGGGACCATACCAGGCTTTGAGGTTTTGCAATAGATCGGAAAACTGTCGCGAACCACGCTTCATCATCATCGACAGCATGACATCAGTGTTCAACACCGATGCTTAACTGCCGAACAACCATGACTTGTTTGAAAGCCTTATTGTAAAGAAAAGAATAGAGGTGGACGGGGAATTGGAATTGGTGCTATCTTACCACAATCATTCCTAGGTGCCTACACCTTCAGACACTCACTCAGGCAATCTGGAAAGAAACTGGCAACAAGAACGCCATTGACATCGGCTGGAAGCCATATCTTGTAGTGTCTCCGACCAGGCACAGTGAGGATCACGCGGTCCCCCATCCTGGAAGGCGAGTAGCACCGACAGCACCCAAGCGTTTAGTGATTTCCTTCATACCCCTCAGCCTAGTCAAGGCCGTCTCTCTGAGTTGGGCATGGAAAATAGCACCTTGTTCGGCAGCCGATGGTTAGGCCTACATAACACATGCCTAACCAACGCAGCTTCTGGTACCGAACAAATTCCTCAATGGAAGTACTCGTTGCACTGATATCGGTTAGCTTCAAGCTTGAGATAGTAGGGCTCGCCAAACGGTCTAGCAGTATGGTCAGTGGAGGTGAGTGTTACGTTTACCGTTAAGTTCGATTCATGGAAGCAAACGAAACAGGTCTGTTTCGGTCAAAGCTTTAGTTTTATGCTAGAAAAAGCCCGCGATTTCCAGTGAAGCCTTCAGTCGTTTCCAAGAATATGTAGTTCATTTCTTTCAGCGAACACAGTGGAATGTTTGAGTACAAACCGAGTGACCACTGAACCCGGAATACATACATAAGCATATACACATCTATACATATACATGTATAAATAGATAGATAAACAGGTAGATAGATAGATAGATGAACTCATTGATTAATTGATCGATTGGTTGGTTGACTGACTGACTGACTGATTGATTGATTGGTTGGTTGGTTGATTGATTGATTGATTGATTGATGGATTGATTGATTGATTGATTGAAAGAGGTCAGCGTCAGGATCTAAGGTAACCTGCTCGCATTTCAGCAGTTACTGGTGTTACAGACGTCAACAGGAATTTCAAAGCGCTTATCAAGCTTTAGGCTGTGAAAAACCTATTCGGCTAAACCGTTTGAATTCGGCTTCAAAGAAAACGTGAAATTCTTAAAGATTGATACGAGGTCAGCGTCAGGATCTAAGGTAACCTGCTCGCATTTCAGCAGTTACTGGTGTTACAGACGTCAACAGGAATTTCAAAGCGCTTATCAAGCTTTAGGCTGTGAAAAACCTATTCGGCTAAACCGTTTGAATTCGGCTTCAAAGAAAACGTGAAATTCTTAAAGATTGATACGAAACTTAGAGCTCCAACCATCGGTGGTAAACTTGACACATTTTTTGCGAACAAAACGGCTTTTGAAACAATGGACCTCCAAAAACTTGACCTAGAAACGGTTCAAAAAGGAGTTGTTGCTGAAAATTCGAATTTTCAGCAACCTTATCTTTTTGAACCGTTTCTAGGTCAAGTTTTTGGAGGTCCATTGTTTCAAAAGCCGTTTTGTTCGCAAAAAATGTGTCAAGTTTACCACCGATGGTTGGAGCTCTAAGTTTCGTATCAATCTTTAAGAATTTCACGTTTTCTTTGAAGCCGAATTCAAACGGTTTAGCCGAATAGGTTTTTCACAGCCTAAAGCTTGATAAGCGCTTTGAAATTCCTGTTGACGTCTGTAACACCAGTAACTGCTGAAATGCGAGCAGGTTACCTTAGATCCTGACGCTGACCTCTTTCAATCAATCAATCAATCAATCAATCAACAATCAATCATTCATTCAGTCAATCAATCAATCAATCGACCGATCGATCAACCAGTCCGTCAGTCAATCAGTCAGTCAATGGAGCATTCTATCTAGAGCAGTTGCATGGAAATATCGAAAACGATGGACTCAGTTGCGTTACAGGTGAGTCTATCGCAAAATAAATTTGTTTGCAAATGAGTTATTACAGGCCTGATAATGATGATATGGGATTTCGGAATATTTTTTGGAACTGGTTTTGAGCTGTTATTCAATTACCGTTCCGCCAATCTATTCAGATTCGCGGATACAACTGAAACAGTAGGTTAGGTTCTACGTGGCTTGTGACCTTCTGTGGATCGAAGATATTGTGGGTGGTTTGTGAAGACGGCGAGAACTAAACTAAACTCGTCTGGTTGCCCCTCCCCACACGTCGACCTTCACAGCAAGCCACCGAAATACCATGTGGTTTATATGGTCACCTGACATCCAGGAAAATTGGTTCACCTAACGAAAAGAATAGCAGACTTTGGGCACAACACTCGAGGCAAGTTGAGTTTGTTAACTGAAAACTTTTTAAACGATGTTATCTGGCACATCTGCGTCTGTTTCACACGACATGGAAAAAAAAGATTAGCCACTTATAAAATTTTTGAAGCAACCGATTCATTTGGCGACTAAGCAAAGGAAATCAGTCCGCTAAAAATTCCAGGGGGAGTTTGATCAAAGAAATTTAGGTATATTCGTAATGCACTAGTCATAAGGTTGCCGACAACTCTTCGACAGCCCACGACCGGTTTCGCCCTTTTTTGAGATCATCAGGTAGGCCCACCTGTCCCCGACTTTCAGTTAGCCTCATGTTCTACTTAAAACCAAGTTGCACGAAATTAGCGAAATGCACTTATTTGCAAAACAATTTGATTTTTTGAGAGACTCACCTGGAACCCAGCTGAATCTCCCGTTTGTCATGTTCCCGGGCAACTGAATGTGCTGCACAAAGGCCGCCTCATCTTTCAGTCGCTGCGATACTCGAGATATCGCAATACATGTATATTTGTATTGCACTACTCATGTACACTTCGACCACTACTCTCATCTGCACATCGATTTGACTTTGACAAGAGATTCAACGGAACTCAGCTGATTCATTTCAAGCGTTCCTTCAAAGAAGTGAAACATTTGGCAGATTTTCCTTATTACTGCTGATTTGCCAATCTGTGGTATCTGTTGCTAACCCACTCCAGTGCCTGGTGCCAGAAAAAAAGACTCACAGAATGGAACACAACAGCTATATTCCGAACAAGCGAGTGCCAGAGCGTGAGTGCGCAAGCAAAAGATACAACGGCCCCACGCTATCTAAAGGGGAATTTCCAGGCGGTCTCATTGGCGTTGGTGAACACCCATCAACATCGATCGTGCCTGTGTGAAAAAGCCTGAACGCTGATCACATTCGGTCGTGCTTCTGTGGCGTGCATGAACACTCATCAGCTTTTGCTGAATTGCTTGGATGATTGATTGGCCTGGACGCTTGCAGGCTTTCCTGTTGAGATTTTAGTGGAGCAGTAGGTTTCGGGCGTTCTGAGGTTACTTTCAGGAATCTGATCTTCCTGATAATTGGAAAGCTGGTTGCCAAATTTTTATGGACAATCATCTTCCCCGTCCCTGAGCTGAACAATTCGGTTTCCAACCGAGAAGACGTCGTCAGTGCGTAATCGCCTGATGGTAAAATGCAGTGCATGTGTAGAACACACGGAAGCACTAAGATACACCGCCATCCAACTATGCACCGATGATGTCATCGTGACAAAATGCTCGCCAGTAAACTGGCCAACTCAGCAAACACTGAACGAACGTTTCTAGACTAGATATACTACTCATAAGGTTGCTGAAAACGTTTACAATTTCCCTGCAGTATGCACTCACAAAACGCTTTCTCGAAAAACGTAGAGAAAAACAATAATTAACGAACATCAGAAAATCTCTCCACCTGTTTTGCAAAGCAATCACTATGCGTGGTGATAAACGTTATTCTTACGGTGGTGGGTTCATCATCATCATCATCATCATCATCGACAGCATGACGTCAGTGTTCAACACCGATGCTTCACTGCCGAACAACCATGACTTGTTTGAAAGCCTTATTGTAAAGAAAACACTAAACGAACGTTTCTAGACTGACTAGATATCTCATAAGGTTGCTGAAAACGTTTACAATTTCCCTGCAGTATGCACTCACAAAACGCTTTCTCGAAAAACGTAGAGAAAAACAATAATTAACGAACATCAGAAAATCTCTCCACCTGTTTTGCAAAGCAATCACTATGCGTGGTGATAAACGTTATTCTTACGGTGGTGGGTTCATCATCATCATCATCATCATCATCGACAGCATGACATCAGTGTTCAACACCGATGCTTCACTGCCGTACAACCATGACTTGTTTGAAAGCCTTATTGTAAAGAAAAGAATAAAGGTGGACGGGAAAGGAACTTGATGCTAGCTTACCACATTCTTTCCGAGGTGTCTACACCTCTAGACACTCATTCCGGCAATCTGGATAGAAACTGACAACAAGAACGCCACTCACATCGGTTGTCCGCCATATCTTGTAGTGTTTCCAACTAGGCACAGTGAGGATCACGTGGTCCCCATCCTGAAAGGCGAGTAGCACCGACAGAACCCAAGTGTTTCGTGATCTCCTTCATACTCCTCTGCCAAGTCAAGAGATGGCCACCTCTCTGCTTACAACACTCTGAATTGGGCATGTAGAACATCACTCTCTTCGGCAAACGATGGTTCGGCATACGTAACACGTCCCAACCAACGAAGCTTCTGGTGCTGGACATATTCCTCAATGGAAGTACCCGTTACACAACCAAAAACACGCTTTCTAACTGCCTCGTTACGGATTCGCCGACACCAACCCACACGAGCTATGGTTCTGAGACAACGATTGTCGAACACCTGAAGACGTCTCAGCCCCGCTGCTCGAATAGTCCAAGTCTCACAGCCATACAACAAAACAGCCCGTAATGTAGCTTGATATACACGTCCCTTCAGATTTAGGGACTAACCATTCTGACGCCATAGGTGTCGCACATTAGCAAACGCGGTCCGAGCCTTGCAGATAAATGCATTCACCTCATCTATCGTACTACAATCAGAAGTAATACATCTTCCAAGATACGTAAAACGCACGAACGAGGGAGCCACTAGATACTGAAATGAAAGCAAGAAAACTGATTCCCACAGAGTTTATGAGATATTCATTATCATCAGGCGTATTCTTGCGCAAATCTAGACATTGCTCGGAAATCGCACATAAAAAACAAACAGTGCCGAAAGGCCCAATAACTCCCGAAACAGCATTCCATGAGAGTCAGGAACAGCGTCTAAACAGCTTTACTCATATACTACTCACGCCTCATCAGTAGCATATGCCATTACGGAACATCACTGTAGTGGTGGTCAGTGATGACCTAAAAATATCTGGCATAGACCGTTTTGGTCCGGTTTTGGCTGTAAAATAATTAGGTGAGGTGAATCTGCCAACAACTGGCTGTCAAATAGGCTATGATTCTTGCTACCCACATCACTTAAAGCCGTCTGGAACAACTGCACAAAACGATACCTTTCCAGCAGAAATCCCACTTGTTTTACCAACAGTCCAAGTGGAACTCATGCGCTTTCCTGAAAAGAAAGGTAAGGCAACCTTGGTCCCCGTTGATAGTAATCCTGCATTGTTCGGACAAAAATTTGGCGTTTTCCAGCGGCTTCAAAGTTACACATGAATCCTAAACAGTTTCATACCTTTCGGAAATTTCCAAATCAAAGCTGGACCTGATCTTTTCAACATTTTGTCCACATCTATTCTGAACAGAGTTAATGTCTCTCAAATTGAGCAAATTGACGTAACTCAGTAGTGAACCTTGCTAATTTGTGATACTTTTCAAACCCATAGGATTTTGCAGCGATTGCTACTCATGTTTGTCCATCAAGCAAACGGTTGACGACCTCCTTTCCGCACAGGGTACTTGTAATCTGGTTGAGCACGGCCTACATCAGTCACGAGTTAGCTCTGTTGTACAAAAAGCCCACTGGGTAGGAGGGGTGTAGCCATGATACGACTCATCATAGTCATCAATAATGTCATAACAATGCCGTATCTATTTCCGGCGTGTATGATCGCATGAGTGGCTCTTTCGTGCAACAGCGCCCAGGGGTGGCCAGAAATATATTGGGATTAGAGATGCTAGGTAAGTGCATATTGTCATCAACAACAATGTACTCGCAACCGTAAATGATTAATGGTCGACTCCGTGGGCACAGCTCCCAAAAACGGATCAGTTAAGTGAATTATTGATTGAAAAATGTTCATAGGGCTACTAGCGTAGCGGTGGATATTACTGATGAAGCAAGCGAGTAGTAAGAGGTTTTCTCGTAACTCCGCCTTGATCTAATAATGAAAGGTAGGATTTATTGTGGAATTTCTGGAACCGCTTTGCGACATTTATTTACACTTGCGTGATAGTCAATGAATATCCAAGAAAGTTCAAGAAGACGCGTCCAAAAAGAAGACGCATATTCACTTTTTTCAAAACAAGGTGCATATGAGAGTTTTACTTTCAGGTCCAACAGTATGTAACTGTTCAGTTGATGTTTTCTCATCCACAACTTCTCGGAGAAGAGCTTTCCTCAAAAACAAAACACGCTTGAATACCAAAAACCCTAGAAAACCTCGATTGAACGGGGGGTTGAGCAACAATAAAATCACCGCTGACAAAGAATTCAAGCCGTTCTTTCTAAATTATTGGGACCATAAAATAACCTGTTTTAACCGAAGATAGTCACACGACCAGGTAAGCGTTCGTTTCACAGAACAACAATTGATCCGAGAGGAAAGAAAAACCTGCTCGTAAATTTTCCAATTAAATAGTATGAGACGGTTCCTCAAAATATGCAAACAACTCGCTAACGGCTACGCTATTTCGGGACTCATCCAGTAATCGTATCGCTCCTGGAAGCTCGGTCAACCAACCCTGAATTGAACAACAGCCAATGTGCGATACATTAGGCGAGATTGATCAATGTACCATTGGGACGAACAGCGGCATCCAGTTCCATTCAGCTCCACCGATTTCATCATGCACATGCGACGTTCTCACGCCGAAAAAAAATTCACGATTACCAAAGTTTGCTAGCTAGTTGGTGATTTTTCGCGTACGACTCAAGTATTCGACGATGAAGTTATGTTGAGCAAATAAATCACCGTTAGCGTGACCTGTCTCGTGAATCGAATCCCCCCCCACATGAGGTGTCCAGTTGTCCTGGTGCACGACTCAACTCATTCATCTCTTCTACGTGAGGCATCCGCCTACAGGCTGGATAGGAGAGTGTTCACACTGGAACTCAAAAAATGATTTGTCAGGTATCACCAGTCCTGTTCATTCAGCCAAAAGAAAACAGATCGAATAATTTACCTTACAGGAAAAGAACGGTTTACATAAGCTTGAATGCCGAAGTAAGCGCAATCGGATGGTCTTTTTCGGGAATACACGTCAACACATTTCAGGCACTTTAGGGTTGCAGCGTACGGCTTACCCAGAAAGTGTCCCCCCAAAAAAATGAAAGCGCATTACGAGTCCATAAACTAGGTCACCTAAGTGCATCAAACCAATCGTTGCAAGGCCCGTGGAAAATCGATCAATCGATGATGAGTGCTCTGCGTACAGCCGACCTTGTGATCCGTCCGGCCTGGGTCGGTACACAAGTGACACGGTCGATGCGTCCGTGAGTCATATTAATGACCGGAACTGGTAACAATGGGAACGTAACAAGTGCCTGAATTGGCGTTGTTCATCCGAAGCGAGTCTGATGTGAGTTCGAGCGACCGACTACAAATAGTGGTGCCGAGTTGGTAACTCGACCACGATCGACAATGAGACTTCGTGTTGGTTCAACAGCCTTATCGATGAGCTGTGGTCAGTCGCAGAATTACACGTGGGGAAAGTAGTGACGAACTGGCGGGATAGGAAATACTGGCAACGGAATCCTACAGACAGACCTAAGCTGCACCTACCTGATGGGCCCAAGAAGGGCGAAACAGGTCGTGGGCTGTTGAAGTGGTCTTGGCAACCTTGTGAGAAGTTTCTTTTATAAAATGTTGCACGTCTCCTCATGGTTAGAATTCTCATGGCAAATAGTCTATGGAAGTTGAATTAGTCCAGACAAATGGCCCCGCCACCGGATCCATCGATTTTTTTTAAAAAAAATGTTTCGTTAAAATGCATCAGTCTCGCCTCAGTTGCACGCGTACAGATGAGGTGTTCGTCTGGCCCTAATGTGAACTGATCGCTTCAAATGTATGTTACTCTCTGTCTAACGAACAAAGAGGTCAGCTGCTCCCCAGAGGCGCAGTCGCCTTGACATCCCATGGCTAGGTCAGGGTTCAGGAGACCTCGCTATATGTAGTTAGCAAAACATCGTTCAGTTCTCGTGAGAATATTGACATTATACCAGGTTCTCATGTCCGAACTGAAATGGCCTGTGAGCAGGCCATTCTTCCATGTTCACTTTAGCCAGGAACACATTGCGACGTCTGGGTTGCACGTATTGGTGCCTGAAGAGCACACAGCTTCTCCGGGACAAACGTAGATCGTACCAGCTGATATCCTCCGAACAGAAGCATCAAAACGAAGAATCTTCGTCATGCCATGCTCAAATGCATGACGCTTTAGGTTGACCCTTGTCTCATCTGGCATATAACGCCCACATTTCTCAAGTGCGAATAAAACTGACACTAGACAGAGTAACAGTTTTGTTGTGTAGTCCAAATCACGGTTCACCTCTTGTGAACCGTTATGTTTCTCAACGGCGCACACTTGTGTTTGGATTGCTTTTTGAGTGGGACATGGACACTCCGGGTAAGCCTACGCCTTACTTAAAGAATTCCATGCAACCCAGAATGGCCTAAAACATGTTGATCGCTATTGCTTTTTCGCGAACTACCCGTACAGGTTTGCTTAAACACCACGCTGCACAATCAAATCGATGCATTTCTGAAACGACATCAGTCCAACCACGAATTCCAGTAGTCTTGTTTTGCTGTTTCAGCCAAAAAAGCGTTTCCGATTCTGCTTATGCCTTCAAGCCTACCTACCTTATTAATTCTTCTCCCGCAAGGTTGATTGGTCGATCTGTTTTCTTTTGGCTGAATAAACAGGACAGTGCTAACTGACAAACTGGTTTGAGTACCAGTGTGCATGCTCCCCTACCCCACCTGTAGACAGATGCCGCACGTAGAAGAGATTGATGAGTCGAGTCTTGCACCAGGACAACTGGACACCTCATATGGGGGGATTCGATTAACTAGACAGGTCACGCTAACGGTAATTTATTTGCTCAACGTAACTTTGTCGTCGAGTATTTGAGTCGTACGCGAAAAATCACCAACTAGCTAGCAACCTTTGGTAATCGTGAGTTTTTGTGGGGCGTGAGAACATCGCAGATGCATGCTGAAGTTGGTGGAGCTGAATAGAACTGGATGCAGTACACTGATCAATCTCGCTCAACGTATGACACACTGACTGTTGTTCAATTCAGGGTTGGTTGACCCAGTTTCGGGGAGCGCTACGGCTGCTTGATGAGTTTCGAAATGGCGAAACCATGAGCGGGCTATTTGCGCATTTTGAGCAACCGTCTCATACTACTGAAAGAACAAATACCTTCGCTTCGGGGTTATTTATTAGAAAACCCCAACTAAACAGTTACAGACTATTGGACAGAGAAGCAAAACTATCACATGCATCTTGTTTATAAAAACTGAATATCCAAACTCTCATTAAACGCGTCTTCCTGAACTTTCCTGGATATTCTCAAATTCAGTGCGACTCCACAAATTCCGTAACACAGCTCACTTTTGAAGAGACGCGAAGCGGATTTATGAGAAAATATACCACTCACATGCTCCATCAGTAGTATCCAGCGTTAGGCTACTTTATTGGGCGAGATTTCTCAGTGGTTGAAGCTCGGATTCAATGACCGGAAGATCCCTGTTTTGAACTCAAGCTTTGCCTCTCGACTTGGCTTCGGAAAACTGGCAGTATTCCATCCCTCGTGTTTCCTTTGGGTGACACGGCAGTTAGGTACTGAAAGGTTGTCATACCTGAACGCTTTTTACCCTTACTTCTAAAACATGCTTTTGCTTAAAAGTTGTGCACCATAACCCCAAAGTCTAAACTCTCAATTTTGACAAAAATAAATTTAAACCAACATGTCACGTGTGAATGTAGATAGGGTAACCTTGAGCTCAAGAGTTCAATGTACTCACTGTTAGGATTCTTGGGGGTTCGGGAAACCATCCTGTTGGTCTTCCAGGTTGTGAAAGGACACGCGACTTCTTTGGCAGTGATAGGTTGTAATTTCGTGTAAATTTAATATTTGGAGACAGTGTCAGTTCTCCATGAATTCGTTAGACCCTTTCTGAGCATAGTTTTCTCTGTTTCCCACGCTAGAACGAGTTTTATTCACCCTGGCTGCTCGAGGATCACCCGAACGCTCCACGTCATCGTCGTAGAAGAATTTGAAATAGAAAATAGAAAATAATTACCCAATTTGGACAAACAGGGCGTACCCGTGGGGCTTGTAACCCTGTCATGCCACCAACTTGACAAAAAACATGGTTTCCAGGGCTAAAATCGAACTTCAAACTCTTTTACCAAAATTATAAACAATAAAGAATAAAGGAAACTACTCACAAGGTGGCTGAAAGCTCTTCGACGGCCCACGACCGCTTTTGCCCTTCTTGGGGCTCATCAGTTAGGCGCGCAGTCCCCGAGTTTCCGTCAACCCAAGAAGGGCGGAACCAGTCGTGGGCTGTTGAAGAGTTTTCAGTAACTCTGTGAGTAGTTTCCTTTATGAAAATATACTGCGATATCTCGAATATCGTGCCAACTGAATCATGAGGCGGCCTATGTGCAGCACATTCAGGTGGAGGACATCATAAACGAGAGATTCAATTGAGTCTCCCGTGAAAAGCAAATTGATTTGCAAATGAGTGCATTTCTCGAAGAAAGAATAAACTTTTTTCTCACCTTGGTTAAAGAAAGCGAGATTTTAAACTCCATTCAAGAATGTGTCCAGCACCAGAAGCTGCGTTGGTTGGGACATGTGTTGCGTATGCCGAACCATCGTTAGCCGGAGAGACAGAGCTGTTTCCGTGCCCAATTAAGAGTAGCAGAAGCAGAGAAGTGGGCAACCCTTGACTTGGCGGAGGAGTATGAACGAGATCACGAAACACTTGGGTGCTGTCGGTGCTACTCGCCTTCCAGGATGGGGACCGCGTGATCCTCATTGTGCCTGGTTGGAGACACTACAAGATATGGCCGCCAGCCGATGTGAGTGGCGTTCTTGTTGTCAGTTTCTATCCAGATTGCCTGAGTGAGTGTCTGGCTTTCAAACAAATCATGGTTATACGGCAGTGAAGCGTCGCTGTTGAACACTGACGTCACGCTGTCCATGATGATGATATTAACGACGATGGTGACGTTTCCTTTGTTCTGTGATATTTACTTCTCAGATCAAGAGCGAGTTAACAAGTCGAGGTAATGTCCTCAAAGCTCATGTCTTAGGTCGGTTTTTCATCTCGAATTTTATACGTACTTTGTTTTGCCCCAAACAGCCTAAACGTACGGTTCATTTCGAACCTTTGGTAAGGTTTTTACGTCTGTATCTGATCCAGTTCTAAGCCTAGACCCAGTAGGGGCCGTCCCGATAAATCGAAAAAGTTGGGCCTAACAAAGCAACATGACTGACCTCGCCGTTCCTAGTCTTTAATTGGCTCATTGCTCCTCACATTGCTCCTCACAACATTATAACGATGTCTTTCAGATCCTTCCGTGCATTCCCCACTAAATTTTCAAACTTCCAGTTCTACAGAAATCAATATTTCACTCTCGATTAGTATCAGGTGCGGTTTTAATTAAGCAATGATTTTGGGGAAGGATTTCGGGAACTCGCCAAATTATGGAGTGAACCGAATTCAACAGTCAATCGGTAGATATGAGCAATCCACGATAAATCGTGTCATCAGCGCCTCCGTTGGTCACCCTCTGTTGCACTTGGCAACTGACGTTCGCTTTCATGGACCTTTCTAACTTTTTGTTGATCTTTGTTCACCTATTGTGTATCTCGTAAAGCTGTGCTTTGTACACAGCAATGTGTCATAAGTAACGTGACTCATAGCCCATTCCTATTTTCATTCAAACAGGTCGACGCAATCGATGTCAAAATCGATCGGCTCGTGAGCCTATGTAGGACCGATCGATCGGGATTTCACCACCTAGGCACAAGCAATCATAGACGTTTACCAGCTCCGCCGGATACATTCTCACACTATCTGCACCCGAAATGTGACGACCTTGAGGATCAACTCCAACCCTTAAACGAGACGGTCGACCCCGTTTTGCATAGCGCTAAAATTCCAGACACCCAAACAAATCTTCCACCTGGATTTCATCCCGCCCCTTTAGTCACCCGTTTTGTTGTGCCGAAAGAACAACGGTCGGAATCGATAGACACCACAGTAACAGAATACAAAAACCCCGAGACATCTTCTACTGTTTGTGTTGAAGAAGTCAGCCCTCAACCAGAAGCACCAAGTCATCATGTCCTTCGACAATGCACTTCACTTCCCCCGGCAACTCAACCGATTATTACGGCTTCTGATGCGGTTGGTAGTCAGCATTTAGTGGCAGCTCATGGTCCATCCACAACGAGGATGGTTCGAAGTGAACATCACCCAGGTGTGAGCCAGGCGACTGGCGAAACGAGTCCCAGCTGGCGGTCTACTGACTGTTTGCCCAGAACCACCGTGTACATAGGAGCACAGGACCGGACAAGGACGCCAGAACCTTCCCCGACACACCTAACCCCACAAAGATAGTTGATTGTCCAATTTCATCAAACCCAACTTTACCGAAAACGAGTTTTCAATCTCTTTCTTTTGTACTGCTCAGTGGATAACCGGATCCATCCCTCAATTAGAACCGTTTTCATACTTTTGGTCTTTGTGAGATTTCAGAATACCAATAAAAGAAAAACTTGACGAATATTTTCTTCTCTGTTTCATTCAAATCAGTCGGGATTCCAGATTCACAATGCTCTGCGAAACTTTGAGGTCAGATTACGTATTCATTCTCCATATCATCTTCACTGAGAGCCATTCCAGATGAAGACGATTTACCAGCATTACCAGGTCATTTTGTTTGAATAAAGCCATATAGTGGAGTGAGAATTGAGGGTTAGTCTACTAGATACCTACTCAAGAAGGTCACTGACATCGGTGAGCCGCCATAGCGTTGACGGTTTCCGCGAAGCACAGAGATGGTCACGTAGATCTCATTCTGAAAAGCACCAGCAATACTCAAACATTTCGTGACATTCTGTATTCTCTTCTGTCATGACTAACTATGTCTGGAAAAGAGGGTTTATCTTAGAATGCGGAAACTCCGCGTGCGTAACACATGGGCCAGACACCTTAGCTTAAACTGCTGGATGCATTCTTTGGATAGAGGACTCAAAGCCCGCTTCTCGTTCAACTCAAAGTCCCAGCCAACAATTCCAGCTACAGTTCTAAGGAATTGGCGGACGAACGGCTGAAGATCCTCCGCCCAGAGAGGCCGTACAACAAAGCGGCCTGCGTCCAATGATAACCTACCAAACACGTTATTGATGCCACAAACTACACAAATTATCCAACGCAATTCTGGCCATTCGTGCGTCCAATTCGTTCATCACAGAAACGTTAGAGTTAATAAAACCTTTAGTATCAGTCTTCACATTATCAAGGACACGTTCGGTGACCATTCGTCCAGAAGCATGAACTTCCCCCTTTGTGAGCGCAACGAAGAACTGCATGACCTTGGTTAGCTTTTCTTATAACAATAGTATCAGTAATAATAGTAATATTATGCATAACGCCAAATTTATGAGCGAATCACGTCTAAAGAGTGGAACGTTGCAAATGAAACAACATGGTGGATACTACTGATGAAGCATGCGAGTAGTATGTGGTTTTCTCGTAGCTCCGGAAGGTGGGGTCTGTTACCGAACTTGTGTGAGAGATAATCACACCGCTGGTCAGCCACTCGTGGCCAAAAGGTCACGGATTCAAAATTCTCTGAGTTTTATCTTTGTAATGTTCTACTCATAAGGTTACTGAAAATCCGTCCACAGCCCACGACCAGTTTTGCCCTTTTTGGGTCTCATCAGGTAGGTGCGCAGTCCCCGGGTTTCCGTCAACCTTATGTTCTACTTGAAACCAAATTGCACGAAATCAGCGATTATACACTCATTTGCAAACTGATTTGGTTTTTCGAGAGACTCACCTAGAACCCGGCCGAATCTCTATCGTTTGTGATGTTCTCAGGCAACTGAATGTGCTGCACCAGGCCGCCTCATGTTTCAGTCGCTACGATATTTGAAATATCGCGATACATGTATATTTGTAGTGTACTACTCATAGGTTTGCTGAAAACCCATCGACAACCCACGACCGGTTTCGCCCTATCAGGGACCCGCAAAACCAAATTGGTTTGCAAATGAGTGTATATTCGCTAATTTCGTGCAATTTGGTTTCAAATAGAAAATAAGATTGGTGGAAACCCGGGGACTGCGCACCTACCTGATGAGCCCCAAAAAGGGCGAAACCGGTCGTGGGCTGTCGACGGATTTTCAGTAACCTTATGAGTAAAACATTACAAAGATATACATGTATCGCGATATCTCGAATATCCTAGCGAATGAAACACAAGGCGGCCTGGTGAAGCACATTCAGTTGCCTGGATACATCACAAGCGAGTATCCTGCAGAACCGAATTTGTTTGCACCTAGATGTATTTCACTAACTGTTATATCTGCTGATTCGTCGGTCTGTGATATTTGCTGCTGACCCGCTCCAGTGCCTAGTGTCGGAGAGAAAAAGACTCACCGAAGGGAACACAATAGCTATATTCCAACGAAGTGGTTGCGAGAGCGCGAGTGCGTGAGAGTGCGAAAAGTACAACGGCCTCAAGCTTTTTATTGGAAGGGCACTGTCTGAACTTGGTCCAATGCTGACGCACGCGGTCTGGCTTTAGTACGAGGCAGCGACGTGCTGCATATTGCGGAGGCGTTGTCTGTCCTTGATCAACGCTGACTCGCGCTGTCTGGGTTTGGTGCAAGGCTGTGACGCGCTGCATATTGAGGGGGCGTTGTCTATTTGGTTAACATCTAGCGCACCTGAGAGTCTCGGTAGATTTTGGGCATTCTGTGGTTGCTTTCAGGAAGCTGACCTTCCTGATACTAACCATAAGTCTTAATTTAACGGTGATGGTCCTTGTCGTCATCAACAGATACCGTTCAAAGACATTTGATCAGGATGCATTACGAACCTGTCTAGGAAAACACGTGATTCTGAGACGACTGGCTCATTTCTAAGGACCGATCTCTTGTCATCTACCCTGAAGGACGAACTTCTTTCGGATGAGTGGAATTATGGCAAACGACTTGCCACGATCCTCTGTGGTTGAGCACAGCCCATTGTTGGGGAGCATCACTCAGTTGCATACTACCCTGAATCCCCTCTGTCATCTGCTTTGTGGTCACACTGAACTCTGGCCTTCCTTGCAGCACAATTCTCATTGGTTAGACATCTGATAACACCTGTGGAATAAGCACATTTTTACAAGGATAATGTATCAAGTAGGAAAAACCGAGATACAAGTACAGTTGCCAGTGTGAGGAGATTTGGGTTTTTTGTGGACATTTCGTCCTGTAAGTGAAGCCAATCTATGCTGAAAAGCCAGGAAGCACTGTGTACAGCTGTTTCATCAGCAGTGCGCACCTCAACAAGCTCTAGAGAATCTCGAACCCGCGACCCCCCAGTTAGTAGCTTGAACACTCAGCCTTTCGACCACGAGCGGCTGATCGGCAGTAAGATTAACTCATACTTAGTCAGGAAATGACGCCGCTCATCCTTCAACCACGGGATCCACATCACGTGTTGACTGACTCTTCGAGCAACGAGGAGCCGAACTCAAAGTAGCTGGCACCAAATGCGTAATTTGTATGAGACGAACGACTTTTGAATGACCAATCACAGAAGGACCCGGTGTACTCTTGCATAAATCGATAACCAGGTAGACTGAAAACTTCGCATGGAAGGGCTGTTACAAATAAACTTTTCATCCTGATTTGACTCACTGTTACACACGCAAAATAGGTCTTCATGAAGCTCACATCTGGCGACAGTCCGACGCGAACTGGAACGGCAAACAAGCCGTTTCATTCATCCCAACTGACCGGCTATCTCGACGATAATTGAAACGGTTACAGCCCAACTATTTTCGTCATCAAAGCTTCGTCACCAAATGCTATAAACGGCATGTCCGCGTATTCGTTGCAATAAAATCCAGCATATCACACCATACGTGTTCTCATTATAGACACTCGGTTCGTTTTCCCTGGAGTCCTCAACCAGTGATACATATTCGTTCTTTTCGCTCGAATACACCCGAGTAACTGGTTGTTCGTCACAGTCTGGTGCGAGCTGCCGAAACAGTGGAAAACGCAGCTAGGAAGGAATTCGTTACCCAGTGAACTGTGCTCACAAATGCTGGGGAAATGGCGCGTCGGTGGATCCATAATTCGAAATAGCTCATACAAACAAGGTAAAGGACCAGAGTGTAATTTACTTGCATGCCTCATGAGCCCCACCTGGCTAGATCAGAACTGCCAGGCTTTTGAATCCATGACTTGCGAGAGTAGTATCGTGACCACTGTAAAGTACTCAGATCACGGGTTATTCCCAACTAATTGTAGGTCGTAATGGCCTCGGGTGTGCCTCGTCTAACCCAGTGAGAAACTTCAACCACGAGGAACGGTTCCAAACAAAGCTTTGATTAGGTGGAAGAGGTTTCAAAGCAGATTCATTGGGGGTTCGCTTTCACGCGTGTTCCACCGTCGGGGAAGTTTCAGCAACCTTATGAGTAGTGCATTACGTATACAACAAACGTGAACTTTGGTGTGGACGCCAAGTTTCCAGTTTGTATGAAATGCAAGCGTACTTTTTTGGCTGGCCACCCCAAAAGTACATTTATTTCGTGATTCGTTCTCATTGAGCCGATAGGCTGGAATTCCTTGGCATGACTGAGCCAAATATCCGGCAACAAACACACCCAGTAGCAACTCATCTTTGGGACGTTTTCAGTACAACTAGAAGAAAGCACGAGATCCGACAGCCACCCTAACACAGCCTCGACGGTGGAATAATCGATATTGGGTTTGAGACGCTGATCATGTGTTATTTCCACCTATTTGTAGGTCGTAATGGCCTTGTGTGTTCCATCGTGACCAGTTTAGTTTACCAATCATAAGGTTTCTAGAAAACTCCTTTTCAGTTTATTTTACGACTGATCCCATCACTTCTTCTTTCTTCTAGGCTCATTTCGTGCAGACATTTTCTTCTTTCTTCTTAAATGAAATTCCTGACGCTTTCAACTCTCGTTCATGAAAAGGAGACGCCAATACGTTTTTTGGCAAACCCACGGAGTGATCCATCAACAACGTTCATGCCACCAAACGACACTTTCAACCGTTTCTGACAGGTGGAGGTGTAATGCTCGACAGTGTCGGTATGAAATCGGTCTCCGAAAGGGAACTTGGCTGGAGCGGCCTAGGATGGAGTTTACGACAGTAATTCTATTCATTTATTGCTGGTCCAAAAAATTTGGCAAAAATCAAATTCTGCCCAGGGGAATTATCTATTAGCCACACGATCGCCGTTGATTGGAAGAGCTTTCTTCCCGAAGTTTGCTCCTGACGGCTTTCGCAGACTCCAACAGTCATCGGCGGCCCAGGTCTACACGTCGAGATCGATGAAGCGCTAATGTCCCGCCGTAGAGACCACGCAGGACGAGTCCTTCCCCAGCAGTGGATTTTCGGAGGGATCTGTCGGGAAACTAAAGAGCTGTTCGTCTCTGCAGGGCCAGATCGAACTGCGACTACTTTGATGGACACAATCCAGGCCTCCATCGCTCCAGGCTCAATCATCTCCGATATGTGGGCGTCGTATCGAGGAATAGAAACGATGATTGACATGAATTACACTCATGAAACGGTTAATCAGACCGAACACTTTGTGCAACCAACGACTGGAGCTCATACACAAACCGTCGAATCTCTTTGGCACGTCTTCAAGATGCAGAATAAACGCCAATGCGGCACACGCCGATCTTTAGCAAGCAGCTACTTGTGTGAGTTGGTTTGGAGGCAAAGGTACTGAAAAACGGACCTTTCCGTGCAGTGACATGTCCCAATAAACCGTCTTCAATAAAAAATAAAAGTACACATTCCATGTCCTCTTTTTCTAATCTTTTCTGGGTAGCGGGGGCTCATTTTTTGGTCGGGCTTATCTGAAAAAGATCCAAAATTTCTGCTCAAGATCTTGTGAAGTGGCGACGGTTGCCCTTTTACTGCTGAAAGTAGCGAATCAGACTACCTGGATATGACCTTCCACTATGAATATTGGGTTCCCGCAATCTTGACATCACATGATTCGTAATTCGACACAACGCTCCAAACCTCAAAGGTTGAAAATGGTCAACCGTCAGTTTCAAATTTTCCAGGATGACATCCAGACTGTCTTCTTAAATGCACTTGGAGATGACTCTCTTCCTCCACCTTCTGTTCTCCTTGAAGAAAACGCAGAGAAAGTTTTGGATCAAGTGAAACCCATCTTGACCAGTTTCCTTGACCAATCACAAGGTTTCTAGAATATTTCCTTCCCGACTGATCCCATCTCTTCCTCTCTCTCTCTCTCTCCTCCAGTCAACATGTGTCCCTCTGACAGCGAATAACGTCATGATAGTTTCCTAAGATGACGAAAACCTCTCCTATAGAGTAGATCTGACATGATATCCAATTTTCCATCCAAGGTGGGCAGTCCCCATCCCAGCATAACTTTGCACCTCTACAGTACGTTTGTCATGACCAAACAGGTTTGTCAAAAACGTGAGTCAACATACAACGCTTCCAATGTTTTTTCTGAAGACGGAGGGGTGGCAGTAAATATGAGGATGGCATAAAACGAGCTACAATCACGCTCAACACGAAAGTCAGGTAGAACACTTAACATATGAGGTGGTTGTTGGGTATGTCATATGTGCGTTTCGTTCGAGCAGCCTTTGACCTCTCAAGCCGTAACTATTCTCGTGCGCTGACATCCAGATGAACCCTTGGACTTAGGAGTTGTCACGTTGCTGACTGTGCCGGAAGTTGAACACGCGATATGCCTCAAACGACCACGCTGGTTTCCTCGATCCATCAGGAAGGTCGAATTCCTGAAAGTAACCTCAGAACACCCGGAATCTACTGTTCCACCAAAATCTCAACAGGAAAGCCGGCAAGCGTCCAGGCCAATCAATCATTCAAGCAATTCAGCAAAAGCTGATGAGTGTTCATGCGCGCCACAGAAGCACGACCGAATGTGAACAGCACTCAGGCATCTCATAGAGGCACGATCGATGTTGACGGGTGTTCACTGACGCCAATCAGACAGGCTGGATGAATGTCAAAGTCCCCTTTAAATAGCGTGGGACCGTTGTAACTTTTTCTCTCGCACTCGCATGTTCGGAATAAAGCGGTTGTGTTCCCTTCTGTGAGTCTTTCTTCTCCGGCACTAGGCACTGGAGCGGGTTAGCAGCAGATACCACAGGGTTTAGCAGCAGTACCACAGATTGGCGAGTCAGCAGATATAACACGATCGATTGACCAACCTGCTACAGATGGTTGGAAAATACTGAACACTTGTTGATTGCAAGAAACGAAATGAATTGAAAATCGAATAACAGCTACGGACATTTGTCGCTCAAGCATTATTTAAAGTACCTGAATGACACACTCTGAATGTCATTCAGACAAACAAAAATTCAATTAATTTTGAAAAAATATGCCCTACTATGGGAGCTGGTGAGATCGCAGATACACTCTTGATTGCTTGCGTGTTAAATCAGTTCTAACCTGAGAGATGTTGTCATCCAAAGTGCAATTAGAGACTTTTTGGCGGAACTGTTCAACCACCTTTTGTTGTCTAGCTGCCAAGACACCCGAAGGAAGTACGAATGGCTGAGATACTGCCAGGTTACCCAAGCCTAGACAGGAGCAGTCGAGATGCAGAGGGTGGGCTCGAACCAGGAACCTTTCGATCAATAAATTTAGGTTTTTACCACTGAACTATCTCGAGTTTTGTTCAGTCACACCACTCTTGTTTGAACGGTCATATTCCCGTTCTGGCGTAATTATTCCGGTGAGTCCACACCAGACGGGGGAAGCACTGGACTCGAGTCTCGCTCTTATTAGAGCACAACCACGTGAAGGGTGGAAGAGAGTCAGAGGCGGTCAACAAATGACTTGGCAGAGAAGTATGAAAGCTATTATCAGCAAACTTAGCTGCGCTGGTCATTGCTGTCTTCCTGGATGGGGACCCCGAGACGGGCCACATCAATGGCTAGAGACATTGTCAGATATGGCCCAGTCGCGCCCTCAATGGCGCTCGTGCATCAAAGCTATTGCCTTCAATGCATAGCTCCCTTCCCAATCCCCTCCACTTGACAGCCCACTGACAGTGCTGGATCTATGCCCCAATTTATCAGCTCCCGCCTGCAACGCGCAGCTACCTACCCCTCCCCCCCAAACCATCGGTGAACGAAACTGCGGCAGCTACAACCACAGTACGACGAGTACGCGGTTATTACAGATGACAATGATGACTATTAGAGCTCATCAGCAGTGTATATCCAATGGCCGTGCCGGGATTTTAACCCCGGACATCTGACATGCGAGGCGAGCGTGTAACCACTACTCCACCAACGCACGTTGGTGGACGCATCTGAATTTTCTCGTCTGAACAGGCGAACGTGTTCACACTTGAGTGATGTGATTGGTGTGCCCGACTCAAGTTCACTAAACCCTGCTTGTTTAGCAAAGTTTTGCTCATTTGTGTGATGAAAACGCCAACCAGTAAGTCTGTCTAACCGGAACGTGTCACAGACCATAGAGGGTTCGGGCTTCAAGTGATGGCAAGAAAGTAATCAATAATTACTGGATGACGTTTTCTGCAAGCTGATTGGTCAGAATATGACAAAACCGGTAGACAAGCTCTGTTCAATACCACAGTAAACTAAACTTGACTGACCCCAAGTGACCACCACGAGCTTTCAATTAATTTATTCTTACGTTGTCTAAACATAACATACTACTCAGAATGTTTCTGAAAACTCTTGGACAGTCTACGATCGGTTTCGTCTCTTCTAATCGGGCGGATCAGATAGGCACACGCATCTAGTTTCCGTCGACTTCTGACCACGAAATCCCGTCAGCTGCACACAGGTCGTTTCAAGCTGAACATGGGTCTGAAGGAAGCTCGTGGGTTGCGCCTATCAAGAAGGGCTGTTGAGCACCTTTTTCCAACTCTATGAGTAGTTTTCTTTCAATAAAATTCTTTCATAACATTACGATGGATTAGTGGTTAACGTGTAATGGTCACTCAATTGTTTTGACTTCATTCCTTACCCTCGTTACGAAATGAAAATGCTCATGGTGATGACGATCAGTTCCCGGTTTGATGAGAGAACCGACTGCGGAACTCGGACTTTGGAATAAAGAGATTCTGATAAAGATTGATTTAAGTGGTCCATTGGCAAGCCGTTTTTCCACCTGCGACCAGCAGATCATCGCTCACGTGCACGCGTTGGCAACTTACAGCTAAAACCCTTCATCCAGGGGTGTAAATTTGGCCTTTCTCTAAAGCAAAGAGCTTGCGATCAGTTTGACCCTTTCGGATCTCATCTGGTGAACGTATTACCCGACCTAACTTACCGTGCACTTGAACATCTAAACTGAATGTCCGTCTGCTTAGATACTCTCAAGTTGAGATCAAGTCAGACGAGATTCAAATCGATTTCTTCTGCGGAAAACGCTACTGGCAAGGTTGATGAAAATTCCCGATAGCCAACGATCGATTTCGTCCTTCTTGGGACAAATCCGGTGGCCCTACAACGACTGCCTTGTTTTAAGTGAGATATTCATTTTGATCTCACGTCAACACCACTCCAAAACGAGTATTTGTTTTCATAGTCTCAGGTTTCTTTTTTCTAAAACATCATAAACGAGAGCTTCGGCTGGGTTCCAGGTGGGTCTCCGGCAACACGTTCTACAGCTGTGTGAGTTGGCCCAGCTCGCACTGCATTCTTAAATGTCTTGATTCTAGCACGCATGTGCTCAGTCACGTGAACATGAAAATTTCTTCACCTTTATTTCTGTGCCCTTGTGGGAGGCGTTTACTCCTTTGAAAAAAGGAAGTTTGCTTAAATAAAGGGAACTACTCACAAGGATGTTGGCAACTCTTCGACAACCCACCATCGGTTATGCCCTTCTTGGGGCTCATTGGTCCTCGTGTTCCACCTGTAACCAAATTGCACGAAATTAGCGAATTACACTCGGTTGGAAGCAAATTTGGTTTTGCGGAAAAACGTCGTAAGCTAGCGACTCAGCTGGATTCTGGATGCGGTTTTGGCAACCGAAATGCAGTGGATACTGAACCATGATTGGCTGTTAGTCCCACACTTTTGGCCAATCAGCGCTCGCTTTGATACTGAACATGGCCTTCAGACCAGTCGCAGGCGAGTTAGGCCTTTTGGCTCTGGCAGAGCCCAACTGGAAGCATTGAAGCGGCCTCATGAAGTCCGAAGAGGTTGGCGTTAGATATTAGGATGATGACGCTAGGAAATCTGTGATTCCATCCTTCCACTGAAGCCCATCTACTCAATATATAAAAGAATACTAGAGGCGTTGTATGTATACTTCTTCTCTTTTTCTATAGAAAAGAATGTCAGTAGCTCAGGTAGCGTAGATGGTCGTTGGCCTGTTCGCTGAGCTGGGCAATTTGGTTGCAAACGTTTCATAACCAATCGAGGTAACATCACCAGTGCGTAGTTGTGCGTAGCGGTGGGTTACCCACCGCTACGATGTCACCTCGATTAGTGATGAAACGTTTGCAACCAAATTGCCCAGCTCAGCGAACAAGCCAACGACCGTATACTTCACCTCTGTTTGGAAGCACCACACTGTGTGTCACGTGAGTTTCTAGAGAGCTTCGAAACAGCGGTCTCCCGGTTAGTAACCGATGCCTATAGATTTCGGCCGCAGGTAGCTGATCAGCCTGCAGAAGACTATGAAAGGCGAGCAAGGTCATATCAACAGGTGGCAATGGGTCGATTAAGCAGTGTAACATCATTTTGAGATTTGTAATGCACTACTCATAAGGTTGCTGAAAATTAGTCGACAGCCCCAACCGGTTTCGCCCATCTTGGGACCCATCAGGTAGGCGCAGTCCTCGAGTTTTCGTCAACCTCATGTTCTACTTGAAACCGAATTGAACGAAATTGGCGAGCATAAACTTATTTGCAAACTAATTTGGTTTTGTGAAAAAACCGTAAACTAGAGATTTGTAGCGGCCCAGTTACCCACATACTTGACAGTTCAGCTCACAGTCGCTCACTGAATCGCGAGGCTTGTCTTTTTTCTCATACGCACAAACACGTCGCATTAAGCTGACTCATCGGACATCAATTGTCTGCACGGCCTAGTCAGCGTAGCAACCACTCATGTGCCGACGCGCCCACATACACGCACTGGGACCTACATAAAGGGAAACCGAACCCAGTCAGGACACACAGACTCGCGCGCGCGCAGGGAGCAGGACGTCAACCTCTCCACAAGTCCACGGACAACCATGGAGTACGTGTAGCAGTCGAACTGCGGAGAAAAACACGTTCCCGCCGTCCGGACTCTCATATACGATAAGTTCCCTGTTGACTTGCTCCAATTCTCTCACTGTATTTATTTTTATACGTGTCGCAACCATACAAAAGCTTCTATTAGTGCACATACACCTTCTGATTTGTATTGTGGCTATCACCACCTGTGCACTAACAGATTCAGCTGGGTCCCGTAGCGACTGAAACGTGAGGCGGCCTGGTGCGGCACATTCAGTAGCTTGGATACACCACAAACGGGAGATTTAGCTGGGTTCCGGATGCGTCTCTCGAAAAACCAAATTAGTTTGCAAATGAGTGTAATTCGCTCAGACAAGTTGAGAATTCGATTTGAGACGCTACATCTGAAATATCTTCGGAACCTGGTCGGATTTAGGCACTCGTGTGAACAGAACGCGCATCAGCACGGAACACTACAAAAAATCGGTTTAAATGAGCGCTTTCCAGGGATGAACCTAGCATGCATGACAGTTTAATCTATCGGCGACTGTGCTGACAGCAAAGTAAACTTTTGCCAGGAAAATGAACGCACACGTTGTTGTTACATTGTAAGCAAAGCACACGAATTTGAAAACCCAGCTTTGTGGCTATTTGCGACGGAAACGCAGGGCGTGTCTATCCTTGGTGCCGCTCGTTACAAAGATTAAATCACGTTTGATCAATTAGAATAGCCAAAGCATCTCTGCGGCTGATTTGAACTCGGGTCGCCCTTTTGAAAATATTCCCCTCCGACACTCAGAGACGGCTGGTGAAGTCTGCCCTACATAACCACTGGTTACGCCTCCTGGCTTTCCGTAATCTGGCACCGACTGCAAATGGTTGATGATGGAACCATGTATCTGGACACATTGGGTGATATTCAACCAGACTGTTTCAGAATGATGCAATTTGGTGTCTCCCGAATCTCTCATTTTATCTAGTTCAAACCCCCCGCCGTACATAAACAACAATGACACTTTTTCACAAGGATGGAGACAAATTCTTTGCTGCTGAAAAAACCAGCCACAGTAGTCTTGTATTCTTTACTCCTCTGTAAAAAATCAGTTGCGAGCGGCACGCTTTTTGCAACTGATTTCCGGAAGGTTCCAAGGTCATGTATGGACTGGATCTTACCTTGGCAAGACAGTTTGTGTGCCTGTGTGGCTCACTGACAGATACCCGTGCAGCACATGCGGTCTCTCATGCAATGTGTGGTTGCTGCTTCGGTGTGTGAGAGAGTTTACGCGTGTGCGTGTCCATTTGTCATTCCATCATCGATCTGGCGTGTGACTTGAGTGGTTGCTGATTGGGTGCGTGTCCAATCGATTTGCTCGCGTGCGCGTTGTGGGTTGACTGGATGCATGACTCAGTTGTTTGCTTACCCGCCACGAAAGCGGATCAGTTGGCTGCGTGTAGGCAATATACCCGTGTCCGTACTTACGTGTTCTTCCAGCGATTAGAGAGCTCACCGACACTGTCTTTCGGTCCTCCAGATTTGGGGGTTGACAAAGCGTGGCGACTTGTGCCGTAGTAGTGACCATTTTCACTGCGTTTCGATCAGGCTCTTTAAAAAATTCTGTAGCCAAGGACCTCAATTGTCCTCCCTTCTAGATCTCCCGGCGGCATCTCGTCTATTGTAGAATCATGGAAGTACAACAGCAAAGCATCACTGTCGAACACTGAATTTTTCCCATCGATGATGGGGATTGTAACGGCTCCAAGTTCGAACGGAACAGTATAAACATACTCGGCAATATGATCTACATGTCTCCGAAATCCAGTTTCCTAATTATTCTGTTTACGATCGGCGAGTGGATGACGGCTTTTGCGGTTCAAAATGCACATCGACATAGGTGGAGAACCCTGATTTAAAGCTTCCGTAATTTCGATGTAAATCCTATGGAAACCGGCGATTGGTGACACATCTCACCCGTGACATCAAGCCCTAGGTACTTCTTCTACTAAATTTCATTTTGGATTCCGATCGGGAAGTATCAGGAAGGTCAGCTTTCTGAGACCAACCACTGGATGCCCGGAATCTACCGAGACTCAGCTCCGCTAGATATTGACCAGACGGACAACACCCCCTCAAAATACAGCGCGTCACAGCCTTGTATCAAACCCAGACAGCGTGAGTCAGCGTTGATCAAGGTCAGACAACGCTCCCGCAATCTGTGGCACGTCGCAGCCTCGTACCAAACCCAGACCGGGTGCGTCAGCATGGCCGAGTTCCCCTCCAATAAATAGCTTAAGACCGTTGTACATTCGCGCTCGCACTCGGTTGCTGGGATTATAGCTCTTGTGTTTCCTTCTGTGAGTTTTTTTCGGCAACTAAGCGCTAGAGCGGGTCAGCAGCAGGCACCACAGATTGGCGAATCAGTAGATATAACAGGGAGAGACCGTCAGTTCCCGTTAACGCTTTGTTCGAACTTCAACTACGTCTCTATAAGCAGCAGTCAGTAGTGTCAACAGTAGTATCAATATTCATGCAAACGATGTCGATGCGTGATCCAAAGGAAGAGATTTCCCTAGAAGCCACAAGAATTCTTAACCATGAAGAAACTGCATTACAGTAGGAATTTCTCAAGATGATGTAGGCATCCAAACTTCAGATTATCATGGGTACAACCTCAGTGGTAACTCGATGACTCAAGTTCCCACAATGGATGGGGGGCGTGGATGGATCGGACTATTCAGGAGCGTTTGAATGATGTCTACTTGTCGAGATTCTCGATTCTTAAAATACTGATGGCGATTTTTTTAGTGGCATGAGGTTAAAAGTGCCGCCTGACTACTGTCAACGAATGTGTATTGAGTAACTTTGGCTCTGATCAGCCAGTTAGTACTTTGAGTTAGATTCACTTATGTGAGAATGCCCATTTTATGCTTATTCACTATTGTCTGGCAGTAAATTTTTGAAGCTGAACGCTTTCGCTCTATGCGTGCTCGCTTTCAAGAGGTCCGTTTACTGAAGGCTGGGCTTGCGACGTACATGGCCTCATGGATGCCTGGTACTCCACTGATGGAGCAATAAACAGGAGCATTGAGGTTGTTTCTGCCTACCAGACTCTGAGGACAAAGGAAATCCAGAACCACAGAACCCGAGGCCGAACAAGGACTCAAAGACGAAATAAATAAAACAGCAAGCTGCTAAAAATAGGAGTTACGCTACAAACCAACAGAGAAGCCGCAATACAGAACAAGAACGGGTCAACCGAAAGAGACCACAATGAACGGCAATTTCAACAGTAGCGTGGCTGTATGAAGCAAGAAATACAAGCCACAACTCAACACAGATTAAGATCGAACCGACCAGAAGCCAGGCTACAGCCCAAAGACTGGTCTTTGTAGACTACATAAACGCAGACACGAAGAGAGCAACTACCCAACCAACAGCGCACTGAAGGTGTCTCTTCAAATGGTGACGAAACGTTTGCAAATCGGTTGCCAAGCTCGGCGAACAGATCAACAGTCACCTGATCAACTACCAACTACTTGGCCTCAGCCGAGCGGTCGACGGTACACCGATGCTTTACGAGAATTTCCGGCGAGCCATCAAAACCAAACTTTGTCGCACTGACCCAGTCGGCGCCTGAAGAAATCATTCCAGAAGGGATGGGAGGGAACATTGGATTAGCCCAAATGAAGTACACCAGCTGGTTTTAGGACCTGTCATGCGATGTGTGAGAATTTGTCGGCTCATGGATTACACCAGCTGAGGCATGTCAAAGCCCTCTTCTGAGCGGAGACAACCAAGAGGCGGCAGTCCATTAGCCAATAACGACGTACGAAAGCACTCGCCGGATTGTCGAATCGATAATCTGCGTCGCCCTGGTTGTGGACTTCGTGTCTTAATTTGTCAATAGTTAGCGACATGGCTCTACAAAAAAATCTGTGGTGCTCGTAGATCAAAGCTATCACCGCGTAGCCACCTCGTTTCACGTTTCTCTGAATGACCAAAGAGCTGATTCCTCGGTCGCCCGGACTACTTGGCTAAATCCTTCTTGCTGTCTCAGTGGGTCGAAACCGCACCAGTTGGGACCAAGGTATCCTTGGCCTCTGGTGTAATGGCTGATAAGCTGGACGGAACTGAATTCTGGATTATGTTCAGACCTCATTTAGTGCTTTCTGAGTTGTTTTCACCGTTAAAGGTGAATAACTCTCTAGATAATTTAAATAAAATATGAAGACCTTGCATTAGATGCTGCGAGTTGAAGTTTCTCCTAGGTTGTTTGAGACAGATGACAAGTTTTCCAAATAAAGAAGCCGTTTCGATTGCTTGATAGTTATCCGGGGTCACGAAGCAGAATTGCTCAACTCAAATTGCTTAATTTGATGTAAGGTGTGTACCCTACAATGGCTTCTTTGTGTGCCCCGCATTGAAGATATCATCTCGACAGGACAGGAGCAGTATGCAATCCAGCCACCAAGCTCGGCGAACAGACCAACAACCAACCAGCAAAGAGTCACGTGCAACTGGTTGGCAGTGTGATTACCCGAATAGGATAACGCGCCAATCACTGGCCTTGAAAATAGTTCAGCTTGCGAGAAACTGTTATTCAAACCCATCGGTTTGTGTTCACTAGCGTGAGCTTCCCAGTCCCATGATATGCGTTACTTTTCAGTAAAAACCTAGCTTTGGACAAAAACCTCTTTGAACTTGCTGCTCTAAACCAAGCAAATTAATCAACATGCATCAGGGCATACGAGTTTTCTTTACTAAAAGACAGTTTCCAAAAAAAACGTTCCCAATAGCATTTTTTGGTCTATCAGCCATCCGTGGTTGTGAGTAAGTATCAACCTACGCATGTGCGACGGTGTCACAGCCAGCTTCTGGAATATAAAAGAATGATGTTCGGTTAACTCTGACACGATTTCTTCCACACGGCTTACCGAAAAAGAAATCATTTACCTCAAGGAGAAACTGTCGGTGAGGTTTTCGTCTTGTTCACCCATTAATGGGGGCTACCATTGAAAGGAAGAAGGCCTTTCCTGCGGAGTTGTTTATTTAAAAATAGCCAACTGAACAGTTAGACTATTGGACAGAGAAGCAAAACTCTCATATGCCTCTTGTTTACAAAACTGAAAGTCCATCTTCTCGTTAAACACGTCTTTCTGAACTTTCCTGGATATTCATTGACTGTTGCTCAAATACAAGCAAATGCCACAAAGCTATTCTCACTTTTCAAGAGACGCAGAGTGGATTTACGCGAAGAAATACTACTCACATACTCTTCCATCAGTAGTATCACCGTTACACACCTTCCCCTGCATACCACCGGTTTTCATTTACCTCCGTCAACCCGGCTTTGGCAGCGGGTCTACTCGGCCGCTCTTCTGGTGTATCATGCCACTTACGAAGTTGCGTCCCATTTATTCTTTTCGATCCCCGACGTTCCCCCGGCGGTCGGTAACGACAAACGGACCTTGCCATCGACTGCCTAGCTTCCGCGATCCCAGTCCACTATTCGAAGATAAAAGAATGGTCTTCTAAGTGAACTTCGGTTGACTTTGATATGATTTCTTCCACACTGCTCACAGGATATGAAGGGTGATGCTCGATAAGTTACCTCACGGAGAAACTGTCGGTGAGGTTTTTGTCTTGTTTATCGATGAATTGGGGCTACCATCACCTGGAACCATAAATGCGGTCCAGTATAGTTCACCGTTTGGCAAAAGCATGAAAGAACAAAAAAGTACTTTCCTCGCTGAGCTCACATTTTAAATCCAAAGCATGGCCGGAAGTAACTTTCTGCACTACCCATCCATCCCATCATTCATCTCGTTTTCGGAAAAAAATAACGCATAGTTTTTTTCCCGCTGCATGTTCCGTTGAACCGAGAGACTCATAATTCATACTGTGGTACACCATTCTCCCTTTCTGAATACGATCGCTCATTAGTTATCGTTTTCCACGTGAAAGAACTCTACGTGACTGCCGGTAGCAATGTTTTGTGCGCTGGAGAGAAGCAAAACATGACGGTTTCTAACATGGCTAAGTGGAAGTCATAAATCTCCCACCGTTGTTACGCTTGTTAGGATGAGTATGGGAAATGTTCTGACAACCGATGTTTTGGTTCAAAAGACCAAGAGTTCGAATAACCCATCAAGACCTGCATAGGAAACGGAGATCTGCCATTGACCGAGAGAAAAACTTGAGATTTGCGAATCAAACGTCCTCTTCTAGAAGACATTTCATTCCTTTCGAGGATGGTCTTGATTGAGAATGTGGAATTTTGCAGTTCAATTTCCGCTGTTAGTCCGAGAAGACTTCGTAACTTTTTGTCCGGTCAGTGAAAACAATCGATGCCGAAAAGCATATGAGCATTGTGCTTCATCCTTATCGGAAATCAATAACCGACTGCATATCATGAACCCGTGGCCTTTCGGCAGTTCGGGAACGAGCGCCTAAACAGCAGTGACCAGTTCCCCTAATACTGTCAATCTATAAGTAGCTCAGACAAGGAATAATTAAATTTCCCCAGATGAATGAAACTTCCATCTGAAAAGTTGTCACTTGAGTAGCCAGTCAGCATATTTGACCACCGTGATCGGAGTGAGAATCAGTCACACTACTGATCAGTCAGGTACTCGTAGTCGAGCAAGGATGAAACAGCTGTACACGAATTCTCGGTTTTCAGCGTAAATTCATCGTAATCATCGAGAGCATGACATCAGTGTTCAACACCGATGCTTCTCTGCCGTATGGCGTAGTTATCATGGTTGTAAGCGGGTTGGGATAATTTCAGAACCCCCACTTCTAGACAAAGGGTGTTTAGGGTTCTCAAGCAGTCTTTGGCTCAAAAGCCTAACCGAAAGCCAGGAGGGTTTAGTGCGAAATGCAGATGCATTACCATTTCTACGGAACAAGTCGCCACATGTTCCAATCACCAACCTGGAGGGCCAGGAGACTGTGCTTGTCAGACCTCTAACCACTGAGTGTTGCGGGGACACCCCACTATATAACCCACTCGGTCGCTGAGGTGCGCAAACCGTCACACCACGATAAGGTCCAGTCTCGTGACGGTTGTGCTGCAGGTACTTTGATTCGAGAAAACATTCATCATCATCGACTACAACGACTCGGTCATGTGCTAAGCATGCCGAAACACCGTCTACCGAGATGAGTGTTGTTCTCCGTGTCTTCTTCAGGAGAGCGCGAACTGCGAGTTGAACAGCACAAGACTTGGCTGAAAGGTGTGAAATAGATCACGAAGAGTTTGCTTGTTATTGGTGTTGTACGCCTTCCAGGATGGGTTCCCGTGACCCCCTTCGTGCTTGGGTGGAGACGCTGCAGGAAATGGCGGCAAATCGATGTCAGTGGCGCTCATGCTGTCAGTTTCTTCCCAGATTGTCTGATTGAGCGGCTGGAGGTTTAGACACCTCAGAATGCTTGACATAGGCCAGCACTTGTCCCCAACTTCACCCAATCTTTATCTCCTACTTTAGGGCTTTAAATATAATTAAATGAACCTTATGGTCGAACGGCAGTGAAGCGTCATTGTCAATACTGAAGATGATGATAATGATGATGATGATGATGATGACGATGATGATGATGATGA